>NW_019744407.1:2008405-2123555 GCF_002891405.2 Cryptotermes secundus
TGAGGTGGATTTTTTTCAGTTGACCTAATCCTTCCAGCCGCACTATGGCCCTGTAGTCGACTCAGCCTGTAACAGAAATGAGTACCAGAAATCTTCCTGGGGGGTAAAGGGCGGCCGGTGCGTAAGGCTGACAACATTACCGCCATCTGTGAGTCTATTGTCTAGAAAAAATGTGAGAACCTCGACGTCTCACAACCCTATGGGCCTTCTCGGCATGTTACAGGGATAGCTTTACCTTTACTTTTTTTTTCTACCTTTACGTTATTAAAATTGTTGGTATCCATATGCTCCCCTCTTTAACTTTACACAAAACCGTACTCTGAAGCTTCGTTGCATTTACTTCGGATTTTCTTCCAGTCCGTTCACTTATATACGGAAGAATACACAGTGCTGTATAGTTTCGTTACTGACAGCGTCTTTAAATATTAAGCTTAAACAATACAGAAAAAGGCGAACTTTATACAGTCTCTCGCCTTCCTGTCCTTGAAGTCACGTCCCACGGTTTATTAAATGACGGGGGACGGATCCGTGGCAGAACCCCCAAACAGTATTTTAGCAGTGAGATGAAGCGGTGGCGTAAATCGCTACAAACAACCGTATGATAGGTGCTCTGCGCACCCACAATCTCATATTGGACGCTGCCGTTATTGGGTTGATTCCCATCATTCGGAGAGAAATTAATAGTGTAGTTTGTCTCTCTAGTCTAGTGGTCAGCGTTCCTATCTACGGATCCAGAGGTCCGGGTTCGATTCCCGGCTCCACCAGATTTTTTTCTGAGAAGTAGTGGGTCTGGAAAGGGGTCCACTCAGCCTCGTGATGATAATTGAGGAGTTATTTCAAGGAAATAGCGGCTCCGGTCTAGAAAACCGAAATTAACGGCCGTGGAAATTCGTTGCACTGACCACGCGACACTCTCTATACGCAAAAGTTGGCACTAAACTTCGCCTACAAGCGGCGGTCGCGCGGTCGGTATAGTTCGCTTGCGGACTAAAATCACGGAGTTTGTTTTGTTTGTAGTTTGTCACTGTTTTATTTTTGGCCTTCCCTCTGAAATATACTTTGTTCACCCCCGTGATCATCTGTAAACCGACGGCCTCCGACAGTCCCCCTTGGATTCCGAACGGATTTTATGCTGGACGGTAGAGAACTTCAAATTTCAGTTCCCGAAGGCTTTGCCTAGTATGGACAGTGAGTATTATGTGGCCGAAGAATGTCGTGTAAGAAGAAAACACTTTCCGATAATCTTTCTCGTTGTTTTGTACGAATGGCAGGTCTTAGTTCATTCGTAACATGACGGAATACCTTGCACTTGTTACTGTCCTTGAGAATCGTGGCTCTGGCTTGTTCCTGTTTGTCATTGTTGCTGTGTATTGGCGTCCCGGCCTTTCTGAATCAGTTACAGTTGCCCTGCCTTTCTTAAACAAGCGTCTCTAGTCACGCACACGCTGCCGAAATAATGCATTGTCTCCTTACTGGGGGCACAGATGTATGTGTTACAACCGCTTTAACACCTGCCCACAAAAACGTACCATGGCCCTCGGTTCTTCTTTAGTGCAAATTGAGAAGAGTATACCCAATGTTCGCTTCTTCACCGCAGCTTGTTTACTGCGACCGAGGTCGTGTTGGGAAGTGTGATCACTAGGGCCCGGATCTTTATGCGCTAAAAACACTTAAAATATGCCCTAAGAAGCGGGCAAATATGCACCAAAAATAAAACAATATGCACTTAAGAAATAGGTCACTTTATTCAGACTTACCTGTTTACATGTAGCAGAAAGTAGCATCACAATAGGCAGCTAGAAGTCTTTCAATGTTTTCTGGAGACAAACTGCGTCTATTGTCCGTCAAAATGAGTTTATAGGCTGAGATTGATCTTCCTATATCAACTGACGTGATTGGACACTGGCGCCGAAGGTTCGGAACATTTATCTGGCAAAGATACCCTAATTCCACTCAAGTACTGACTAATTGACTGAATCTTTTTTAGTCCGGGGTTCGATTTCAACACCTTTTCTAACTTGAATTTAATCTTCTCTCCAATTTTGCCTGAAGCGGAATTCAGTGAACAAGTTGCTTTCTGAACGAGTTGAAGTGAGTCGTGAAGGAGTTCACCACAAGATTCTAAGCTCTCAATGGCTTTTAAAACTGTACAAAAATGTGCATGGATAAAATTCACATCTTGATAAACAGTATCACTTCCAAACATCACTTTTGCTTCACGGAAACATGCATACTCATCTTCAAGTTTTGTAACCACTTCTTTTACTTGATTGAAATTCTCCTGATAAAATGAAACTGCTGATATCCATGCCCTCCACCTAGTTAAGACAGGTTCAGGTGGCAGAGGAACCTGAGGTAGGCAATCTTTGTAGAACTGGACACTAGCTGGTGCTTTAGGAAACAGTTTTCCCACTTGCAATTAAATCGTTAGCAGCTGGAAACTGTGCGCGTATTTTTTCTGCAATACGGTGTAATCCGTGCGCTAAACAGGTTACGTGTATAAGATTTGGATAAAATACTTGTAAGGTCTTTGCTGCTTTCAACATATAGGAAGCTGCATCTGTAATACAAGCACCTTACAACAATTATTCTCAATTTCAGATGGCCATAGTAGTCGCATAGAATCATTTACAAATCTTGCTATTGTGCTATGGTTGGTTTTCTCTAGTACTTTGCAAGCAAGAAGATGAGGGTTGCCGGATTCGTCTGGATGTAGCTTACCAACTACGAAATTTGCTATGTATCGGCCACATAAATTGGTTGTCTCATCCACCGATATCCAGACACAGTTTCCTCCGATGTTAGAAAGGATTGATCCCAGAGTAGATTCATACAGCAAAGATAGATAATTTTTTCTAAGAGTTGGTTCATCTGGGATTTTTTTAATTACACAATATTTCTCCAGAAATGATCGCAGAACTGGATTGCTTAATTTATTCCATGGAATGTTGCTGCATACTAAAGCCTTACAAAGATCGGCTGAAAATGTATTAACAGAGGATTTGGGTTTCCCCTGTGTAAGAAGTAGTTGTTGTGGTGTGCTGTTCTTCTTCCCCTTCTTTGCCGCAATATGTGCAGTCGTTCTTGAGTGGTGTTCAAGATGAAATTTCCTTTCACATTTTACTTCCTTTGCGCACACTTGACAGTACACGACGACACCGTCTGTTGAATATTCACTATTACCCGACACCCACCGAATTTTTAAATATCTACTGAATCACTTTTCTTAGGCATTTTCAGTACATGAACACTTTTTTGATGCAGACTATTAAAGTAAAGAGTAACACATTAACTGAAGAGACTTCTCTCGAGACCAACCCTCTGATGCTACTGTCTGCTGTGGTGGTCAAAGAAATGCAGGAAAATCCCACCCCTTCCCTTTCGAAATAGCCAAGCTACCAGCTTGTGTTGTAAGTGGTAAAAGTGCCGTTACTCAGAGAGCTGAGTATAGCAAATGGCAAGGGATGTCCAAAACACAGGCAAAACCGATTTTATTAGAGAACATTGAAATTATCCTTAATTCCAAACATATATGCAGAAATATGCTCATACGTTTAGAATATGCAGTAACGACCAAAACCCTCAAAATATGCATTTGCATATGCGCATATGCATTTTAAAAAAATCCGAGCCCTAGTGATCGATCACACGTTACTAATTGAGGCTATCTTGTATCTTCTGCAGACAGGAGCGAAAGTACCAATACTTCTTGAACATATTACAGCTAGCCATTTGCATCTGCAGTCAGAACGATACGATATGTATAGAAACTGCGTTATAATGCATGTGACAGCTCCCCTGCCGGTGTTTATCACTTAAAGAACGTCTAGCTATCGTTTTCATGGTCTCACAGTTGGGGCAGTCGGATTTGGCTGGCCTTTGAGGACTGTATAGTGTCATGTGCATCACACACAGTTCATAGAAGAACGTTAACAGATTAAAAGCATATTACGGACGAGTAATCGAATGGAAAACTGACTGAAGACACTGAAAATGGCTAATAAAAAAAAACAGTATGAAACAAGTATAAAGACGTATAAAAATATAAAGGCAGCAGTAGTTTAACAAAGAAAGAGCAATGCAGGCAGATCGGATTAACGAAGCAGCCTCGACAAGATTCCTTTGTTATTACAAATGTGTTTGTGTGTTTTTTTTTCCAGCCTGTGCGCATACCGATAGATTTGTCGAAAGTCAGTAGTTGCACATTCGACCTTCAAACTAAAACCGAGCATGAGAGTACCAATAAACATAGTTTTCGAAGAGGAGCCGTGGCTGTTCCCATGTTTATGAACTATTGCTAAATGTGTGTACTTAATTTGAATTTGACCCGCGTTGCGGTGCACCTGTTTAGAAACGCTGCTGTAGATGAAAGTGTCTCTCGCACTGTAACCTGTCTGTCAGGCGAGTAGCACCTTGTTTCATTAGAACTCACTGGCTAATAATAAGATAATATGGTTGTTTTGACGTGTGTATGGCCGCAGCAGAATCTGCGAGTAATTTTGCTTCCGGTTGTGGAGTAAAGAGTTGCAGGTATCGCTGTCAGCTTAACGGAATAGTTTCTTATGAAAGTGTACCTTGATTTCGGTGTGCTAAGGCAAGCGAGAAAGTGTTGGGCTGTCTGCATAATTCCTGTTTATAGATTGCCTTGCACAAGACAGCAGATGGAAGATATGTGACAGGGACAAAGCAATGTAAATTCTGTAATGAACATTATCAAGATGCTTGTTACCTTTCAGTTCAGTATCATTTGTCTTGTCCAGAAACCTAACAACTAAAATATGGGGACATATAGTACAACTGATTTTGTGTAAGTGCGCGGAGGGCTGAGAAAATTACGGAAGGGTATGCAGCACGCATGACGTAAATGATATACGCATACAGAATTTTAGCTAGAAAATTCGAGAAGACATGCCACTTGGCATAGATGGAAGTATAGAAATGGATCTCAAGGACATAGAGCCTGATGGTGTGGGCACAGGTCAGAGTTCAGTGGCGGTCTTGTGAGCACCATAGAGAACTCAGGGTTCCAAGCCGGATACATAACTCGCGCATCCTGCCGTAACGTAACAGCGTAATGTACACGTAACTGTCGGTTTTCCAGCGAGCATTGTGTCTGCGTATGTTCGCCAGTTGAAAGCAGAACAGCAGCTCTGTGTGGTATCCTTGGCAGTTTTCAGACTGATGAAATTAATGAGGGACCCAGAATCTGCTGGTGCCATGCGAGCAATTTTTTATATTGTCTACTAATTTCTTGGTACTTAAAGTCTGCTAAGAAACGCTCACTACTACACAGTTCTACACAACAGCGTTTGTCATCAACGTTTTTCTCTTATTTTCGTATTCCTGGACAAAATACGATTTACGCATATACAAGCTGCGAGAGCTACCTGTGAAGATGACATGTTTCGACCAATAGTTGCGAACATGTGGGGGATCACGAATGTGCAGCCCGTTCGTCCGAATACACTTGAACGTCGTAACATGCGAGTCGACCCACTGTTGCGTTACACCGTTACGTCACAGCAGAATGTGCATGTTATTCGGCGTAAAAGGTGAGAAATTTCCTGAGTGAGTCAGCTTCTCAACTGGACAGGGCCTCACGTATCTGAATGACACGCCCTCAACATCGGGTGTGCTGTGTTTGAAACGTCTCTGAGGGTGTGTCATAATCACATCATCACTAGAATGTTGACTTCTTCATTCAGTGAGAACGAAATCGCCGTACCTATGGTTTCATTGAATGCACAGGACTTTTCTTCTTTTAGGTTGCCTGCCTACACAAAGTTTATTTAGTGCATACTGTACTAGTGCCGAGATCTGCGGTGGTCGCAGCTTTTCCTCCACTTCCCACCGTAGCGTGATTCTTGAGCACAGGGGCAGATTTATTTTTAAGCTTAGGTTATATTGTGTTGTTATTTAACCCTTCGGGGTTGAATTCCTTTACTGTGTGTGGTTACAACAGGTGCAGTTATTTTTCCAAAAAATCACCGCGCCATTTCATTTCCAACTATAATGGCACCACGGTTTAAAGATCCGTGGTCCCGCCTGCATGTCACATAGCAAGCATGAACGCGGGCGAAAGATAGCAGCGTTGCTGGAGAGATCATTTCAACTCCTAATGCAAGCCTGCATCAGTGAAGGATGTTAAACGGCGGAAAGAATTTTAAAGTAATTCGGTCGTAGAGTAGAGTTTGGCAACGCGCCCTGTTAACGTGTGTCTGTCAGCCAGTGCTGTTTCGAGGCGGACGACGCTGAGTGCTGATACGAAGAATTTTTAAATATGTCCGAACCGATTCGGCCGTAGAACCATAGTGGAAAATTACAAGAATTGGACTGATTCAGGATTAGGACTTCAAGGAGACAGTAAAAACCCGTTATAATTTAACCCTAAGCGGGTTTATTTCGTGCAGGAACTTCAAGGCACAATATTGCGCTGCTCCAAATAAGAAGTTAGAAATTCATGCTACACAAATAGACTGTTCTCCACTGTTAGTGAACAGTGGCAAGCTTTCAGCGTTCTTTCGTGTTTTTTCACAGAGTTAAATTTGTGTTAAAATATTGTATTTTTGTCTTAGTTATCCTGCAGTATGATGGACTGTATCAATTAAGTCATAACTTATAATTGGTGTATTATTGGTGCGTTTCTTGGGCATGCTGCCTCATGGTTAAACTGCACAGTTACACTCGGAAGGAATAGCACAGAATTAATTCAAATACAGTAAAAATTGTTTCGCACAATCAGATATAAGGAAGCGAACTTTAGAAGACAGCGATGGCTAACCTACGTGGGGAAGTCATAAAATTTAATTATCACCCAGAATGAAAAGGGACACAGGTGCAAGAAATTGTGAGTTAATCCTTCTCTAAATATGCCCTCTGAAAGGCTATACATTTTCTCCAGCGATGTATTAGCTGCTGGATACTTTGATCATAGAAGGTCTCATTTTGACTGTTTAGGAAGTCCTCCACTTCAGAAATGACGTCATCATTGTCTTGGACTTGCTTACCACGAAGTAGCTTCTTTAGCCGTGGAAAGAGGAGGAAGTCGCTCGGTGCCATATCTGGTGAATATGGCGGATGGGGGAGAATTTCATATCCCAAACTGGCAGCAAGTGTCGTCGTAACATGAGCAGCATGAGTTGGTGCGTTGTCATGAAGAAGTCGCGCACCTTTTCCCAGCATTCATCGTCGCTTTTCCTTGATTTTCTCCCGTAATTTTCTTAGAAGGTTCCGGTAGTACTCGCCAGAGATGGTGACGCCCTTTTGCCCGTAGTCGGTCATGATCCGATCCCAGAACACGCTCAACGTCACCTTTCCTGACGACGGCTCGGATTTGGCCTTCTTTGATGGCAGCAAGTCTGCATGTTTCCACTGCTGCTCATTTCCTCTGTTTCACGGTTATAATGATAGACCCAACATTCATCCATCGTGATCAGGCGGTCGAAAATTTCCACCTTTTCGTCTTGACACAACTGCAAACGTTTCTTTTCCACATCCATCTGTTGCTGGTTTTGAACTGGTGTCAACAATCGTGGCACCCAACACGCAGCGACCTTTGTCATGTGTAACTCGTTATGGATGATGTTGAAAACCGACCCACGGCTAATGCGGACCTCGTGAACAATAGCTTCGATAGTTATGCGCCTATCTGATAGGATCAAAGCTTTCCTCCTCTGCCACAATTCCCAGTTCATCAGCGAAAGATGGTCTTCCACTTCAGGGTTCATTTCGAGGTTTTTCTGTCCACAATGAAAGCGCCTCTTCCACCTGACCACTGTGTCATATTATGGTACACCTTCCTGATACACAGCGGTCATCTGGTCGTGGGACTTCCTGGCAGACTTCCCTTGCAAATGCGGGAACCGTATCACAGCACGAGCCTGCACTTTCTCAAACGACGTCGCCAGTTTGCTTCTGCCCCTTTCGGTGGCTCCCTCTGTCCACATGGCGCGGGAAAATTTTGCTGTTTGGCAAGCTCATGAAATGGGCTATCTCGTATATAGTACAATTTTTGGAATTATGAGTTTCTCATGGTGATAATTAAACATTGTGACTTCCCATCGTATATATAAACATTTTCATTTGAAAGAACCAAGAATTGTTCACTGTTTATCGTTTGTTCTCGGTCATTTAACGATACTTTGTCAACTGCGGTGAACGGAAGGATGGCTATGGATGACATGCAGGGACATAAGAAGTGAAGAGGGGGTATGTTAAGCGGTGTAACTTCGTCGTCTAGCATAACCCTTCATGAAACCGTGATCTAGCCACTCAGGACTTTCTCCATCACTGTGAAAACTGTCGTTATCTTGAAAAATTATGTACGGTGAAGTTTGTGAACCTCGGAAATAAGGTTTCAGCTTGCCAACCTCGAAACCTTAGAAACTTGAATTTCTTTATACGTATACTATGAAATAGAAACAGTCCCGATTGCAGTGGCATGACGTATAAGGCATGTACTGTCTTCGGCCTTTCGGCCACTGGAATCATGGATTTCAGTGACACTCGAGGGATGGTTGTATGTCCTCACTTCCTGTGTTTATGTTGCCTTATAAGTAGAGACATTGTGATGAGCCGATCTCCCGTTCAAGAAGTCCTACATATTACCCATACTTTTATGATCTCAGAAGTTAATTCTGAATTTGAACAGGTCAAATGATCAAATCCTTAAATTCTGAAGTAGATGAAGAAAAAACAGAAACAGCCCAAATATATACTAATTACAAGAAGAGTTCTTGAGGGGCTGGTAGTTGCTTAACTGGTCAAGAAATTTCATTCCTTTTATTGAATTCAAATGTTTATCATTATGTCACCGTCCCGCCTCTGCACCTTATCATGAGGAAGATGAACGTACTCCACACCCTCACACCATTTCTTCGAAGCCCATTTCAACATCCTTCAATCTACACCTAGAGCTCCCAAGTGATCTCAGATTTATGACAGATATCTATATTTATCTCACATATGTTTAATGCCTGTTGCCCTATCTTACGCTCCTTGATTTGACAACCACAATATCTGGCGAACAATAGAAACCATCAAGCTCCTCGTTACACAGTTTTCTTCATCCTCCTGCTACTTCCTTGCTGTCCTTCTCGCGTGGCACGGCAGCCAGATGCAGTCCAAGACCTCCCATTTTCTGGGTTTCGAAATGTTATTTATATACAGTTGGTAAGGCTCCCTTTGACGAGGAATCAGCCTGTCGCAAAGCTTCGACGTACACGAGCGAGCAATGCAAACACAGAGAAGCCGCACACTAACATGTATGCCCCAAGTGGAGTTCGAATCTATGATCGCAGTTTTTGACTGGTAGAGGATGTTCGTTAGACCGCGCAGCTACTGTGATTGGCACTGCCACTCTTTTAGATTCAAACATGATTGCTGGCATAAATGAGTTTAATCAAACAGTGCGATAAAATGTAAAACAAAGAATAGAATATACATATCTATAATTTTGCCTGTGGTTCTGTATGGGTGAGAAACTTGGTCTCTGACATTAAGGAAGGAACATAGACTGAGGGTGTTTGAGAACAGGGTGTTGAGGAGAATATTTGGACCGAAGACAGATGAAGTGACAGGAGGTTGGAAAAAACTTCTTAATGAGGAGCTTCATCACTTGTACCCTTCTCCAAGTATAATTAGAATGATCAAGTCGAGGATGAGGTGGGCAGGGCATATAGCACGAATGGGGGAGACGAGGAGTGCGTATAGGATATTTATGGGAAAGCCAGAAGGAACGAGACCACTGGGAAGACCAAGGCGTAGGTGGGTGAACAATATTAAAATGAATCTTAGAGAGATAGGATGGGATGGTATGGATTGCTTTGATCTGGCTCAGGATAGTGACCAGTGGAGGGCTCTTGTGAAAATGGTAATGAACCTTCGGGTTCCATAAAATGCTGGGAAGTTCTTGAGTGGCTCTTCAGTTGTCAGCTTCTCAGGAATGGCTCAGCTCCACGAGTGACTGAGTGACGCGATAAAATGTACAATTTGATATGCTCGTTATAATGACCATTTCCACCCGCCATGTTTCGGCATTATGAATGGTTGTACACTCCATGTGTAAACTACACAAGAATACAAGACATCCGTTATTTTTGAAAGCAATTTTTTTTTTTAATTTATTGGCTGCTACAAGATGTAAGCAAAATCTTACAAAGACTAGTTCGCTTGAACTAACGATCTGTTTTAATTTGACACTATGTTTCTAAGATTATATGAAGTTCGCCCATCGGATCCCTTAGCTGTCGGGCAGCTTGGCTAGTTCGTAAGGTTTGGTCCGTTTGATTGGCCTGATTAGGTTTCCCACATTTAGGAGCCTGGACGCTTCTTCATTGACGCGTTGTCGAAGTCGGTTTTCGTGTGAGGTGGCGTATCTTGCAGTAATGGATGCGACTGTTTCTACACCGAGGTCTCGATGGAGGTCCCTGTTGCGTACATACCAGGGCGCATCTGCTGTGCGTCTTAGTACTTTGTTCTGGTATCGTTGGATTACTTCGATGTTGCGTTTTTTCGCACATCCCGATAGTTGGACGCCATATGTCCAGACTGGTCGCAGCATTTGTTTATACAGTAGCAGCTTGTTGTACATTGACAGTTCTGATCGACGTCCGATCAGCCAGTACATGTGAAAGCAAATGCCGATAAAATAATTATTTGAGTTTCTTTTCCCCCACTGGCCATGTAATCGTAGTATGGAAGGGGCTTCATTTGTTGTTGTTTGTCTGGTACTTTGTTTCTTCCATTTACTGGCCTGTTAAAGGTTAGTGTTTCTTTTTATGTTGTGAGCTTGAGAATTGGTCAAGTAAGTGTACTGTTCTACTCTGAACATGTAGGGAACAGGTTCCTCCGAAACGTTGGTAACAATTTACCAGGTTACACGGCGTCACATCTCAGAAAAAAAGTAATCTCCGCCACGATAACACGAAATATAATTGGATTTTTGTCTCTGTATCATCCATTATTATGGTAGTGTTTTCTTTTCCCTCGTTTGAACGTGAGGTGCTTTCGGAGCAGCTCTTGTGAAATTAGTCGTCCATTATGTAATTATCAAATTATTCACACGGACACAAATACACGGTTTACATATCCATCTGTGTGTGTGTGTGTATATATATATATATAATCATTTTTCTTATAATTCAAAAGAATAACTTAAAATGAAAGTAGGGAAATATTGTCCCTCTGCTGAAGGTTTTGGGCGGATTTCCGTTTCTGTCGTCCGGTTTTAAAACACTTCCGAAGGATACAGGCAGAAGTCGTTATGATCTGTTCGCATAAACAAATGGTATTCAGTCTACGGACTGATGTTGTAACCTGTTTCAAATTTGCGTCTGTGATTCAGAGTACGTGAAAATTCGCGATATTAGAGTTCAGAAAATTTTTTAGAAAATTGTACGAAATTGCACCGGCGGCTGGAACAGGTAGGCAGACGTATGTGTTTGATTAGGTTTGCGTGTGTTCTTGCGACGTTCTCATTTTCGTATCGTTAACCAAGAAATGTTACGTTACGGCGGTAGGGGCGTGAGTCTGAAGTGGGGCGGGTACGAAGGAGGGGAAAGACGAATAGTCAGCTGTTAACTTTATTACGTTGTCTTGGGTTGGGTTGGGTTGGGTTCGGTGTGGTTGTACAGGACGTTCAGTGGGCCTTGTGCCGCGTTTGTGTTGTAGTTGAAAAGTTGCTCTGACATCGTTGCTTCGTGCTGGTGACTGCACAGACAGATAACAATCTGTGAGTCGCAGCTTGCTCGAAAACTTTTGAATAACTTCAGATAAACTATATAACGAGTACATCATATTATTGAGACGTGTTTATATATCACTCTTTACACACATATATTCGTACGCTTTGCGTATTCACTAGTACGTATTTCATTTAGGGCAGAGAATCTCAGTACACTTCTTTCCCGTCAGCAGGGTACATATTTTCACATTCCTCATACTTTAGTGTGAGCAGTGAACGTAGAGGTAATACATTTTTGGTAAAGGTATGGGAAACATCAAAGGAAGTAAAGCTAGAGGAGGAGCATCCTGGAGATAATTTCGATAAGCGAAACCCATCAGGCAAATCGGAAGTTGACGGAGACGAATGTTGTGAACATGAGTACTGTATGTGCCAGGGACGTAAATGACGGTGTGGAAACATCGGTCGGCGTCAGTGAAGAAACCACTGTCAGAATAGCGAATATGAACCATGTAGAAATAGGCAAGGATGGCGTTACTGCAGGAGGGGAAAAACACATACATCAGACTGGAGTAAGGGATGCAAAGGGAGATACTGGGGAGAACCATTCTAGTAGTTGCGTGGGTGATTATTGTGATCAGATGTCGGTCATATCACCAGCTGCAAAAGTGAAAGGTGTTAAAGAGAACACCAGTAACAGCGATAACAGGAACAGGACTACCAGTGAAACTTGGACCACCGAAAATACAGAAGATGACTGCATTGTCGATTTCCTTGATAAGAGCAATGAAAAGGTATATTTGTCTTTCTCACACCCTTGAACAGGAAAATTTATTACATGATTTGAAGCAGAATATGACTAAAGTGTTAAGTCAACTGGTCTCTTCCCTCCCATGACTGGGAGAGTGACTAGAAGGAAGTATGGGGTAGTGATGACAGTTTATATTCATAATAGGATGTGTTAATGGTGAAGTGATTCCAGCATGTTGTTTATAAAAATAGTAAAAATGGAGCCAAGGGAACATTTCTGTGTCAGGTTGCTGACATTACATTTGTTGGCAGTTGGGAGTGGTTAGGAATTTTAATTTTCAAGAAACTTACTGAAGCTTGAGTGATGATCCTGTTATGTCAGTGGTAAGTTTATTCACTGGGTAATTGTGTCTGGACCTGCAGCTCATTCCAGAAGAATATAAATTTGTCATCCATGGACTGGTCCATTAAAATACATTATCTTGGCTATAGGTTGGAGACAAAATTGCTACTTTATGACATATTAGCTGTGGTTTGTTATCTCCTTACTTTGTCTGTGACCTGGTCAGTAGCTACATAGTGTGTGGGTGTTTCATTTCAATCGTCATTTGGATTTTTGGAGGAGAATTTAAGGTGAGAAAATGCGGTTTAAACATCGCCGTATTCTAGTTCATTGTGAATTTGATGGATAAATATTTTGCTGCACGAAACCTGCTAGGCATTTCATGTAAACACATTTCTGTTAACCAGATAAAGTTCTTAGCAATTCCAGTTATATAAAATGTTATACAGTTTCTGTATCCTTACCAAATTACCCATAAAAAGGTAAAGTTGTCCCTGTGCTTAACTGATTAAGCACTACACCATGAAGATGTTTGGGGGAGAGTATGTATAGATCCACATTTTCTTGACCTCTGCACTAGATGGAGGTGAGTGGTCAGCTTCATGTCTGTGCCACTTCAGCCGCAGGGTACCCATTGGATAGGGTTGGTGGGCCTCGGAGCCGGTCTGGAGGACGTGGAGAAGAGAAAATTGTTGATCCTACTGGGACTCAATCTCTGACCCCTTGGTCAACCAGCCTGTAACCATGGTTTTCACCAGTCTTTCCAGGAAAATACAAGGATGGTTTCCACCACATGCCATCATCACATTGTTACAAAAATTTCCTGCCATAGTTTGAAAATACTTGGCAGAAGTGAAATTATTTGTAAAAAATGAAGATCGCAATGATGGTGAATTGAGAAACCTTACTTGTGTGTCACTCTTTTATCTTTTCCACTTTAAATGGAATGTTGAAGTTAATCTCTTTATCAAGTTACTTACAACTTATCAGGCTTTATGTGCATGTTTTCTTTAGGTTTAAAGTGTGTGCTTAGAAGGGTATTTAAATGAATGGATGTGTGAGGTGAGGTATTCTCTGTCATGTATAAATGAAACGTTAGTTTTGAAGGTGACAGTAACTTTTGGACTCTACACAACAATATTCTGTATCTAAAACAAAGTAGACACTACTGTATCATCATTTGTTTTTATTGATTCAACATGTTTCAACCATTATACTGGGTCATCATCAGGCATACAATGGTATCAAACTCATTTGTTGGATTGCATCTAACAATTTGCATCTAATTCTTCAATAAGGAACCTTATTGTGTACTTGAGTGTTTTTAAGTGCATAAATTGAGTCTTTCAGTTAAAATTTTAAATAATCAGGTGATAAAATTTAAAAATTAGAGACTAAAGATTAAATCATTGAAATTAAAATTGTACTGAAATGGAAATGAAGTATTTTGCGATAAATCTCTTTAAAAATTTGTGACTGCTATGTTTTGACGTGATTTTCTGCTGGTAGAAGCCTGATGATGACCCAGTGTAAGGGTCGAAACATGTAGCAGCAATAAAAACAAATGGTACGATAGTGTCTACTTTGTTTTAAATACAGAATATTACTGTGTAGACTGCATACTTTTTTATACATTTTATATACTTTGTTTATGACACACAACGGGATGCATACTATTAAGACAATAACTTTTCGCTTGTGAATTATACAGGGTGTAACTGAAAGTTGTGAACAAGCTTTTGGCATGAATTCATATACCAAAACAAGAAAAATTGTCTGTATCAACATGTGTCTAGAAACATTAAATTTGTATTCCATCTGAAAGAGTACATTTATAATAAGTGCTCAAAATGTTGTCCATGAGATTCAATGCACATCTAGACATGTCTCATCAATGACCACATTCATTCAGAGATACTGGGGTAGTTGAGGATAGTCTGACAGGAATCCACAATGAAATGGTGAAGTGCTTCTTCTTTTTCAGCAGGAGCTGCATACACAAGGGTGTTAGGTGTCCCCACAGGTGAAAATCCAAAGGTTTCAAAGCTGGCAAGTGTGGAGGCAGTGCAGTGGGTCCTCCTCTACCTATCGCTTTATCATAGGTGTTACAGAGACATATCACACACCATGACTAAAATATGCCATAGCACCATGATGCACGTACCACATTGTTCATGCTTTGACTGCCAGCAGTACTTCTTTCAGTAGCTTTGGCAGGTCATGTAAGAGGAAATCTTGGTAGTGGTTGCCTGTAAGCCAGTATGGCAAAACGTATGGGCCTACCACTCACCAGCAATCCTTGCCCACACATTAATGCTGAAGTGTTGCTGGTATCTGGAATGGATTACACCATGAAGATTCTTCTCTGCCCTCTGGTGTTGGTTGTGAATATTGATGATGCTGTCCCTACCAAAACATGCCTCATCTGTAAAAAGCACTGTTGAAACAAAGGAGTGCTCAGCATTTTGTTGAACAAAACATGGACATTTTGAATTCTTGTTGTAAATGTACTCTTTCAGCTTTAACTCTGGGCGCTGTTGATATGGACATTTTTTCTTGCTTTGATATGTGGAACTTGTGCCCAGAGTTTGTCAGCACCTTTCAGTTACACTCTGTGTAAGAGAAATATCAATATTGAAGTTTTATTTTTGTTTGGTTTCATGTCTCAAACAATGGGAAATGTGGTATTTGAATAAGTAACTATATAATGCAACCAAGCAATATTAGCCTGCCTATGTTTCCATATTCAGAATTATAACTTTTTATTGGAAGTAAGAGTTTTATCTTTTACGAAGTAGTTTCTAATATGTCTGTGACTCTACTTTATCTTTAAATTATTTCCTTCGTATTGCACAATGTTTGTTTGTAGTTGTATTCACATTTACTTGTCTACGGACTATTTTGTCAGGCAGAAAAATGCAGATGATATCAATATAGACGGAATTTCACAGTGAATGTTTTTCTATGGAGTAATGTAATGTATGTAAGGGGTGGGCCATAAAAACCAGCCCACGCACTGCGACCTTGAATGATCTATTGTGCTTCCCCTTGGATTAGCCCTTTATTAATCCTACACTTTTGATAAAGTTCTATGTAGTACCATTGCAAGTAATATTCATGAATTTTCTAATTTAGGCACAATTTTCAAGGCATGCAATGCCAACCCAGACATAATTGATAAGCTTTTGAATAAATTATGTATTAACCCTTTTAAAAAGAGAAAGGAAACGGTTCCAGTTATTTTGTACCTTATTCTGGTTTGGATTTTTTTTTTGTTTGCCCAGATAATGGATGTATTACCATGGACTAAGCAGTTTATGTGTCACATGTTGAGTAAACAGGTTACTTCCTAGATAACAAAAACTGGAAATTCAAATGAATATGCGTTCATAAAATTTCAGGGTTACCACAAGTGTGACTGGAACCTGCCATTGAAGGCACTTAACGCAAGTCAAATTCAATGGTCATCTGTATAGTAAAGTATTGCAGTTAATAAAGGCTTGGAATATATCTGTTGTCTTCTCTTGCAGTTTCCAAGAGCTCTGCATGTGCTAGAGAGAGAGGGGGAGAGGAAGAGAGATTATATGTATATACAATTTATATTAAAAGAGATCCAGTGAACTCATGCCCTCCAAATTTAACTATATTTTGTTTTGGACCAACCCTTTTATGTGGTTGCAGATTACTGGGTTCTATTATGCAAGAGTGAAGGAAACTGCAGAATGTAGCGGATGAAATATTTCCATCCACTACGAACGTTAGAAGTGCAGACCTCTTCCACCATGCCCTCTTTATATACTTTCAGGACATCGTGTTTAGACACAGATATGCCTTTATTATTTGTGCAACTGTGTTTTGTATGTTGGTGTCATTGTGGTCATGATATGTTGCAGGCAGAGGCTCGGCTAGCAGCCAGAAGGCAAGCAAGAGCTGAGGCTAGGGAAATCCGCATGCGAGAACTAGAGAGGCAACAGAAAGAAATTGAAGAGAATGTTGACAGCGTGTATGATATGTACAGAGGTGAGGAGACAGTTCTAAATTTTTTCAGTGAAAGAAACTGTCTGAGCTCACAGTGCATATGTTCTTTAAAATGGACATCTTGTGAGTCTAGGAAGAGTTAGAAATCAGTAATTATACAGAGTACCATATCTTCACATTATGTCCAATAGATATAGACCACTGTAGGTCATGGTGCGAGGGCCGAGGAGGCCTACCCGTCATACATTCATGCATTCATTCATTCACAATTCTTGTTAAGTATGTACTCGGGAGAATCACACTCTTTGTAATTGTTAACATATTGTGACATGATGTCTCAAAGCTGGAATAATGGCACAAAAGAGTCAGGTGTTGCTCTGCAGTGGCACAGTAAACACATTTCCACAGCAACAAATTAGCACACAACCTAGGAACTATGGAAGTGGTGTTTTCTGTGTGGTCTGTGATGAGGTTGTATCGTGAGGACCAGTGGGAGATGTTAATGAGAAGTTGGAGGGTGGAGTCAGTGGCCAGGAGTCGAGTTGCATTGTTAGATGCCGCTACAAAGCAATAACTAGTGAAGACTCTTTTTAACTACAGACAACTTTCTACTGTAGATGGAAAATCTATTTTGCTGTAACTTGTAGGTCATGTACGAGTATATGTTCAGTTATGTCTGAAAGAATCAGATTCCTGGGTTCATCAAAAAATCATTCAGTCTTGGAAAATGATCTCTGTATTTTTTTTAGTGAATTTCATGTGAAACTTTGTTTTGCATAAGAAGGATTTTTTTCTTTCTTTCTTTCTTTCAAAAGGTATTGATGGTACGAGACGTGTAGGTATGATAATACCACAAGCCTTACTGCCAATGTAAAGTAAAGAATATGGGCTAAACATGAAGTAAATGAAACAGTGAATAGTTTCATGGCAACTGATGGAAACTTTTTATTTTAGTCTTCTCTCTCCCTGAGAATATTTGCAAATCTTGTTGTTTGTATGAGGGTGTGCTTTGTTTGACAGTCATTCAACATGAATTTTCTGAATTAAACAATTAAGCAGAAGCCAGATGGTTATTATGAAGGGAAGTTTAGCAGAACAGAAGCTTATGACCAGAACGTTTTTTACTGGCATGTGTATCAGTGTGATGAGCAATTTCAGGTATGCAAGTATGTGCTGCTTGAGGTTTTTAAAAAGATATGTTAGTACAACTTTTACAAGGTGATGTATTGGTTAGAAAGTTGAGTTCCATGTGTTAGATGTTAAATGATATACTCTTTTAAGAACTGAGTTGGCAGTAAAACTACAGAAGATGACATTTAAATTTTATTAATAAGGAAAATATTTTCCCATGTTTAATCATCAATTCCAACTAAACTGGTTCTCTTTGCTTTTAATATTGTTGCAGATCCAACATGTCGCTCTGCAAGAGTTGCTGCCACTGTCAGCAGCACAAGGAACACATCGCTGGGTGGAACCAATAGCTATCAGTCAAGTCGTCGCAGTTCAGAGGATTCACTTGAGGAGGGCATTAGTCTCAGAGATGTGCGGGTCAGTGGTATATTTTGTAGGGAATGTGTGTGCAAAATGATACAGTTCAGGGGGTGATGTAATTATGCCATTTGTCAGTGGTGTTCATTGAAGGCTACAACTTAATCTGCACATTTTTATTTCTTGTGCACAGCATGCTCCACAATCATTTCTGCACACAGATCACTTAGTGGAGTGCAAGAATCTTGTGGGTTATCTCTGATACTTCTACTACAAAAGAAAATTAAGTGAAAAATGTGTTGCTTTTAGAAAAATATGAATTAAAAATCAGAATTCTAGAATTTTTTTTTTTTAATTTATAGGAAGCCTAATTGAATTAATGTTGTATGTGTTTTGCAACAGATTGGTGATGCATTTAAATAATAAATGATTTCCTTGGCTGCTACTAGTTATATGCTGTAATAAACTCAATTTTATTTGAAGAGTTTTATTTTAAAATATTTTTACTGCAGCAAGAGCTGAAGGAGGTGGAAGAGAAATTCCGAAAGGCGATGATACAGACTGCTCAACTTGACAACGAGAAGTCATCACTCACTTACCAGGTGGAGCTCCTGAAAGATCGGCTGGAGGATTTGGAGGAAGCCCATTCACAACTACAAGTGTGTAGTGTTTCATTAATTTCATTTACTCAGTATGTCACTGTTTGGAGAACAGTTCAGAATATTCTATTGTGTATGTTGTCACAGGTAGGGTGGTACGTGTGACAAAGTGACGGGTTCTAGTTTGATTGATTGGTTTTATTAGCAGCTTGGTTACGCACTTTCTTTTAATCACACTTAAACTACAGTGCTATCGCTGATTTGCACACACCTCATAATTCAGTGTAGCACGAACACTCTAGTCCTCTCTGGGTAATGTATCTCAACATAGAAATTAGTGCTTCAAATCACTGCAAATATTGCACATAATTAAGGTCTTGAAATCACACCTAAAATCTTCACAGGTCTTCTACAAACTTGTTGTTGCTGTCACTGATACTGTTACCTAAGCACATGCAAGCACTCTAAAATACTGAAACACAATAAACTGAATTGCTGGCATTATTCTTGTTATATAGACTCCACATCGACCATGCATAGAAAACAGCCTATATTGTTGGAATGTGTTTACCGAGCAATTGAATAGCAGCGGTCACGGTGCCGACCGCATAGAAAACGCCACACTCCAATGTTGCCCTGCTTGCATTTGGTTGTGAGGTGTTACGGTCAGTTACCTAGCAGTGCTCTGTCCGTCCACATTACATTATGAATAAGTCATTTTAATTTTAGGAAACTTGTGTGCTTTGTGAAGAATTTTCCTAGTTCTCTAATACAGTTAATTATACATTTGATAGACAGATTTTTAGATTCACTTATTTAGGAAGATTGTAACAAACTAAAACACATTCACAAAGAAGTTATTAACAATGTTAATATATGTATTTTATTTTGCAGCGAGAGCACAGAGAGAAATGTAGGGAGCATGACCAACTGAAGCGGGCAACAGTGAAGCTGAAAGAGGATCTTGAGATGTACAAAGCTCAGCTGGAAGAGAGAGATCGTCTCATTCAGGTCTGTCACAGTTATCTGGAAGTGGAACAGATTTGTTTCACATACACTGAGAAGACGGAGCAGCATCTCTTATGTTCACTCCTTATATCAGTTTTGGTGTCACACTGGAATAAACAGTTGTTCATTTGTAGGATCAAAACACACACACTCCGTGGTTTTAGTCCACAAGTGAACTATACAGATCACATATAAATAATTATCCCTCATTTTGCATCTACCTGATACAGAAATAATTTTGTCATCCATAATCCAGTCATGTAAATTCCCTAACCATTTTACTTATGTTTAGTAGTATCATCAAGAGAAATACCTGCTCAGCTAAGTGAATAGGACTGGAAAGAGTGCAGACTATATTGTCTGCATTTATAAATGAACTTAATAAATTATTCTTTCCACTTGTTGTAAATTTATGAGTTCTCCAAATCCAGTGTAATTCTGTCTACTTGATATACCAGAATGAAATCAGTACCTGGACATATGTTAAATTTCAATTTTTTGACAGCAGTTCCAATTTTATTGAAACTTTTCAACTAATATGGCCTCCTTCAAACTATTGAATGAAATCTTATTAGCCATGAATAATAAATTAACTGTCGGTGGTATATTTTGTGACCTAGAGAAAGCGTTCGACTATGTCAACCATGATATACTTTTAAAGAAATTGGAATACTGCGGGATAGTAGGAACATTTAAAGCATTAAGTACATTATACCTAAACAATAGATATCAGAAAGTGGTATTAGATAACAGGAAAACTCATAATAGTACCTCCTCCGAGTGGGAGATCATAAAACATGGTGTTCCACAAGGCTTTATCCTTGGTCCATTATTTTTCCTATTGTATGTAAATGAGCTTCCTAACGTAATAACTAACAATGCAAAAATCATCATATATGCTGACGACACAAGCGTCATAATGTCTAATCGTAGCCTTCTGAAATTTGAAACTAATATGAATAAACAATTTGTAGCCATAAATGAATGGTTTAAAGCCAATTTGTTATCTTTAAATTAAAAAAAACTCATTACCTTTTATTCAGGACAATAAATAGTTTAGAAACCAATATCAGTATATGCTGTGGAAACAAGCATATTACTAACACGTCAAATATTAAGTTTCTTGGTTTACACATTGACGAAACATTATCATGGAAACTTGATATTGACCAATTAGTAACTAAAATGAGTTTGGCTTGTTATGCTATTAGGATAGCAAAAGGTTTTATGTCACAAGAAACCCTCAAGATGATTTATTTCTCCTATATCTGTTCAAATCAAATCATGAGATTCATAGCTTCGGTACTAGACATTGCACAAACTTACACCTTCCTACATCACGTTTGACAGTTTTCCAAAAAGGACCCTGCTACTCTGGTATCAGAGCTTATAATCATCTTCCACCTCATATTAAAAGTCTGAGTAATGAAATGAAACTTCAAACCGAAGTTAAAAAGGTTTCTTCTTTCCAATTCATTTTATTCCTTGGATGAATATTTTAACAGTAAAGTAAACTAAACACCTGGGTTATACTCCCTACTAACTATCTTTTTTATGATACTTATAATCTGCTCATATATATATTCGTCACATCTTAGTACTATCAGTACATTAGTTTTAACTTTTTAAACATGTAGCTGTCATACGATGTATACAAGTTGTTCCATCTGTGTCATGGGTATTAAGTGTGCAGGCATCTATGACCTGTTTGTTGTCTGGGTATTGTTTGTAAGTAATAATTGATGTAATGTCCTAATAAATAATCTGCTTTTAGATATTAGACCAATGTTTGAGATACTGTGTTGTGGAGAAGAATTATTGATGTATTTATATTCATATCTTGTTAATGTGATATGACTTATCTGGTTTTGTCTGTGACTAATTCCACATCTACTGGTCATTATTGTACCACAAAGGACCAATGGAATGTTTAAATGAATTGAACTTGGCCCTGGACCTAATGGTGTGTCAGTTGGTATTCAACTGCTTGAATGTTTACTAGCTTACTAAGGTTACTTTGCCATTGATCTGTGATATTGTCAGATGGAAATGTATAAGCACATCATTTTTTTTTTGTCAGATGAATGTGACATTGATATTCCCTCCTGACTTCGTTTGTCATGGTTCCTGTTATAATTTATGCAATTTCTTAACCAAAAATTTGTGCCTGAAAGTTGTGGTGTGTAAAATGTGAGAATAGTACTTCTCAGATGTTTTACATGCTAAACTGAGCTTAGGAAATTATGGTTTCATAATATTGAGAAGAAGAAGAGTGTAGGAGAGGAGGCATGATTCCCATTTTTTCTATGAAATTTATAACTACCGTATTTTTAAAAGCAACCCTATAACTCATACTTCCCATATTTGACACACTTTTGATAACTCCTGATTGTTTCTAATTTAACCAAATATGGTAAAACTGACCACAATAAAGTGCTCAACATTAACATTTTTGGTGGGGAATATTACTTCAAATATGAGACTGCTTTTATGACAGACAGTAATCTGGTTACATATTGACAGACCCTATAGTCAGACTGATGAAATATCGCCCAATAATATGTGGAGAAATTTCCCTACTCACTAATGGAATATTTTGGAAGGTTTCACCCTGGCATTTCTTAAGATTTAATTGTCTACAGTAATGTGAAACTGTGACTGGACCCACAGTATCTGCAGTCCCAGTTGTGTAAGGTGGAATGAGAGTCTGTAATTGATGTTTTCTCTGATAGGAGCAAGGCCTGATGATAGTAGGAGATGATCAAGTGTCCAGTGAAGAGGAGGGCAACAGTGTAGAGGATAGTAGTAGTAACATACCAAAACGGACGCCAAGGAGAGCTCTTGTCTCAGTTGAGTCTGCAGAACTTCTACAAACTGCTGGAGGAGGCTCATTAGGTAAACGATACATTAGGATGATAAATCATGAAGTTACTATTACTGAACGTAGAAATGTCTGAAAACGGGATAAATTAATATGGTTATGTCTTTGGTTAAGTTAGGAGTTGGCCTTTGGACCTCCAGAAATGCAATGGATTGTCATGCTACCTTATCTGTATTTTCACAGATGTTAGACTGCGGAAGTTTGCTGAAGAAAAAAGTGAGCTTTTAGACCAAGTACGGCACCTAAAATTAGAACTGGAGGAAGAGAGAAGCAGACACAAGTCAGACAGACAACGAGGGTCTAGCAGTGTTAGTCTCAATGGGCCAGACACAGAGCTGGTGGATATTCAGAGTGAGTTGAAAGCTGCTTCATTATGACATTTATTTATTTCCTTTACTATTTTAGCCTTAAGTCATTAGAAGGCAGTTTTTGTGGCGTGATTTACTGAGCAGTGCAAGCACTGCAATGAAATGGAAACACTTTCGTCTTCTTACCATTTTTTCTCCCTGTCCTCTTCTTCTGTCCATCTTTTCCAGCTTATCCTCACCCTTTTCCTCCATGCTCTTTGTTTACTTTTTCTGCTTCTTTTTCTATTCCTTCTCCTCCTTTTGCATCAGTCTTTATCTTATTCTTCATATTCATCTTCTCTTTGTGTCCCCTTTTCCTTCAGTGTCCTCTCCCACCGAATTTTGCATTCATTGTATAAAAGAGTTAGTACTATAGTCACAAGGTAAGTGGAGTTGTAACTCAAGGGGTTAGTGGAAGAGGAGTGGTGACTGCCATGAGGCTGTGTGCATGTACCACTGTGTTCTCCTGTCTGAAAGTAAAACACACTACCTACAGTTTTTCTTCTAGCAGTTTTGAGTAAAGGAGTTTTAGATCAATGTTCTCTGTTAGGTGGATTCCTGCCTTGCTGTATAAAGATGCTTTCTGTAGTTAAAGGCATGGAGTACAGAGCTCAAGAAAGTTCACATGGACAGTACTTCTGTAGTGCTGAACATTCATATGCACTTTTACAGAGTTCTTTATGAAGAAATTGTCGTTCATTTCTTGGAAGTTAGCGTATTACCTGAAAATGGCATAGAATATTTCCTCATAATATCCAGACTTGTAGCATATCTTTATTTAGACCTTGAAACAAAGTGATGCTTCCAGCTGTACCATCATAATAGAATCATATATTCTTGCTACTCTGTCCCTTTCTAGCCCTGAACATGCATATGTTTGGGTCAGAACATTATTTCCCTTCACAAGAAAAAAAGTATTTGAGTCCTGCACTACATGAATGCCTGGGTTTTGGTCCTCACTAGCAATTTCTGCTGTTACTTTATACCAGTATATGGGAAGACTATAAAGTAGGCATGTGCGAGTCTTGAATATTAATGACTGAATTGAGAAAAACATTTCTCGATCGTAATTTGAATATTAATTTTTCAGTCTCTAACTTCAAGAATTTTCTGATAACTCTTTTTGCTCTGCTGGTTGGGTTTATGTCCGAATTGATTTGAGTCATATTTCCTCAGATGGAAAAGACTTCTCCCCCACTTTTAAAGAGCCATAAAGAGTTATCATGATTTTGAATGCTGTATGTACGCATGCGCACATGCACAACAATGTAAATTTTTGGACTTTTAAGGGTATTTTTTGTAATTTTAGCCATTTTAGGGAATTTTTCTTCATATGTTTTCAGAAATGTGAATAATATGCAAGTAAAGTTTTCTTTCTCTTTCTCCTGCCTCTACAAAGGCAGCCTGTAGCCACACCCCAAATACCTGCTATCACAGTATGCAATAATAAGTTGTAATAATGTCCCATCCTTTCTGTTCATTTTGCGGAAAGTGCTGACAATACATATTGTGGCGTATTGTCCGTGCTCTTTTCTGTGTGGTCTGCGAGATGCCTATGTAAGGGGCTTCAGTGCACCAGACGAGACAGTTGTTGAGTTATACTGAGTGAATAGAATCAAGACAGTTGAAGTCTGGAAGTGACTACAGTAGGAGAAGTAATTGGGATACTGAAGTGAGTTATGTAAGTGTGGATAAAAGTGTGCAATAAATTTGCTATATTCAAGACCAGTGTGAAGTTATTTGTTACATCACATAAAGCAACACGTGACAGTATCATAAAACATTTTAAGCTGGCAGCAGGGTACAACAGTGGTCACTCACACTGCGGCCCTTTCCAAGTTTTGTGCAAAGGAATTTGCTTAGTTACAACTATTTCTAGTCAGAGTCCCTCGCTTTTTATGACATATTGTTGCTCAATAAAACTCCGTCTGTCTTCAGTTTCTCGCCCTTGACCATACAGACAAAGATACAATTGATCGAAGGTTCTCAGTGCGAAAAGTTCAGTTCTCTGTTGCACTGGAGTGATTCATTTTATCACGATGCCTAAAGCAAAGCAATCTAAATCATGTCATTTAAAGCAGATTGTAGCTGAATTTGGAGATGATATACTTGTATTTTCAACTGATGGTAAAATTTGACACTGTATGATGTGTGACACAAGATGTGGCCCCATATATTTTAAAAGCAGGCAAGTCAATAAAGTTGTTTAATGTTACTTGGCTAGCACATGCACTTCGTAGAGTGATGGAGGAATTGAGATCAAGATTTCCTCAAGTGAATGCTCTAGTGTCGTAGATGAAGATTTTTGTCAAGGCTCCAGCTCGTAAATTACAATTTAAATCTATGGCTCCTGGTGTTCCACTTCCCCCAGAACCCATCATCACAAGGTGGGGAATGTGGATTGATGCTACAATTTACTATTGCTGTCGTTTTCAGGCAGTGAGAAACATTGTATGTTCAATGAAGACAGAATATGCAAGGTTAATTGAAGCTGCTCAGGAACAGTTGTCATGCAGCAAAATGCAGGGACAGCTGCCTTCATAAAGGCAGATTAGTTCCTCGAAAGGAATCAAATGCTTACAGGAGAAAGGAGCAATGCTAGAAGATTTGCTCGCTCTTGTGAAAAGAATAACCAGTGATTTGGAGAAAGTGTCAGGGGACATTGGTAAAATGGTGTCAAGAAAAATGAAAAATGCTCTAGATAAAAACTCAGGTTATGAAACATTATGCAGCATTTCTCAAATTCTGGCAGGAGAGTAAATATTGAAGAATTTACTGCTAGAGATTGGTACACTTCAAGTATGATCTCATTATGTCTGCAGATGTGGAAAGTAGTTTCTCCAAGTACAAGAATGTGCTGTCAGACAATAGGCGTTCACTCACCTTCGAGAATCTCCGCATGTTGACTGTCATCTATTGCAACTCTGAATGAGGTTACACTTAAATATTGGAATATATACCGTCTATGTACATTTGATAAGCATTCCAGCATAATAGATACAATCATATTAAAACATTCAGCTTCAAATTCAATCATATATTGCTTAATTTTCAACATAAAAATGAGGACGAACTTAAAAGGGTAATGAAGAGTTCACAGTGTTAATAAAGATTAAAAATACATTTTCAAATAATTAGTAGATTTTCCATGACATGATAGATTTTAGGTTGTTTTTTATCTCTTAGTTCGTTTTTTTGGATGTTTTTGAGGTCATTTTTAAAATTTTTAGGTCGTCAAAATTCGGACCCTGGTGATAAGTATATGAAATTCATAAAATTACTCTCTCTATGCAGACATGTTTCCATATGTGGGATCATCTTATATTTGTAACCACCTTCCATTCAGGTAAATACAGTGAAAAAGTGCCTAATGTTATTACCAGGGCCCGGATTTTGATAACATGTCATCTTTTTTTCCTTGTATCCTGTGCAATGCTCTTAAATATATAAATCTCGGATGTGAGCTGCTGGTTACAGAAATGTAAATTTTATAGGTAATTTTTTGACATTTTTAGGTTTAAGGTCATTTTTTCATATTTGGGGGTAATTTTTTGGACTTTTAAGGATATTTCTTGTCATTTTTTGCCATTTTAGGGAATTTTTCTTCATATGTTTTCTGAAATGTGAATAACTTGGAAGCGAAGTGTTCTTTCTTTTCTCCTGTAGGTCATTTTTCTGGATTTCTTTGGTCATTTTATAGGTCATTTTTTGAATATTTTCAGGTCGTCAAAATCTGGGCCCTGCATATTACATTTTTGGGTCATATTTTAGGTAATTTTTCTGGACTTTTTCGGTCATTTTATAGGTCATTTTTTAAATATTTTCAGGTCATCAAAATCCGGGCCCTGGTTATTACAATGGAAAAACTGGTCCACTAGAAAGAATACTCATTCTCATCTCATTTCTTGAAATTTTTCAAACTTTGGTTCGATATTGTCACGTGTTGAGTGTATAACGCGACAAATAATTTCACACCGTATTTGATATAGCGAATTTTATTTCACATTCGCTCTTACAGTCACACAATTTACAGATCCACAATTACTGCTATCTGCAGTATTACAAATACTAGACCGCGTACTCTTCACTGGCCAACTCGTAACTGCTGACTGGAGAGCTGTCTTCGGCGATTGATGCCCTTAACTAACTTCAACTGCACTTGGCGACGGCCACATTTCAGCTCTCTTCGTAGGTAGTGTGGTTCACTTATATAGTCGCAGCATCCGCCTGTTACGCAATCGGTACTGCTGTTGGCTGTTAACCGTGTCACAGCTGCGTTGCGTGTTAGTCACCCTGCGGAGGGGGGGGGGGACGGAGCGCTGACTCATCCGCCACGTCACTGCTGGGTAGGGAGGGGTTGTCCTCCATTGCGCAACATGTCACAATATGTTGAACTGAAATAGTCAATTGTACTGCTAACTACTACAACGAAAAGGAGGTGTGCTTCATGTCCATGTTTTTATTGTTGAGGAAACTGTCACACCCATCCAAATTTGTCAGTTCATGAATGTTTTGGTCTGAAATGGCTCTACAGTAAGCAGCTGTGTACTAAATTAAATGTAGTGTGAAGTACATAGTGGTTTCATCATAATGCAAGTGACAGGAATATATAAACTTATGTGAATGGTTCGGGGATTGGGAACTTGCTTGATGACGGGGACTCTTGTGGCCTGGTGAGCCTTCATTAGATTTGTTACTGTATCCTGTGGCTTTTCTTTTTGGGATATGTTCATAAAATTTTAACCATGCTGCACATTTTATCAAAATATATCTTTTTTTATGAAAACTACTATGTTATTACTAATCAGCAGTGTTCACATTAAGTTAATTTATTGTGATAATGCAATTTATTTTAACAGGAGAAGCAAACAAGCAGCTAGGGGACTATAAGTTCAAACTTCAGAAAGCAGAGCAAGATGTGTCAACATTGCAGGCCAATGTAAGTGCATTTTAAGTAGAAGTGAAGAAGTTTATAATATGAATGTAATAATTAGAAGTACCACATATGTAAATAATTTCCTGGTATTTATATCCATTAGCAGCAGTTAGACCTTTCTCGCAATGGTAGGTAGTGCTAGATAGGAAGAGCCAGACAAGATGCATGTAAACATCTAGAATATTTAGCACTCCCACTTCATAAACAGGTCTCATATCACAGCATAGAAAATGGTTATCCTGACTCAGGCTTGCATGGTGTTTTGTCAGTCCTTCTGGGTAAATGTCAGAATAGTACTTAAAATTAGACCACAGCCATTTCCTTCTGTCAACTGACTCTTGGTGTAGAGCCTGTATTGAATAATTTGCTAAAACATTTCCATGTGTTTGCTGACAAGGTTCATTATCATGTTCACAAAAGTCCAGTATTGGATGCAAACCCTGATCCACATTATATATTTATAGCCTGTTTCTCCAAGATCGAGCAGTGCAGTCAAGTGGTTGTCATTCCTGCTTTTGGAATTAAGAGGTCCCAGGCTCAAATCTACACCTAGAGATAGGCTGTCCTGACTAATGTTTCTCATTGGTTATTGTGCTTACTGCTCGCATGGCTTACTCTTCAGTCCTGAAGATGGAAGTAGTATGTTACTCTGAAAGATTGGCAGGCTACCAGACTACATGGCATTACATCCCAGAAGATGGTACTGTTCGTAGGTACTGTCATTAGATCTTTACACTATTGCAGCAGCAGAAGCGATTACAATCATAACAGTACTTAAAAGTTATAAAAGATCGCTAGAAGAAACAGTATGAATAGAGTAATTCTTTAATAGTTTAAATGTTAACCTAATTTTTTGAGCTTTTCAGAAGAACATTGACTGATTAAGACAAGGCTTTTAACTGACTGAATGACTGAAACTTTGTTAAGAACTGGAACGAAGGGTTCCTGAAGGCAACATAAAGCACCTATGAGGGTGGTTGATGTCTTTTTATGCACACACGCACACACAAAGAATATACATGCCAGAATCACCAAACACTCCCTTCTTTTCAAGATACAGTAGAACTTGGTTATAACGTCATCAAAGGGACCTAAAAATAGTGTCGTTATAAACGAATGTCGTTGTAACCGAAATGGGCACTTCCACAATAGCCTTATGTTAGTCACGTAAAAATCTACCAAAAACCGAGTTAAAATGTTGCATTTTTTAGTGAAATACGTAGTTAAGTACAGACTAACGTAACATTAACGTGGAATTGCCCAAATGTATAATATCAAAGGCATATTACAGCGCTTTTCACTGACAATACACACCGCACTAATACTGTATATTAAAGGTAGGCCTACTCACCAAATTACAGTAGATTACATCAATTGTTGTGCCTTACTGTACCTAGATACGAGTACAGTAATCAGTTATCTTCATCTGTTTCCTGTTACTTGCCCAATACACACTTTCTAAATTACGTTCAATGTCCATATCAGAGAAATTCAGGAATGAAAATGACGTTACATATGAGGTTGATGCATTTGTGCATGTCGTACTAAGCAAGGTATAAAAACAGTTGCTTTATGAGGAATTAGTTCGTACCATTGAATATTTGACGCAATAGACAAGATGTCGCAGAAACCGATGTTGCTATAACCAAGTTTTACTGTATTGTCACGTGTTGCGTGTATAACGCGACAAATAATTTCACGTCGTATTGATATAGCGAATTTTATTTCACATTCGCTCTTACAATCACACAGTTTACAAGCTCAACATTACTGCCATTGGCAGTATCACAAATACTGCACAGCAATTAACTGCCAACTGACTCGTAACTCAATAATTCAGGAACTGAGAACTAAAACTCATAACTTGAGAGCTGCTGCCTTGAGAACTTGAGAACTAACTGCTACCTAACTCGGAACTGAGAACTGACAACTCTCTTCAGCCGCTGATACACTTTAACTGTCTCTGGGGACGGCTACACGTTAACTGGCTTCGTAGGCAGTGTGGTTCACTTATATAGTCGCAGTGCCCGCCTGTTACGCAATCGGTACCCCTGTTGGCTGTTACCCATGTCACAGCTGTGTTGCGTGTTACATCACCGTGGAGGGGGGGATGGAGCGCTGACTCACCCGCCACGTCACTGCTGGGTAGGGAGGGGTTGTCCTCCATTGCGCAACATGTCACAATATTTTACTTTTACACTGTATATTCTATCCATCCTCCTGCCAAATTAACTTTTGCCAGCAGTGTAAGAGGTTTGATCCTGAATGTGCAGCCAGTTCAGTTTGAAATTTTTGTCCTAGGTGGACCTTCATTGATCAAAACAAATGAAAGGCACTAGATGCTATGTCAGGTCTTTAACCCTTCAATGCCGGCGGGCATTTAAATTCCTACTCAACTCCTCTGCCAGAGGATATTTACATATTTAAATCAGAGAGTGCAACATTTCACTTAAAGTGTAATAAATTGAGAAAAACTGAAGTTATGTTTTTCTAATTTTCACACTATGTTCAGAAATATATATAGAATTGGTGTATTGATCCACACTCCTTTAAAATTATTTTTTGCCACAGTAAGCCTATAAAATTATGACTGATCGTATCATAATACCTTAGAAGTTCAGCTGGGTGTATTAGTCGTGAAAACATTCCACACAGGGTCCTACGTCACATGTGTCACACCAGTACACAATTTTTGACACATAACATGCCATTACTGTGGTTTTGACTTCTTCACAGTTGGTGGAATCTTGCTTATAAAATTTGTTTCTCTTAGACGGGGCACTGTTTTGTTGGACAAATGTTGACCTGGCACTTTGTGTTCTACAGCACTAGCATATTTCACAGAGAGTCCCTCAGTTAACTGAATTCTGATTGACAATTGAGCTATTCTTTTCCTTGTGTTATTCCTACATATTATCATCACATTCAGAAATTTTCTATTTGTCCCTTACAGTTTTGCATATTCTCCCAGTGGATGTTTGTGCTCTTCACAATTCTGTCATTTACCATATCGAGGAAAGTAAAATCGTCCATTTTCAGTGTATATCTCTGAATCTGATAAAACTGTGTTCTGATTCAGTTTGAAATATATATATTTTTCACTGGTCGTGACACAACACAGATGGCTACTTTGCTCCTTGCGGCTGGCCTTGACTAACCAGACTGCATGATGCATATTTATAGAACAAAAGGGGATTACAGTGGTACCTTTCCTATAGTGAACTGTTTACCATTTGCTACAGTAGCAATCATAACACACTTCTTAGAATCAACATCACGTCTCAAAGTTGTAGATTCTCCACGAGAAGAGTGTCTTCTCGTAGTTACAAATACCAATGTGGAAGCAGTACAACTCAGAATATGCCTCAAGAGAACTGACTTTTCATTTGATCAGGATAGAGGATAGTACACAGTATCAATCTAACATATTTAGTTTATTAGAATTCCCCTAGGTAGAGGTAGGTTTGTATGGTAACAAGCACCCCAAGTGTTGAAATAGAAAACTTTTTCAAAGAATCAAAATGCATTACAATTCCTGCGAGAAGTTCAAAGTGGGACAATGAATATATGAAATGATAGCCAGAAACTTTATCTTTAATTTCATACCAAAAAATTACTTTATATGAAAAGCAACAGTTCAAAACAAGAGCTGAAACACAGCACTACACTAAGTGTACAGTGCACCGACCCCGCCGGCATGTGACAGAAACTGCTGGCGTGTGTGGCACCAAGCGCAGAACTGAAGGATTAAGGAGGATGTTCATGACTTCCCAGTTCGTGGTTGTTAATGTTGCCTCCATCAAATTTGCTTTATGTGATCAAGCCTTGTCATGCAGTAGGATGATTTTCTTCTACCTGTTCCATAGGTTTTCTCTTCCGAATGCATGGTGCACATCATTGTGAAGTAGGTCACTGTAGTATTGTGCATTGATTGTTACCCCATCAACATGAATCACTTTGCCTGAATTTCAAAACACACTTGCCATGATCTTGCCAACTTAAAACTGTTTCTTGAATTGTTTGTGTGGTGGAGGTCCCTTGCAACACCATACTATGCTGGACCACTTTGACTCTGGAGAGTGGTAGTGCACCCATCTCTTGGTACATGTCACTATTCAATCTAGAAATGTATTTCCCTCCAGTTCAAACCAGTGCAGATTTTGGTAGACACAGCAACATGCTGTGCCTTCTGGTCAATCATTAATGTCTTTGGAACCTACCAACCATTTACTTTCTGCAGCAGTAGGTGTTCATGGATACTTGTTTTAACGCTTCCATTTCTTATGCTACGATTGGATGCACTGTACTTTGCCTGTTCTCAAAATCAGCTTTTCATCATGGCAAATGTTCACATCGCTTACAGCTGTTGGCTGAACATGAGCATGCAGTAGGTCTAAAACTTCTTCATGGCCTTCAGAAAACTTACTGAGCCAGTTGTAGACATCTGCACATGACAGGATCTCTACCCTACAGAGAACATTCAACCCATGGAGAATTTCTGTTTGTTTCACTTTCTCTTGCGCCAGGAATTTTATGATGATGAACACGCTAGGAGTGACAAGGTTGGGTGCCATCTTGTACTAGCTCTAATGCCCAAAAGTGGGGAGCATGGCCACATGCCATGCAGTGAGTGCAGTGTTGCCACCAGCTATACTTGAAAGAGTTTAAGTTTCCTGGTACCCATGTATTTAGGATGAGCAGCCCCTCCCTGCTTTATCATTCGTTAGAAAAGGGATGACGCTGCTTGCATTCCTGGTTCACACATTGTGTTCTCAATACCTCCCTCCCCAAGGTAGAATGGGGTGTCCAAGCTGCAATCTTAAGCCAGAAAATCTCCAGACAACTAAATAACAAATATTGAATACAGCGAAATGAAATAATACAATACAATACAATCTAAATGCAAACTCTACTCACAATGCCCCAAAACTGACATCGTGTAGTTTGGGGATCCGTCGCTGTCAACGGCCAGTAGAAAATAAAAGACCAAAACAAACCTGAATTTTGAGAAAAAAAAAACAACAACAACAAAATCTGAAGACAGAATTTTACCCACCTGCCTTGTTGACGGCGAGCCACTCCCTCATAGAAAATTCTTGCGAGGAATACAGGCACACTTTGTTTGCAAAGGTCAGAACAGCTAAAAAAATATTGGGGCAATACAAAACCCCAGCAAATAAAGAAAAACACTCCAAGAAACCCCTAAATAGCGACACACTATGCAGCCATCTCAAAACCAAGGGGGACGCTAGCCCTCCACAGCCAGGAGAAACCAAACGGAATTTGGACTAACCAAAACTCAACAGAATTTCAGTACCTCCTTCACAGTCTGCTTGTAACTGTATGGGCTTTGCCCTCTTTTCCCTTGCTAGATTAAGCAAGCTAGAAACAGCTGGAGAGGAGGAAAATCATGCGATGGACTGGAATGGGACAACATTTATAGCAGGAGTTGCCCCCGCAGGCACACTGCAGCCACATATGGGGTAAAGTTGGCCGCAGCTACTCGCTGGTGAGAGGTTTAAGTCGGACGCAGCTGTTCGCTGTGAGGGGTTAAGGTGAACGCAGCTGCTCACTGTGAATCGCCTTTTAGTGATTCTGAGGAAGCAGTCGATGACGTAGCTTCACCTTTCGCTGTTTGATGACTCTGAGGAAGCAGTTGATGACGTAGATTCACCTTTCGCTGTTTAATGACTCTGATGTTCTGTGATATGATGTACTGGGCACCATTCAGTAGAGCACCTGAGACCTTCACAGGACTGTTACATGGGCCTTGGCTCCAACAAGGCGGTCAAACAAAACCCACAACAAACTTCACAACACTTAACACTTTATTTAGCATTGTCTGTCTAACACAAAGAAGTGGGCTTATCAAGCCAGTAGCTGCTTAGCATAACATCATCCAGCAACTGGCATTTCATATTGGCTGTACATTGGGAAGTACCCCTGTAAAGTCCCTAGCTATGTGCTCTCAGGGTTTACATCACGCATTACAAACACAAAGGGGAACCCCTGGACTATAAATTTACATATGAAATCATGCCACATTGCATCATCTGCTACTTAACCTATAGTCCATGGCATCTAATATTGCGTGATAATGTACACAATTCCCTCAAATTCATAATTTAAGTTTTGTAAATTACAATAGTTATATAAAAACATTTATGGATACATGAATAAGCCGAAGTATATTATTAAAAGGGAGTAATCGGTTACACATTCTAGAACCCTAGAACACTGAAGGAAGGGTAAAAGGAGGAGGGGAATAGGAAAAGGGGTTGCTGAAATGAGCCATGAGTAGTAAGCATGGCTCAAGGAAAAAGAATCAAATCCAGATTAACCTTGAATTACCCTTGTACTAACACAAGTTTATATTAGACTTAACAGAAAATAAAATTATATATGAAAGTAATACATGTGTTTGTGTAAGACATGTTGTTGAGGAACATATTTTCCTAGAATTTTATACTAGTATGCAAATGATAACTGTGGAATCCAAAGTCATTGAGAACATGCTACGCTAATGGGAAATCACAAAACCAGATTTTTGTGTTGTAAGATTTTCTTTTTTTGCAAGTATTGTACATATTATTACAATTTAGAATGAACCGTTTCTGTTGCTTTTGTTCTGTTCAGGTAGCACGCTTAGAAAGTCAAGTTATAAGATATAAATCTGCGTCAGAGACAGCAGAGAAGGTTGAAGATGAACTTAAAGTGGAGAAGAGAAAATTACAAAGAGAGGTGAGGTGTTTTTACTTGTATTTTCTTACATTATAGGTTCATTTTGTGTTACTATATGCTGTTATCCTTCAGTCTTTTTACCATTGGGTTACACTTTAGAGCTGTTGGATCACTGGGATGAATCACCTGTGTATTCCATGCTCAGTCTTGTAAGAGATAATAGTTGTGAACTAAACTAGATAAGAAATTCCCTGATAAGAAATTTAAAAAGTTCAGTTCAGGCGTTGAAGCCTATAAAATGTAATGTGAAAAACTCCCATGCATAGATTGTTCTGTGCCTTACAAGTTAATATTGTCACACACTTTATCAAAAATATTTCTCATGTAATATGTTTTAAGACATATTTACTATCCAATTTGACTATTTCATGCACAGAATATAAATTCTGGATATTCTTACATAACAGTTAAATTGATAGGTAAATAACCTTTGTGCAAGAACTGATAGTAGTCCGTGTTAGTTAATTGGCAGTTAAGTGCACAGTCTTGGTGCAAGAATCAATATTAATCTGTGTTAACTGACTAGTGATGAAGCACACAGTCGTGGTGTGAAACTGAGTAGTAGTCATATTGATTGTGGCCAATACGTTACTTTCCACCTGTTTCATTTGGCTTATTTTTTGTTCACTGTGTCTGAATGTATTAATTCAGGCATGCTATTTACCATATTAGATGTTTATATACAATAAATTGAACAAGAGTAAGAAAATGAGGTTATTCCAATTAAGAAGTTTTGTAGCTGGTCTGTTTAAAGCTTTTTTATGCTAGAAATAGTGTATTGCTGTTTCTTTACATCCTGTTACAAATTCTATATGTGGTTTTGCATTTGTCAGATACTGGAGAAAAAATGGGATTACAATGAGACAGTACATCATCTATTAACAGACCTCAGGAAAGTCTATGATTCAGTTATGGGAGACGAATTGTACAATATTTTTGTAGAGTTTGGGGTACCCATGAAACTAGTTAGTTTGATTAAAATGTGTTTAAATGGAACCTGTAGTAAAATCTATGGAAAGTCTATGATTCAGTTATGGGAGACGAATTGTACAATATTTTTGTAGAGTTTGGGGTACCCATGAAACTAGTTAGTTTGATTAAAATGTGTTTAAATGGAACCTATAGTAAAATCTATGGAAAGTCTATGATTCAGTTCTGGGAGACGAATTGTACAATATTTTTGTAGAGTTTGGGGTACCAATGAAACTAGTTAGTTTGATTAAAATGTGTTTAAATGGAACCTATAGTAAAATCTGTATAGGTGAATATTTGTCTGATAAGTTTCATGTCCGAAGTGGTCTAAAACGAGATGCTTTATTGCCACTGGTTTTCAGCTTCTTTCAGAATATGCCATTAGGAAGTTCCGTGAAAACCAGGTGGGACTGAAATTAAATGGGACACATTGTCTGATGGTCTATGCTGATGATGTGAATCTGCTGGGATATATAACGTAGATACCATAAAGAAAAACACTGAATCTGTAATTGATGTTGTATTGAAGTAAACACAGAGAAAACTAAGTATATGTTGCTGTCTCATCACAAGAATGCAGGGCAGAATCATGATATGAAGATAGTTGAAAGGTGTTTTGAAAATGTGGCACAGTTCAGGTACTTGGGAACAGCAATAATAAATCAAAATTCAATTCAGGAGGAAATTAAGAGGAAACCATTCAGTCCAGAACCTTTTGTTTTCTCGTCTTCTGTCTAAAAACGTAAAAATTAGAATATACAAAACAATGATTTTGCCAGTGGTTGTGTATGGGTGTGAAACTTGGTCTCTGTTATTAACACTTTGCGGACTGTGCCCCCTTTAAAAGGTTTTTAGCTTTTAAACATGGCGGACCGTTCGCGTGTTAACAGGTTTTTAAAACACGATAAGTTGCAACACACTATACATCTCTATGGCTCCACCTAGCTAGCCTGTAGCTGCTTGCAGCTGCGTTATAAGGCTCTGGAATGTCTGCTGACCAATCAGTTACTAGACCTTGCTGTAACTCTATGCCCCTGCAAAGGAAATAAATGTCTTTATTTATTCAAGCTTTACGTAGCAAGCTGTCAGTCAGTAGTTCAATATGGATCAAAGACCAAAGCGGTTGACACCCAAGCGATTTCTTGGAGAACAAGAAATATCTGACTTCTTTTCCGATGAGCTGTCTGACGTCCCTTGTGAGTCTGCTAGTGATAGCGACTCACAATCTGATAGTGAGTGTGGCAGGGGCGAACAACAAATTGTGACCACAGACAGTGAAAGTGAAAGTGACCGTAGCTCCAGTGAATGTGCGGGTAGCAACATTGCGGGGACAGCCACATGGGGAAAAGTAGACAAGATGCCTGCTTTGGGACAGTTTACTGGAAATCCAGGGGTGAAGCAAATTCCATCGGACCCAACGCAAGTGTCTGAAGTAGTGGAACTGTTTTTTGGAGACAGTTTCTTTGACATGCTATGTCAGGAAACTAACAGATACTATCTCCAACACCGTGAACGTTATAACAGAAGTTATAAGGCGTTGAAGTGGGTTGATGTCACTTCAGCAGAAATGAGAACATTTTTGCAATAATCTTTCTAATGGGCCATACAAGGAGGGATAATCTGAAAGAGTATTGGTCAACAGATCCATTTTTAGAAATTCCAATTTTCGACAAACTAATGAGCCATAAGAGATTTGAGCAAATTTGGTGGTGTTTGCATTTCAATGATAATGAACTGCAACCACAATCAACAAGCAGGCTTTTCAAAATTCAGCCCTTTTGAACATTTTCGTTCAGAAATTTCAGACAGTTTATAAGCCAAACCAACAACTGTCTTTGGACGAATCTGTGATTCCTTGGAGGGGAAGGCTTCGTATGCGAACATATAATCCTGGGAAACTTACAAAGTATGGCCTACTTGTTCGTGTAGTTACTGAAAGCACTTCAGGCTATATTGGAAATTTAGAAATTTATTCTGGTGAAGGAAAGAAATTACAAGAAACTATTCTTTCCATTTTGGAACCCTATCTTGATCAAAATTACCATGTCTATCAAGACAATTATTATAACAGTGTGGCAACTGCAGAACACCTATTTTCGAGAAAAGTACGTGTTTGTGGAACAATTAGGGTGAACAGAGGCCTTCCTCCAGATCTGAAAGAGGAATGTAAATCCCTGAAACGTGGTGAAACCACATTCAGGAGGAAGGGGGATATTCTTCTTCAGTCCTGGAGGAATACTCGTGTTGTGAATATGATTTCCACAATTCACAATTCGAGCATGGTTGATGTTCAATGGAGACATGGACAGGTAAAGAAGCCTGTTTGTATTTCCGAGTATAATATGTTCATGAAGGGAGTTGATAGAGCCCATCAGTACTTGGCCTATTATTCTCTTCTTTGGAAAACATTAAAGTGGACAAAGAAAGTTGCCTTGTGGCTTATAAATAGTGCCATTTTCAATTCATTTTAGGTTTTCAAAAATCTAAACCCTCATTCAAAATTGAAATACAAGGCATTTCTGCTGAATGTGGCAAAAGCCTGGGCTACAGACCACACGGTGGCGGCAGAACTGGCGGCAGACACAGTCTTAGTATGACTGGGGCCGTCTACTCCCACCCCACGCAGGCCTCATTTTGACCCCCTTGGGCGACTCTCGGGTGATATGCGGAAACATACCCTCGCGAAAATTGTGAAGAGTGAACATTTCAAGGGGAAGCAGCCTTGTAGGCAGTACTGTGTTTGCGCAATTCACAAGAAAATGAGTAGGACTGCCTACATTTGCACGTTTTGTGTAATGCCACTTCACAGAGGGGAATGTTTCGAGAAATATCACACCCTCAAGCACTTCTAGAAGCATTGGTAAGTGTTCTCAAAAAATTTTAGTTCATAAAATTAATTAGGAGATTTTATATTATTTTTTAAAGTGAACAGTGCACAAGTTAGGGTAGTAGGTATTTAAATGCCGGTCCGCAGGGTGATTCAAATATTTAAATTGCTGGTCCACAAAGTGTTAAGGGAGAAACATAGACTGAGGGTGTTTTTGGGAACGGTGTTGAGAATATTTGGACTGAAGAGAGATGAAGTGACAGGAGGTTGGAGAAAACTGCACAGTGAGGAGCTTCATAATGTGTTCTCTTTGCCAAATATAACTAAAATGATCAAGTCAGGGAGAATGAGATAGGCAGGGCATGTAGCATGCATGGGGAGGATTTTGGTGGGAAAGCCAGAAAGAATGAGAATACTAGAAAGACCAAGATATAGGTGGGTGGATAATATTAAAATTGACCTTAGCTGGATAGGTTGGTGATATGGACTGAATTGATTTGACTCAGGATAGGAGCCAGTGAAGGGCTGTTCTGAACACAGTAATGAACCTTCAGGTTCTATAAAATGTTGGAAAGTTCTTTAGTAGCTGCAAAGCCAGGGGCTTCTGAAGAAGGGCTCAGCTTCAAGAAGTTAGTTATTCTGTGTGTAGAAGGATCTGTTTATAGTGCTCTAGAATAATTGGGGGTGAGTCTCGATTAAAGATACAGTGGAACAAAGGACATTTACTGAAAACCTGGATTCATAGGTAGAATTCTCTGATAGAAACATATCTTTTCCTCGTTGTTGTTTCTTTATAATGGTCCATTTTATTTATTTTATCCCTGGTAAAATAAGCTACTGGTAGCTGAGAATTTTGTGGCACTGGTCATTCGGTGAATAAGAGGAAGGGAGACACGGAACAAAAGGTATAGGACCCTAGTGACAGATCAAATGAATGAACAGCCTATTTTTTTTATTGCTAGTGGGATGGGACTAAGTCCCTTGGACTGCGGCCACTTCTGGCCTATTGTACCAGTTCCAGATGATAGGTGAGGGTGATTGTGGAACAGTTGGTGGAATGAAGATTGGCAAGGGAAACCGAAGTACTCGGAGAAAACCTGCCCCAGCGCCACTTTGTCCACCACAAATCCCACTTGACCAGACCCGGGATCGAACCCGGGCTGCCGCAGTGGGAAGCTAGCGACTAACCGCTTGAGCTATGGTGCGGCCTATGAACAGCCTAAGGGATTCTGAGTCATAAGAAAAGTGAGATTGAATATTTTATAACATAATTTTTTGCTCTCTGTGGTCATTCATTTACTTCCCCTCCATGCATTCTTAATGCAGTGCTTAGGTGCAGTTACAACTTTTGCTTTAAGTATGAATATGCAAACAGTCTTATTAAATATTATATTTCCTGTGGTTCAGTTCAAGTGTCCATTCTGTAAGTTTCTATAGAGACAAGAGCTATACATATAAAAAGGGTTTTTGAATTTGAGCCACATCATTTAAGTTCTTTCAATGTTGACATTTGCCTTGAAGGGCAACTGAAATGTTTGCTGCAACAGATGAACTTCAGCAAATGATGTAGCCAAAACCTGAAAGCTAATGATTTCATTAAGTTTAAATTCTTAAGAAAAATATCTCAGTTCTTAAAACTTAGATTCATGGGGAAACTTTCTGGGTGTTCTTTCCTGCACACATAACATAGACAGTTTAACTGCTGCACTGGTTTCTCAATGGACTGCAGAGCTGTTATACTGAACACATTGTACTGCTTGTGAATTGCTTCACTTTGTTAAAATTAATGATTACAGCATTCACCCTTGGTTTGTTAATGATCATAAGTTTGCCTGTAATTTTCCAGTGCAAAAGTAGGAAGAAAATTCTTATATTTGTGTTTGCCTTTAAGAGAAGATCAGTAAGAAGTAAATTCTATGCTTGAACAAAGTGTTAAGAATAAGTTTATACTTGCTGATTACTAGATTCTGGCATGTGACACTGTACAGTCTGGTAGAAGTCTATCAGTGTTTCAGAGGCACATCAATAAACTTCTACCTGATTAAGACCAATCAGCTGTCATCATATGATGTCAAGGTATTACTGTAAAGAGGTCTGATGAGAGAATTATTGATACTGGATTAAATGCATTTTATAATATAGATTAGTTTGTTTGGTGATTGAATAGTCTGTATCCTCCTGTGTCATGACATATAGTTCATCTGCTGTAGAAGATATCTGTTCCCTGTTTAATGGCAGATTACAAGTTTGCAGAATTCAGTGTTTCAGTGGTGGTGGAATACTGTGACAATGTGCAGTATTTATTGCCAGATTAAAATTTTAGAGTTTCTCAAATTGAGTCACATCCTCTGAACAACATTAAATTAGGATTTAATTTTGTGTGTATGGCAGTATGGTTCGCTTGCAGACTGAAATCACGGAGTTTTTTTGTGTATGTAATTAATTGAAAATTTGTTTTTTGTTTTATTAACTGATGTAGACCTATATGTTCGTACAGTCTAACATAACTTATCTAGTATTAAAATTTCACATGCTGTCAGTTGTATTTAGATATAATTATAGTAATAGGTATAGTCACATCAAGAAATGCACTGTTATGTAGAAATCAGCATATGTGTTTCATTCTGTAATGTTTTTAATTTCTTTGGAGCCTATTTTTTTTTAAGTTTGGTTGGTATGGTATGAGTAGTAGTATATGCTAGTAGTAGAATACATAATACATCTTTATGTCTCCTGCATTCTATTCCTTTTGCTGTATGTATTTCTGTTAGGTGAAAATGTTATTGGAGCGGTTGATGGTAGCAGAGGCAACTAAAGAAGCTCTTCAGCAGCAGTGTGATCGGTTGAAACGTTCACTATATGGTCCGTTGTTCTGACTACTTAACAGCATTTGTTTCAAGTCAACTTGTAACCAGTTCTGATTATCGGGACATGTGTAGTGGCAGTAAAATAGTTATAAGCATGAAGCAAAGTTTCTGAAACACCTTTCATTGTGGAATATTCTTGGCTATAGGAAAATATTGATATTCTTCATGCCACACCCTTAAACCAATGACGAGCTATTTTGACTGAGGTTTTTCATGGCTTTCCTCAGTCCCACAATGCAAATGCTGGGATATTACCTCAAATTAGGCCACCATGACTGCTTCCTTACATTTTTTTCCACTTCATTATCCATAATTCATCCTATCTTTTGAAGTTGTGTAGTCTGAGCTACTGTCATTGTTGAATGAACCATAAATAAATAAATAAACACATCAAACAAGAAGCACTGAGGTATGCAAAGATATGAAATGGTAGAAAGTGGATTTTAAACTGTAGACAAAAGAATTAAAACGTAAGATCTCGTAATTCTTTCAAGTATTAGAGAGAAAAATATTTATTCTTATTATAGTTATTAAAAATTTGCTGAATATTAAGAGTAGAAGACTGTCTGAAATGTACAGCATGATACAGAAAGCATGCCCATGTTGAAAGATTATATTTCATGAAATAATTTTTACAAACATGATTCTCTTTTTCTTTTAGTCGTCAACGTTGCGTTACTGTCAAATTAATGTGGCACTAGTGTCATGAGTCTTGGCACTGATGTGGCAGTGCCTGAAATCAGGCTTTTCCTTTTCTCTCTACAATGTCAAAATAAGGATAACTCGATGTGTATTGTGGTATGTTGAAAGTGAGTCATTCTTGACGCATAGTGCGATGTTTGTTGCAGATACAGAATAGGTCTTCCCAGCCATCAAGCAATTTCTTATTCAGTTCAGTTGAAGCAAATGGCTATTCTTCTAAATGGAAAGCTGATGTGAAATCAGTTTTGTGTCATGCTTTACAGTCTGAATACTAAAAAGTATAGTTCACAATATTTACACACAGAATTCACTTAAAACGTTAAACTGTCTAATAGCGTTTTGTTATGGGAATGTGCAGTTTTGTTTTTCTGAGTAAAACTGATAGTGACCTTAATTTACGTAATTAAGATCTTTTTGTCCATTGAATCAACTTTATATGGAAATGGTACAATAATTCATCAGAATTATAGAATCTGTCATGCTATTACATAATTTCATACTCATGTCAAAGAACCAAATCCCATGTACTTTATGACACTGCCAAAGAATCTGTAAGTTCAAAGCTGTGTACATTTTGCAGCTTAATTATTTTAATCGAGAGACTATTCGCATCCAAGGATGCAGGAGTTCGTTGTCGCTGTCCTGTGATGCGGCAAGTGCATTGTAAGGTGGTGGTGCAGTGACGGACTCGACGCGAGAGAGGGTGTTGGCGACAGCGTTGTCCTGTCCAGAGATGTGTCGGATGTCAGTTGTGAACTGGGAGATGAAGTATAGATGGTTGAACTGTCGGGGTGAGCATTTATCCTGCTTCTGCTGGAAGGTGTAGGTGATTGGCTTGTGATCGGTGAAGATGGTGACGTGATGCACTTCTAGCATATGGTGGAAATGCTTTACTGCCTTGTAGATAGCCAGTAGCTCACAGTCGTAGGCGCTGTACTTCTGTTGGGCAGGGTTAAGTTCTTTTGAGAAGAAGGCGAGGGACTGCCAGGTGTTCCTTACACATTGTAGCATGGCATCCATGGCATACGTGGCAGCATCTGTGACGAGTGCAAGTGGCGCGGATGGATCTGGGTGGGCCAGTAGAGTGGCGCATGACAAACTCACCTTGTACTCTTCGAATGCCTTGTGGAGCTCCGGTGTCCAAGTGATGGGGTGGGAGCCCTTGACTTTGGGTCTGGTGAGGATGTCATGCAGTGGCGCCTGCATGGTCAATACGTGTGGCAGAAATCGCCTGTAGAAGTTCAGCATGCCTAGGAATTGTCGGAGCTGACTAGTGGTCTTTGAAAGGTGACAGTCCTGGAGATGGGCCACTCGATCTTCCAGAGGTTCACAACCCTCAGCGGACACCTTGTAGCCGAGAAAGGTGACCTTGGGTGCTCTGAAGACGCACTTTACTGGGGGGAGAAGACAAGGATGTCGTCTAAGTATGCGAAGCAGAATTTGAGTCACCGTAGAATGTTGTCCATGAAGCACTGCGAGGTTTGGGTGGTGTTGTGGAGGCCAAAGAACATCAATGGGAATTCGAAAAGGCCGAACAAATTGGTGATGGCGGTCTTTTGTATGTCATTAGGGTGGACAGGGATTTGGTTGTAGGCTCTCACCAGGTCAATTTTGGAAAAGACGGAACAGCCGAAAAGCTGGTGGGAGTAGTCGTGGATATGGCGGAGAGTGTAGCAGTCAGGGATGGTTTGGGAGTTAAGCGCCCTGTAATCGCCGCATTGATGCCAACTGTTGTCTTTCTTTGGCACAATGTGCAGTACCGAGGACCAAGAACTCTCTGAGCGACGAGCTGTACCATCCCACAACATGGTGTCAAACTTGGCTTTTGCGATAGCGAGCCAGTCCAGTGCTAGACGCTGTGGTCGGCAGGTTACTGGTGGGCCAAGTACAGTTCTGATGTGGTGAACGGTGTTGTGTCGTATGTTGCGCTGGACTGTGGCTGGGCAGGTCAGGTCCAGGAACTCTGTGAGGAGGTTGTCAACCAGTGTGTCATTGCTGATGGTCTTTACACTGGGAATCAGTGCGTCGGCCACTGAGGCCAGGGCCGACAGCGTCATGACCCCGTCCAGAATGCGGTTGTTTGACAGTCCACCAGGAGACCAAAGTGTGATAGGAAGTCCACGCTGATGAGGGAATGTGTGACGTTGGCCACCACGAACCGCCACGTGAAATCTCGCCTTAGGCCAAAGTTGAGGGTGAGAGGCAGCCACCCATATGTGTGGATGGTAGTGCCATTAGCAATACATAGGTCATAGTTGGTACGTTCCTTACGTCGAGGGACAAGCTTGCGGGGGTACACGCAGAGGTCTGAACCTGTGTCGAGCAGGAACTGCCGTTTGCTGACTTTGTCCGTTATGAAGAGGCTGCATGTCATCGTAGTGCAGACATGTGCTGCTGCTGATGTCTGCTGGGTCAGTTTCTCTCCTGGTGGTAGGAGCAGGGCATAATACAGTTTTGGGCCTGAACGATGAAACGGTGATGGTACCAGCAGGTAGTGGATGTGGTGTCACCACAGAAGGGGGATCTGCTGACTGGCCGGCGGCTGTTGAAGGCAGGGCTGGAATCCTTGGGGATAGCCGCCTCACACGCTTGGTCCTCAGTAGGGTGTAGGGGTCTTGTTTGGGCAGAGAGGCAATGATATCCTCCACCTCTGGCGTACCGATGATCCAGCTGCAAAATCATGTGGCAGAACTTGATGCGCTCGCTGCTAATACCGGCCAAGGTGAATTATGCCTCGGCCTGGGCGAACCACATGGCTGGTCACTTGGGCTAGAACGGCGGGAGCCGCACAGCCACTCTGCATACTGCTGCTTGTGAACTGTGAGGTGTCAGTGCTGAGTTGGGGTCACCAATGTGGGATATTGATGTTCTAAGAGACAACCACGTAAAACTATAACAATTGTATATGTTATTCTCGAATGTACAGAATAGTTGCTCACAAGTTTGCGGGCCCTGAAAAGGGCCGTTTATTCAACCGTGCTTGCCCTAGTAGCATTAGCTGTTTTGTAGCAGACCGTGTCTTCTTCATGGCCGTTCAGCTGATCTGACTGGCAATGACAGCTGTTGTCTCGGCACAGTTGCTGGAGAGCTGTTGCTGCTTCTTGACATCAGAGTAGCTGCGTTAGCTGTCTTTGTCGTAGTGAGGATGATCGAAGAACTGATGATAGCCAGTTTTGTGCTCCGCCTTTTATACCATGCTTGTTGGGTGGAGCTAAAGTTGCAGTTGCGATTGTGAGCGCTAATTGGCTAGCGCACATGATGCTCTACAGGTGGGCTGGACATCAAGTGCTGTATAAATATGAGTGCTGGCCGCCATGTGACATTGACTTGGCTTGAGCAGAAGTTGAATGCTGTCTGTTAGACAGATGAAGCTGCATGTTAGTATGTGGGGGTTCCCACACTTGTTTGAGAGTATCACCTAATATGTCATTGGAGCTAGGTATGTGAAATTTTATGTGGCAGTATATCATGCTCGCAAATTATGCATAAACCAACTTTTTGTATGTTAAAGAAAACTCCATTGTTATATGTGATCAATTTAATGTGTTCACAACTCTTTACTAGTAAATATTATACACAGAAATGTATCCCTAACATATATGATTATTTTGTAGTTCCTGGTCACTTCACCTATAGATTAAAGCATTTGAAGAAAAGTATTCATGCTTTTCCCACAGTTTGTTTTATATCAGTGCCTCTTTAATGCCTTAATGTGTCTCCAGACACTGTGTCTTATGTAGAACCTTATATTTTCAAAATATGATGGCAGTTGATGGAACATAAAAATGAACTGGTTTCATGTTGGCTTGGCGTTGAATTTCTTCTTGCTAACTGGCATGGTTTTTATATGTAAATCCTTGTGCTTCACAGCTAGATGGATAAAGCAACACTAATGTGAACTAATATCTTATTTTGATTGGCATAATGGTTTGGTTCTTCAGCATTTTCTTAAGTTTGTTTATTGATTTGAAATTCATTTTAAAAATCTATATGCAGTATACATGTACGGGTAAAAGGGAAAATAGTAATGCTGTGGATAACATACTGAGTTCTTCTTCACTTGTACCTTGAGTATAAGGGGCAACACCAGTTTAAGAGTTTGAACACAAAATTTAAATATTCTCAGTGTGTTACTCTGTAAAATTCTACATTCCCATACTGTTTTACTTATAATTGCTAAATGCTGTAACAATAGATAACACGTTATAAGTTCCTCTTGTAGATTAAATTCTGTCATTAACAGAAAAATGTGACAGTGCAAAAATATGTTTGATATTCATTTCTTGTTTTCATCCTTTAAATCACAAGTAGTACTCTAGTCCATCCATTTTTTTAAGTTTTTATAATTCCTTGCAGAATAAATTGAACAGTGATGTTGCACTAGCAGTGCTCAATGAATACTACATTACTTTATACAGACGTTCCTTGGAAACCATATTTATTTGTGACTTGATAAATAGATAAAATTTATCATTTCTTCCTTACCTTGTACTGGATTTACACATTTTAAACATCCATGAATTGGAAAAAGTGGTTTTTGAAACATTTAAATACATTTTAGAGAGACATGTTGCACGTAAGCCGGTAACTGCATATGTGGTTTCTTCAGAAAATGGTACACCATCTAGTGGACCAAACCCATGTATAAGAAAATATGTGCAGTATCTTTGTGTTGATTTTTATTTATGTCATACTGATGCTAGACTATGAAATTTCCCCCACATTTGTCAACCTTGAAAATAAAAGAGCATTGGAAAAAGTGTTTAATGTGCATGTGTGAATTGTGGTGGACTTTTATGATGTTCTTATTACTGATGGTACTTGACAAATACTGAACTATTGTGCAGCCACCATTTTCATACATTGCAGATTAAGCTGTCTAAAATAACCTTTCTTCACTGTATTCACTATTTAGTGGCTAAAGGATTTTGTTTTTCAGAATTTATTCACAGTTGGAACAGGTTATAGGGCTGAATTCATGAAAGCTAATGAAAAAGATGATGTTTGCCATTGAAGCATCCACATATTTCTTATGGTGTGAAACCTTGTCTCTGATTCTGTTAGAGGAGCATAACTTGCAAGTATTTAAAAAACTAAGTATTCAAAATATTTGGACTGAACACGGATGGAGTTGGGAAGCAATTATATAAGAGGGAAATTATACAAGTTACACAATCATATAGCTTTTCTAGAATTATGAAAATAGTTCAATCACAGCCACACTGTACTGGACAAACAATTCAATGGAGAAGAGATGCATTCAGAATTTTGGTGAGACATATCTTGAGAAGTAAAAGTTTTCAAAGTCAGTCAAGGAGATGAAGAGTATAAAATGGATCTTAAGAATATATCTTGTGAGCATATGTTCATCTACATCGAATTACTTTAGTGTATGGTTTGCAGGCATGCTTTATGGTGAAAATAATTATGTATCTGTAGGTTCAGAAACATGAGGAATTTATGTTTTGTCACTGTCCTTCTGGTTCTGTATTAAGCTCTGAATCCAGGACAGTTTACAGACACTTGCAAACTTCTTGTATACTCAGTAGGTATCAGTGCAACAACACAGGCATTGCATGGCATGGCATGATCATAGATACATTATGTCTTCATTACTTATATAAATGATACAACATGCAGTTTATAGATACACCTTCGCAATGGTCATTATGAAGAGTTCTGTAATCTGGGATGTAACACCGATATTTCAGAGAAATATGTCATTTTCATCTTCAGGGTCAAAGAATAAGCCAGGCAGGAAACCAACATGAAGCAGGCTTTGCGTGCTGCCTGCTTCAAGCTTGTTTCTTGACTGGCTTATTCTTCAATTCTTGAGCTGAAGATGACATGTTGCTCCAAAATTTTGGTTGCCTTTCAGCAGACTACACATTGGATTATCTCAGAAGATGGAATTTTTCATAAGTTTTATACAGTTATATCAGTTTTGTTGTTGGTGTTTTTTTTTTTTTAGTTTGATGAATATGTGTAGGTATAGAAAATAAATTAATTTAGGTTTTCAACAAGTGGCATCCCTGATTGACTAATGTGGCTTTATGTGTGCACGATTGTGCACAAGTAACACGTGCTTGAAACTGAATATCACAGTCCAGCTTCATATTCAAGAGATTTATGATTCAAATATTGGGTGAGTGATTTCTTGCCTAGATATGTGTGAATGTTTCACAAGATACTATATGAATACCTAGCAGATTGGTATAGTGATAATGTTTTGTACTTCTATGTGTTCAAATTTCAGTTTACTTTCTGGCTATCCTAAGTGTCTGATTCATGATTTGCTTTAGTTTCTCGAGGCAAATAACAGGGTAGTACTTTGAAATGGACACGAGCCATATCTAGTTTTTCATTGGCACCATTCTTGATCTTCCACTATCTTTGAATACCAAAAAGACAGAATTGTTATATAAACTAGAAATATATATGTATATACAGTGTAAATGATGTGAACCAAAATTAAATGTGTAGGGAAAACATGTACAGAATGCTAGTATTCATTTTTTTTTAGTTAAATTGAACTAGTGTTTAAGCCTGTTACTGAAGGAAAAATATTTTATTTATAATTGAAGAATTTCTGGGAACAAAATCAGTGTTATGACATTGCATATAGTATTTGGTGTATCAGTGCTATAGTACACAGCATGATTTTCTTTGTGGTGACACTGTTTCATCTCTAAGAATGAAGGGATTGGGAATGAATATATTGTGTAAGTAAAAGTAAAGCTATCCCTGTAACAGGCTGTGAAGGCCCATAGTGTTGTGAGACATTGAGGGTCCCACATTATCTAGATAATCGGCTCAAAGATGGCGGTAAGGTTGAATATATTGTGTAGTGCATCAATATAATGAAGATTCTGAAAACTTAAAATCAAGGATCCCTTACATAAATCGCTACACACGTGATAATCCTTCAGTATGTATGCTTTTATATGTTGTGCCACTTGTAGAAACTTAACTTACTTTGTTGCAGCTGCGTGAATCGCAGGCACGAGTGGAAGAGCTAGAGACTTCCAATACCCACCTTCAGCGGAGGCTTGACAAGCTGAAGAATGCCAAATCTGCACTTCTTAAAGAACTTTGATAGTAAGTTATCATCCCAGTCCTAGCCTTACATCACATGTCACATCCATCCAGCCTGCCTGTACACACAAGAAGCACTGTAATAATAAGTAGTTGAATTGGGATAACTGATATCAGTGACTGGTATAGATTTTTCAACACATGTTCCTTGAGTCAGTAATGTCTGTGGTAGACTGTAATGCAGAGCAATGATATATAAATATGTATACCAGTGTATCTATTTATGTGTACATTTCTTTTGCCATGCAGGCATTTCAATTTTTGTATAGCATTAACTGGGCTTCGTATATATATTACTGAATTCCAAAGCCATTTTTGTTTTCCTCCATTCTTTTTTTAATTGTATGAATGTTTTTAACTAAGTAATTGAATCATGTCCAGGAGCTAACTTCTTTGTGTGCAAGAAAAATGTTACTGTATTTTTCTGCAGATACAACATTACATGTTTAGTGAACTATGTACTTGGTTAAACCATTATCCTTAAAATTTGGAGCTTGTGTACCCTTTGAGAGGTGCTCTTAATTCTCTTTTAAGGTCTTTTCTTTAAAGGAAAAATTCTGCATGATGCTGCATGTTTGTATGTCCTATAAGGAAATTATTTTCATGTGATACAAGTTAAAAACACATCTGCCTTTTTTAGTTAACTGTGGTGGCAGTGGCAACTTTGACACAGCAACATAAGTAATGCCTATCTCTTTGAAACTTCGTATAGTGATAGACCTCTTCAAAATCCATAACTTTAGTTGAGATAATTTTTGTCTAAATTTGGTACTAACTTGGCAACAACGCCCAGTTTTAATTATGCAGTTGATTAGCCATTGAAACTTTAGTGTGGTGGAGGATTATGGATGTATCTGCAGATCTACACAGAGATTTGACTTGGTTGGGGAAGTAACAGACGTCATCCTTAAGTTGGTTAGGTGTTACTTTTTCTAGAGGTTTTTAATTTAATTATGCCTTCAGTGGAGGTGTTTACACAAACAACTTTCTCATATTGAGGAAGGACCATCATGAATGCTAGCTTCACTTGGCTTATAGTTAAAATTATTTTACCCTTCACTTTATATTCATGCCTAACTTTGCATAGATGAAAATATTTATGGCAGTGCCTAAAATCTGTTCATGTTGTCACAGAACATTTTTACATGTTATATTGTGACATGAGCTTGTGGTCAGGGTTAAACACACATCGACTTTAATTGACAGCAGGTGGATTTACATTTTGCACCGTGCCGTTCGTCTTCTTCTCCTTCTGACTATTATTATGTTATTATTATTACAAAGAGGAAGGGCACAGCGCAGTCGTTACTGGCCCTATTGTTGGTTCCCACCCTCCCCTAGATGGACACGGGGTATCCAAGCTAGGAGGACGAAGCTACACTCAGTTCGTTGGCTTAGATAAGAACAAATACAATTTTAATAAAAAAATATATATAACAATACATAAATAACAAACGACACATTTGACCAAGAAAACAAATACAAGCTCATTCAGAACAAACAATTTCCCGTCTGCACCACTTGTGTCGACACTAGACATATTAGGACGTTAAACCCTCAGGCTATACAAACACAAGTCTAATTCTGAAAAAAATACCAAACCAAATCTAATAACGTGCGTTGCAAGCGTTCAAGCAACGGCTTGCGACCGTGGGCAGTCCTTACCGGCCAGCCAGATAGCACCAAAAGGGAATTTAGAACAAACCCAGCCGAAACCAATATTTTCCACAACAAACCTGCTGGCTAGTAACCGACCTTCCAAGTCAACTTGGTCTACACTACTGCACTGTACAAGTCTCCCCTTCACGAGAGGGTACATGGGACCACGTGACTGACGTCAGGATACTGCATAGTGGGGGATGGAATCCGTCAAGGGAAAGATAATGACATCATACGTGAGCGAGCTAAACCTTAGAACGGCTCAATTCCATTAAATAAAATACCAGATTTGATGGGTAGAGTATGCTTTCATTTGTTGGCCACAATACATATATTCATTTTTTGTGGCATTTGGAGTGTTTGCACAGTAAGTGGATCCATGTTGGTACATATCTTTGTTAAATTCTTAAGAAACTGCATGTCACATGAGGAAACCTTATTAATATGTTATATATTTAATGGATCAGAAGAAAAGTTATGTAGTATGTATTTAACAGAATGGAAGGAAAAATAATTTCATGCCTGTATGCACTCAGATGTGTCAAGTCTTGGGTAGTTTCGTCAGTAATAAGTTTGTTTAGGTAATAATTATTGTCACATAGTATGAATGTGACTATCGACGGGGTTTTGGATTGGATATTGGATTTATTGACCAATTACAGGTTGTAACTACAAATAACTATAAAACTATTGATAGTTTCCACTTTCCAAATCACTAGAGTGTGTGCTATATCTTTTCCAGGCTGAAGTCCTCTGTGAATGGCAGTTCTCTTCCATCTGCCTGTTGCAACTAACTCACAGGCTTGTAGCCATTTTATACCATCCTCCTAGCCTTCTCTTCACATACTGACTTTCAACTGAAAACTGTCACTGACTTGGTCACCCCAGTTGTATTCCTGATAACCCCTTGGCACAGCCTGCACAAACAACAGTGTTCATTCTTGTATGCTAACTGTTTTTGTGGGAATGTGTATACCAAGCCACCATCTATTCTTCCTTATTAAGAATCTTCTGTTGCCTAGCAGCGGACATCATTCCGTAGTCTGTTTTGTGGTCGTTGCCTAGAAACGAATGCTCTTTCAGAGCCATTCACTAGCAGTGGTTGTCTGTCTGGCTCAGCAGTTCATGCTTTGAGCAAATGTGCCACAGTACATAAAAATCAATGTTATACATAAATTTTTAAGGAACTTGATTGGGAAATTATTTATTTTGATTATCCTTATTATTTAAGTACACATCAATAATGCAACAGTATAAAAGACATCTACAATATGTCACTCACTAAAAATGTATTTTAATACTTTATAATGTTAAAATCATTAAAATGTCAGTAGGACACTAAAAGTATATTTTATACATTAAAAGTGATTATCAGAATTTCTGAAATGTCTCTAATTTTGCATGTATTTTTCCTAGTTTTACGACATGTTTCGGCCTCACATTACATTATATTACATTACATTGCATTGCATTCCATTCCATGGATCCAAAGTTAGTCAAAATGACTGTAGGATGTGGAATATGTCATATAAATACAAAACATATGTACAGTCCCAATTGAGTTCTCACACAAGAGGAACCAAGAATACACAGTGACTACACACAAGGCTATCTAAAGATACATAAGTTATTTTCTAGACAATAGGTATTGTGTATTTAAGTATCGTTTCAGTGCTATTTTAAATCATGCCTTTTCATTCATAAGACCTTTGAGATCAGATGGCAGGTTATTAAAAATATTGATCCCAGCATAATATGCGCTTTTCTGAAAGCATGAGAGGTTGGCAGTTGGTTTATGAAGACAGTGTTTGTGTCTTGTGTTAACACTGTGTACATCAGCATTCATCTGAAAATGTTCTTTGTTATCTGTAATTAAGTTTATTAATGAATACATACACAAGGAAAAGTTAAGATCTGTAATCTCTTAAGTAGATCTCTACAAGAATTATGGGATTTGACACCCATCATGATTCTAACAATTATCTTTTGCAATGTAAATACCTTTTTACTGTCAGATGAATTACCCCAGAAAATTATTCCATACTTCATTAAAGAGTGAAGGTAAGCAAAATAGATTGATTTGATAGTGTCAATGTTACTAATATGTAACATGAATCTAACTGCATAACATGCTCTACTTAACTTTGGAATCAACTAATCNACTTTAGAGAAAGTAGTTAGCAGTGAACTTGGCCTGTAGTTTGACATACTAGTCTTGTCCCCCTTTTTATATGGTGGTCTTACTACTGAAATCTTAAGACGATCAGGAAAGATTCCTGTGGATAGTGAGTGATTACAGATGTGAGTTAATGGGCTACTGATTAGAGATGCACAAACTTAAAATTTTACTTGTTATTCCATCATAACCTGAAGAGTTTTTTGTTTTGAGGGAATGTATTATACTTTTTATTTCAGTTTCAGTGGTTGGAATGGTTTTAATACCAGGGAATTTTCCAGGAAACGCCTCTCTTAAAAATGAGATGACGTTATCTCCCACTTCTTGATGCAAGTTTAGAGTTTCTGTAATTGTTAGAAAAAGTATTGAAGGCATCTGCAATTTCTCCTGGGTCCTCAACTTTTTCATCGTTTATAAGGAGAGATGGTATCTGTTCAATCAGATGTGATTTTCCTGTTTCATGTATTATTATATTCCAGGTTGTTTTTATCTGATTATTCAGTTTTGCTATAAGCCTACAGTAATGCTGCCTTTTAACCTCTCTTATAACTCTACTCGCGATTTTGCAATACCTTATGTAGTATGCTCTCTTATAGGGATTATTACTGCTCCTGCTTTCTATATACAAACGCCTTTTATGTTTACAAGATATTTTTATTCCTTGTATAATTCAGTGGTTTTATATTCTACTTACACTTTTATTCTGCATAGGAAAACTGGCTTCAAACATATTTAGAAAAATATATAAAAAAGAGTTAAACTTACAAGTTATATCCTTATTTTGAAAGCAGGTTCCCACGTTTCATTTTCTAATAGATGTTGAAATTGAGCAATGGTTTCACTATTTTTTTCTGGTTCTCTGTTTCAAGGGTGTCGAATTTACTTCCGTAATATTATTATTTACTGTAAGAAATTGAGCATCATGGTCTTAGAGGTCGTTACTGTAGGAGATGTACAAGAAGAGCTTAACCTTGCATTATCTATAAAGATATTATCAATGGCTGTGCTGAATTTTGAACTCTTCTTGTGAAATTTACTGTGTGTGACAGTTTGTATGTCCTTATTAAAGAGTTTACTTTTTTTTTCTGACTGCTTTTATTTAAATAGTTTATCATCAGGTGATTTTTATTTTCGGGGAGACCACTGCACTGTTCACTTGTCACCTGATGATGGCCCATGTTAGGCCGAAACATGTCGTAAAACTAGGAAAAATACATGTAAAACTAGAGACATTTCAGAAATTTTGATAGTCCCTTTTAATGTATAAAATATACTTTTAGTGTCCTATAGACATTTTAATGATTTTAACATCATAAAGTATTAAAATACTTTCTTTTTTAGCGAGTGACATATTCTTGATGTCTTTTATATTGTTGCATTATTGACGTGTACTTTAATAATGAGGTTAATGGCTCAATGCAACGGGTTGGTAAAATATAATGTGTATTTTGAACTGGAGTGCATCTAACTATTGTTGTTACAAATTGATATATGAGAATGCAAGGAACAGATGGCCCATGGAGAAAATATCAAATGCTCCACATTTACTATGGTGAGATTGTCACACATATATAATGTCTGTGCCCCTTTTAGTTGAAAAGGTTACCTAATTGATAATGTTAGCTTCTTTTGCATCTGGATTTCGATAAGTTCATTCTGTCTTAAAGTTTGTGACAGTGGTCCATTGCTACAAGTATCATGTTTTTGGACATTATCTGTCGTCTTATGTAGATTGAAAAGACATCCTGTTTGTTTTTCAAAACACAACGTTTTGGAGACAGAGCCCAGTCTCCAAAACGTGTTTTGAAAAATAAACAGGACTGTTTTTAAATATAGACAAGATGATGGATAATATCCAAAACCATGATACTTGTATCATTCTGTTTTATCTGGTGCATGTATATTACCCTATGAAATGTTTTATTTCAGAAACGCGTATGTAGATCGGTATCTTTTGGCGTATAATGCCTTGTAGTCCTTTGAAAGTCAACTGGCCTTTAGAAGGAACATACTGCCTCCATCTTCAGGGTTGAATAAGCCGAGCAAGATACCGGCTTTGCTTGCCACCTGCTTTCCCACTGGTATCTTGCTCTGCTTATTCTTTGACGTCCATGATATATATGTATTGGCTGTCTTCTAGTGCACTCAATCTCACATGTCTCTTCACTACATGTTTTGGCATCACTGTGCCATCCTCAGGTGTGTTATTTATGTTAAACTATTGCACTGCTCGCCATGTGTCATTTATAAAATTATTTAAAATATATATTCTTCATTTACTATAATAAAATTTATATATATTAAAATTTGTTAAGATTTATCATCTTACAACCAACCCCAGTCACACTAAAGATAGACCAAAAACAACTGGAGAATGTGAAATGTTTTAAATATTTGGGTAGCTTGTTAACATATGATGGAAGGTGTACTAGTGAAATTAAATCCAGGATTGCCATGGCAAAAGCTGCATTTAGCAAGAAGAAGAATCTTTTTACCAGCAAATTGGACTTAAATTTGAGGAAGAAACTAGTGAAATGCTACATTTGGAGCATAGCTCTGTATGGGGCTGAAACATGGACACTTAGGGCAGTAGATCAGAAACATCTGGAAAGTTTTGAAATGTGGTGTTGGAGAAGGATGGAGAAGATCAGTTGGACCGATTATGTGAGAAATGAAGAAGTGTTAATTAGAGTCTGTGAGCAGAGGAATATCCTACACGAAATAAGAAAACGGAAGGCTAATTGGATTGGTCATGTTTTACGCAGAAACTGCCTTCTAAAATAAGTTATCGAAGGAAAGATAGAGGGGCGGATAGAAGTGACAAGAAGACGAGGAAGAAGACGTAAGAAGATGCTGGATGACCTTGGGGACAGAAGAGGATACTGTCATTTGAAGGAGAAAGCTCTAGATCGCATTAAATGGAGGAATTGTTTTGGAAGAGACTGTGGACCTGTCGTCTTGAAAGATTACTGATGATGATGATGATTATCATCTTATACGTCTTAATTCAAACTCGCGTATTATATCATTCTTCCACTATGGGAGTCGTTCTTCCTATATTTTGTGTATGGCGAGCAGTGCAATAGTTTAACATAAATAACACACCTGAGGATGGCACAGTGATGCCGAAACATGTAGTGAAGTGACATGTGAGATTGAGTGCACTAGAAGACCGCCAGTACATACATATCATGGACGAGAATCGGTGCAACAGGACGCTAAAATACAACATTATTCTTTGACACTGAAGATGGAAGTGATAACATTCCTCTGAAATTTCAGTTTACTTTCAGTGGACTACATGGTGTTATATCCTGAAAGATACTACTCTTCTTAACCACTGCTGTGAGAACCTCGAATCCTACATACAATTCATGTAATATAAAAATCATAAAATATTTTGATCAAACAGTGTATGTTTTTAAAATGCTTATTTTATGCATACTCCTTGAATCACATGAAAAAGAAAATGGTAATAATACATGGTAATAAATGGCTAGCACTTCTGCTTCATATTTGTGAGGTCCTAGATATGAATTTTTGCTCAGAGACCAGCTGTCTGAGGTTTATTGTAGTTTTCTTTAGTCTCCAATCAAGTGCTAGGATGGCACCTAAAAAACAGAATATAACTTCTTCTTTCCACATGCTTTCTAATTCATCATATACTCTCATCCTACCAGTCACAGCAGTGTAACCTGTGCAGTGAAAAACGAGTCATTAAATAATCCAAGAATCCATCTTATACTTAAGTGGAGTAGGAGGGTGTCTAGTTCTCTGCTTCTGATGTTCCAAGGCTGAAAGGTGACACTGCTGCTAGCTTGCTTGCTTGCTTGCTAGCCCAGTCAGTTTCTGAAGTACACTAGCAGTTCGCAGTATTTGATGATAAAGGAATGAGTAACTTCACAATTTGCATGCATGCAAGGAGTCACAGAATGAAAAAGTTAAATAGTTCCGTCCAGCATGACTGGTTAAGATTTTCTTATTTCAATTATTCGTGCTCTTACATGTTTCGGTCTTCAGAGACCATCTTCAGAGGGACACCTTTACATAAATACTGTTAGAAGCCACCATTACAGTACATGTTCTAAAAGTTAAAATATATACATACAATATAAATAATATACAATTGGCTGTAAAATCTAAAGTCTTTACAACTACAGTGGCTGTTCCAGTACATTAAAATATTTTTAGGTAGTTTGTTAAGATTCTGTTGGAATTCATAAACCAAGCTGGTTCGTGTTGTCCATCTTATTATTTCTTTTGATGGGGGCCGAATGTGTGCCACCTTGTTGTTCTTGAGAAGAGGGTTCTGCAAATATATTATGGGTATATTGTATTATTTCACCTATCCTATTATGTTTTGTAAAAACTTTTATTTTGTCCTACCTTTAATGTTGTCCTGTATGTGTTTGTGGCCTGCTGTGTTTTTACTGTTCTAGGTTGTGGTGTACCACGTATATATACTCCTTGTGTCTCCGATGTTAGTGTGGGCCGAACTATTTAACTTTTTTCAAATATTGGTGTGACGGACCAGAATGAAACAAACCATAGTCACAGAATGTTGCTTCGTGCACCATCTAATGACAGGAAAATCTCTGTGCTCAGACTGCTTCTGAAAGACAAATATTTTGTTTTATTGCAGTATATTGATATCCAGCCTTTGTCATATATGCCTGGATAAAGCAGCAGTATACAACCAACCTTGGTTAAGGGAATTGATTTTGTTGCAATATCAATCTGATGATGAAGCAAGGAACCACCAATTAAGGCTTATTTAATGAGGCAGAGGATTATATTCCAGTGTTCAGTCTGATGTTAGATTCAGAAAAGAGAAACAGCTGACTTCTCCCAAAGTTTTCTTGTTAAATGAACATGAGGTCACTTCAGACACTCTATATAGAGAGTTAAATTTTGGCCAAAATGCATGTGAACAAACTAGAAACTTGTGAACCTTTCTGTACACTGAGATGTGATTAGATAACAGCTAGTCATTCTGCTGTAGATTGTGTGAAATTAATTTTAATATAAATTGGCATGTGATGTATATAAGAAGAAAAGACAAATTTTATGATTCAGGGACCAGTAAAACAGTAGTTGGTTTCAAAGGATGTATCTGTCTCACATTGTACAGTGCAAATAATAATCTACAAATTTAATTATTTCTGGCACATCTCAACATATTTCTTTACCAAATAAAAATTAACTACTTCATATGGTATTAAAATTATGCAAGAAGGCATGTGATATAGTTTTCCATAAAAATCTTCCATATTTTTTGGTCAGTATATAATGGAAAGAAAAGTAAGTATAACTGACTTAACCCTGTGAGATTTCTGAGCAAAAATCAGTAATATTCCAACATGAAATATTAGATGCTAGAAGGAAAAATGTGTAAAGTTGCTAATTTTAAAATAATTTTCCAAGCTGTGGCTGCAAGGTAAAATCTTCAGACAGGTATAAATTATGAATGGCTGATGCCTTGAGACCTACTTGTTAAGAAACTGTGACTATAAGTGATAACATATCAGATATGTTAAAAATATTTTGAAATATAACCTTCCGAAACCCAGTCTGTCTACTGTTTGATATAGCCTTCCTTTATAAGTATATGAAACATGAATAAATATATACGCTATGCTCACAGTTACTAAGGATAGATGTATGTAGTATTTTGCTTCTGAATCAAATGTGAGGGTCTTCAGCAAACATATAGAGTAACATATACTCTGGCCCTGCTGTAAGACAGAAACTGGTACAAAATTACCACTAACCTTATTATTTCAGTGTTGCACTTCACATCTGAGTTCTGCTGTGTTTATGATAGTACATTTTGCTCCATATACACTAAGGAGAATTGGTGAAAGAGATGTAAATATTTCTTTCCATACCCAACACTCATTTCATATTGAGGATATTTATCTGAATGGTTTTAAGGGCCAGTTTTAAATATCCCCAATTCCTGACTTCATAAATGCCACTTGTACAGGCCACTTTTAAGCTAACCTTTGTACTTGCAGCAAGAATAGTGTGTTTGCCCAAAATATAAATGCCAAAAATATCACAAAGCCTCATGTTTCAACGTGAAACACTGGAAATTTTATGTTTACCTTTACAAAAATGGAAACCTGAAGGCACTGTAAAACAAAAAAAGAAGAATAAAAGTTTGTGCACGAAATGTTCTCTTTAAACTCTATATCTTGCACTTTTTCATGCTTTTGGTATGGTACATAGGTACTGGCAGTAGAACAGAAAGCGGATGGGTTTAAGCCAGCTGTGTATATGTACACGTGTGTTCTTTCTGTTCCCATAAATGGGCAGGAAGAACTACTCTCTCTTAGTGTGTGTGTTCGTAAGCAGTCAGCAGTTGAGAAGAAAGAAATAAAAGAGTCAGTATGTTCATCTGAAATGTGAATTATGCAGAAATTTTTACCATAAAATGTTGAAAAATAATATATCTGAAAATGTTGCAGTATCGAGTTGGAAGACTAAAGTAATAAAATGGCCAGTATAAATCTCAGGATTCCTTCAGCTGTTGTGAGTAGTTCTGAATTATTCCACACGTTCATACTACGTGCATGTGGAAATCATCTCATAACGTTAAATGTTATAATTGATGTGTCCAGAAATGTATCACATAAAATAGTGCAGTATTTTGAAATATGGTCTGTAATATGTCCAAAAATATGTTACATCAAATATATTTTTGAAAACTTGGCAGAACTGAAATACCATTATCTCTTACAAATGGTGCTTGAATTCAATATTTCCATTCTAAATTAAATAAAATTATAATTATCTTAGTGGCTACAAATATATGTAGTTACTTTGTTTGAAATAATGTTTTCTGTTTTGAAAAAAGGAAAGGGAATCCACTAGCAAAAGAAGATTGAACATTACTGCTTTGAAAGAGTGCATGTTGTGTGACAGAAAAATTTGAAGACTTAGTCTTCAGTGCACTGCTGGTGCTCAGGGAAATTGCATATAGTCAGGAGTTCCACTCTGACAAAGGTCTGTATATTTGAGGAGTAATGTGATAATTATTAAATGAATGGATTTTGATTTCTTTTTGTTGTGTGAACAGGAAGAGTTCTGAACAATCTCTAACCCATATAGACACTCAAGAAGATGAAAATTTTAATTACATTTTACAGTTTAGGCATCATTGCATTCTACATTTCTGTAATATTTTTCTCTTTGGAATAATGATGAAGCATCCATATTTTGATATCATTTGAGACTAAGGGCAGGCCAGTGAAAGATGACAAAAAGAGTCCAATTTATTTAGTTGTGTTTCTCCTGAAATAAAAAGTTCAGCAATACCAAAATATGTGAAATGTGCCATCTAGTGGCTTCTTTGATTTGCTTTCATGACACAGTGCAGTAGACCAACACTTTTTTTTCTTTTTGCATGCATTGCCATATTTAATTTGCTAAGAAGATGTTTAATAGTGAGTTGGTTTCATGTGTAAAAATGTGATAATGTTGAGGTAATATGATGACAGAATCCATCAATGTAAAAGCCTAAGCCTTGCAGTTCTGCCATTATGTAGAGCTACTGTTGATCAGAATGAGGGGTACCAATGCTTCATTTAGGTATTGCAATTGTGATTTATTGTATAGGAATGGACTGGGGGGGGGATAATATGTGGAAACTTCAGACAGAGATGGAAATTGTCTGTTTCAATGGTTCTGTCCATTTGTTGCATTTGAGATCATTCAGAATGATGAGCGTTTGCATGTTACTGCAAGGGAAAATTACGAGGTGTGCATGGGAAAAAAATTAGTATATGCGAGTACTGTCAAAATAATAGCTAATAGTGAAATTTATAACATGTCTGTCTCTTTAGTTTGTTTCTGAGGGCCAAGTTAATTAGCCACTGACTGTTATAGTTGACTGAAATAACTGTCTCTCTGTTGTTCAATGGTGAACTAGACAGTGATCATTATGCATTTTCATAGCCAATTGAAGAAAAAGAGAGGTTAGATATTTTAAATGAGGTTTGTTTTTGTGGGCAGCCCCTGCAGAAAATAACAAATCTTAATAGCAGTGCTTAGAGCATTGAGCTATCAGCAAAATTGTAATTTGCCTTTGTTAAAATGATCAACATAACTATTCTCATATTCTAATATTTATTAAAAATCCACTACATGTTTTGACCTATATTGGTCATCTTCAGGTGGTACAATATCTGAAACATTAACTAGTGAAATGTAATTCTCTCTTACTGTCTTATTAAAAACATGGATCCATGTTTTCAGAAAGACAGAAAAAGGGAATATCAGTTCACTAGTTAATATTTCAGATACTGTTCCATCCCAAGATGACCACTATAGGTCAAAACATGTGGACTCCTAATAAATGAGACTCTGATAAAAGTAATGTTGAAGGTTTTTGAAAAAATGTAAGATACAGTTTTACTGATGGCTGAATATAAAAAATTGGAAATGCTTGAGAGCATACTGTTATTCTCTCAAGTTGACTATCTTGGTATACATCTAGCTGTATTTTAAGAAATTTTCAATCTATTGTGGTTTGGCATGTTTGACACTGTTTGTTTTAATGATTTTCCATTTAAATTTCAGTGTGCTGTATGCTAGTTTTAAATAAATGTATAAATTTATCAACCATGAAATAAGCTCTTTTTCTTCTTTTATATTTTGTGGCTTTAGAGTTCTTTGTTTCCAATACATTAATTCGAAACCATATTTACAAACATCAGCTCTGGTTTAGAAGCCAAGTGCTGCTCGTTTGATTTATCAGTATCTTATGCAAATATCACTGGTCCAGGATAACTCCACAATTGTAAACATGATGCTCAGTTAATTATGAACTGACCTCATGATATATTTGTGCAACAGGTATGTGAGCTTAAATTTGGTTTTTGTGTTCCACATGACTAAGTTACTGAAAGTTATAATGGGCATAATGGTAATTCCTGATTTACACTGATAACATGCATATTTGCTTGACACTTTTTAGGATAATTTTTTGCTTTGTACTGTCCAAATATTGTTTCTGATAGTGCATCTTTTTTGTATTTATGTTTGCATTTTTGAATTGCTCTGTCATTTTGGGTGTAATATTATAAACACAATTTTTAACACATTGACTGTGCTGAGAAACCTGAAATATTTCATGTCTGATTTTTCAGCACACTGTGCACTGAACCACAGGTTTCATCCAGATTCCTCATATTGTGGGGGAGGCATTGTAATGTGAATCTGCATAATATGAACCCAGGTTTACATCGTACACCACAGTAAAACTGCTGACTTCTCCGAATTCTCTCAACTTGATTATACAAAGTCAGAAATTACCAAATTTCTGGTAGTAAAATAATCTATTATTGAATATCTTTTAGGCATGCCAGTTGTATATCAAATACCATATCTTGCGTGGACAGAAAGAAATTGATGTGTTTACAAGTAGACATAGTTTTTAAGCATTTTAAAGTTTTCCGTACAAATTAAATCTACTAAAATATTCAACAACAATAATACCAAACCTCACTGCCAGACACTGTCCTGTATCAGTTCCATCCATGTCCTCTCCTCACACCCTAGTTCCCTAAGCTCCATTTATCCTCCCATGACCTCCTCAGCCTTCCAAGACATTTTACCTGCAAAATACTGTGCAAATTTGTTGTAACCCTTTATAGGTTTATGCCCATCCCAAAATAATCACTTTGATTTCTCTACCCTACCAGCACTATGTAATATTTTTGTTTTGTAATATCCTAAATTGCACACATCTTGATATTATGGCATTCTGGGTCGATGTTATGTAGTCTAGACGTAGACTTTTAACCTGAAGATGGATGTAGTATGTTCTCCGAAACGTTGGTACCCACTTACCAGACTGTATGATGTCATAACTCAAAAACCAAATGTGACTTCACTGCTGTGACAATCTTAAATCTTACATATGTAGACACAGTTCATCCTTCTTATATCAAAATAATTTCCTGGACACTTCATTTTCATTTCATCAATGCCTCAAAGCAAAATACTTTTTTAATAAACCATACCAAATTATTATTTTATAATGTTATATCTTAATCTATAAGGTTTTGGAAAGTAGAAAGGATGATATGTCATGAACTGAATCACTTTCTGAATTTATTTTTCTGATACTTTCATCATCAGCCACATTCCTATTTCTTGTTGTTAGAGGAAGTTAGAAGAGGAAGCAAACACTGAACTTACCCTTTAAGATACTTTGTTGTGTCCATTTTATGATGCAATGTGCATATGCATTTAAAGTGAGACATTGGATTATTTGTCTTTGTAATTATTCAAGCATCCTTTCCTCTTTATGAATCTGAGTAACTGAGGGTGTACTGTGCTTTATTCTTGGAACTAAACTATGTTGTCCTAGTATTATTTTATCTGAACACGGGAAGAAATTCTTTTGATGCATTTATGAGTGGTTGGTTTCTCATGAGCTATACTATATTGTAGAACTTTGAAATTTCTTTATTCCAGCATTAATGTACCATCATTCATGGAAAGGAGAAAATGGAGTAATGACATTTACTTCTAGCAGATCTGTGTGAAACCATTTGAATGCTTTACTCTTTTCCGAGCATAGGTATTTGGATAAGTGGAAGTATGCCGCTGATACTTTTATCATATTGAGATTCTCTGACATTGACAATAACTTGAAATTTTTATACTTAATCATTTTAGTGACTGTCAGTTCAGATTTAACTTAATTTTTTAAAGTAATATTTGTTTACATGTCTTGGTTGTACAGTTTTCTTCACAACTCTATTCTGACACTGATCGTCATACACCTCTGTGGTTTGGTGATTTGTTTGTTTTGGGTGCATTTAATAAGGCTGTGTGAACTGCATGGAACTTAGCAGGATGGCTCAAGAATTAATGCTTCTGACTTATATTTGGAAGGTGGATGGTTTGAATCTTGGTTTGTACAGTGGCTATCCTGACAGATTTTTCATAGTTTTCCCTAGTCCCTCCAGGAAATTACAAGGATACTACCCCAGATTAGGTCAGAAACGTCTTCCTTCCATGTCTTTTCTAATTCATTACTTATGAAATCATCCTGTCATTCAGTGCTGTGTACTGAGTTGACTGACATCATTTTTAAATAAATAAATAAATAAATATGTAGTTACTATAGGATTCTGACGATGGTGTGTAGTTTTTCATAGTTTTCCCTAGTCCCTCCAGGAAATTACAAGGATACTACCCCAGATTAGGTCAGAAACGTCTTCCTTCCATGTCTTTTCTAATTCATTACTTATGAAATCATCCTGTCATTCAGTGCTGTGTACTGAGTTGACTGACATCATTTTTAAATAAATAAATAAATAAATATGTAGTTACTATAGGATTCTGACGATGGTGTGTAGTTTTTCATAGTTTTCCCTAGTCCCTCCAGGAAATTACAAGGATACTACCCCAGATTAGGTCANATTTCCGAGACTGGATCTGTTTCCGTCCTCAGGTGAGGGAAAACACCTAGCCTCAATTGGACCTTCCAGTGATTGAGGCTAGGTGTTTTCCCTCACCTGAGGACGGAAACAGATCCAGTCTCGGAAATGTGTTTTTCTTAGTTATCTTAAAACCAGGACGGTGGATAAAGTCCGAAAACCCAATATCTCTGTGTAAATAAATATGATTCAGAACTGTTAACTTTATAGCTAATAATCAGAGTCATTACTATGTTCATTTGTCTTGTCTGTGTCACTACCTAAATCACCTAAGAGAACAACATTTTAAAGATAGGATATGCTTAAATTCTCACCAGTATGGTGAAAATTGCACTTTTTGGTTTAGTCCATTCAAAGCATCTGGACACCATATCAAAATTTTCTTTCCCAGTATGGTATGTGAAACAGGCAACTAAAAATATCATTTCTGTTCTTTTAAACTTTTCCATTCAAGTTGTGTCTTACCACCTGTGCCTAATTGAACACTTTATATCCTATGGTATTATTATACATATATGCTTACCAAGCAGAAAATGGTAAATATAAACATTGTTCAAAAATTGCCTTGGGAATCACACACATGTTAATTTTCTGGCCACTTAACAAATGATCTCTACAGGTATACTTAAGTTTCAGGTCTGAATGTCACCAATAAGTACCTTAAAATGGTATGGCTGACAGATAGATGGAAAAATGTTATGATTTATTACATGTAGGTAGTGATAAAATATTACCTTTAGACAAAAGCATGTTTCTGTTAGTGAGTTAATTTACCAATGAGTGGTAAATAGTTAATCAGTTAACATTCCAGCTTTCTGATGTGACATATGTGTAAACCATGAAATGAACTGTGACCTGTTTTAACCAACATGAACACAGTGGGTAAACAGTATTATCTTTCAGTTCATTTTTATTTGCTACATTTGCCATCGAAGATGTCTTCGAATGACATGTGTACTTATGTATTTGCCTACAGTTGTCATAATTTTAAAGTAAGCAGAAATCTGATCATTTTGCAACGTCATATGACATATACTAGTATCTTATGAATTGTAAAATGTGTAGACCTTGTTCTGAAGTATGGGTAACTGAAGGTCCACAGTATCAGCCTTGTAATCGTAACCTGATAGGCACTGGACATGCCACGTTGCTAGATTGGCAAGAGAGATTATTTCACACAATTTGCTCTCCCCTGTTGTCTGAAATGCTAGAATATTCTTGTATACGCATGAAAAATTATCTAGATTTCAGGTTTATGTCTGTTAGCTAATAGAACCATATTCAGATATTTGTATTCTTGTAAGTTGAAATTATCATGTGGAATTGATTAATCTCATTTAACTTCTGACTGTACTGTAATTTGTGCAGCTCTAAAGTAAGATCAATGAATGCATGATTTTCTGTTTTGTCATCATGATGTCTGGAACAGATGCACATTTTTTATTTCTGTACAGTTATAATTATTTCTTCCCAGCTTTGGTTTGATTTGTGTTTCTGTGCACTCAACCAGTTTGTGTGAATATTTTTTATACCATGCATAACATACATGCATCCACATCTTGCTCACACCTGTTGCAGAATCTCTGCCGATAAACATCATTGCATATGGGACTGCTGGAATTTGTTCCACATTCTGACAAACTTTCTGAGTTTATCGTTTACAAATGTATGTTTTTTATTTTGCAGTGCATACAGTCCTTCACCATACATAAAAATGAGAAGATAATTCTGAAGCATTATGCACAGTAAAATTGTTTTCCTGTTGCTGAATGCTTCAAAAACATTAAAATAATGGGGCTGATAAAATATATTTCATTTAATAAAAATTGTTAGGACTGTGCTTTTTCCAATCAGCATGCAGACTTGCCAAAAGTTTAACATTGTGTTGTATGTTTTGATCTTGATGCTGAAACTGAGCATAAGAGTACCAGTACACCTATTCTTAGAGAAATATGGATACATATGGATGTTCATTAATTTTCCATATACATTGTTTAAGGGAATATTAATTCTCACACATACAAACACACATGTCCAGATGTGAGAACAGAAACTGACAGTTTTGTAAACAGTAAATTGTTGCGCAGATCAATTGGTAGTTGCAATTTGAGCTGTTAAAGTTCACATAAGCCCATCTGAATCAGCAGCAAAGTTACAATTTTTCTTTCTTATTGCTAACATATTTCAGTTGTTGTTTTAAAATAATTAGACTTTGCTGACAACCTTCAGTTTTAATACTGGATAATAAAATCACATTTCAATGAAATCTAATTTCTTTCATAAATTCACAGTATGTCTTACGATTTTCATTTCATTCATTCTGTTGTGTTACAATATAAAACTTTATTAACCGTCACAACACAACAAATATCAAGGTCAGTGCCCAGCCTTGATATTTCTTGTGTTGTGACGGTTAATAAAGAAGTTGTATATTGTACCACAACAGGATGCATGAAATGAAAATTGTAAATGCTAGTCAAGCAAGTTGCATATATGCTGGGCACTGACCTTGATATTTGTTGTGTTGTGATGGTTAAGAAAGAAGTTGTATGTCTTATGACATTACTGTTGGAAATATCAAAGTTAACATTACGATTATGGTGGCATGACTGTTTTAATTCCTGATCCATGATTCATTGTCAGTGCATAGAATAATGTTACTATTCCAGCACATGTTCACTGTAAATTGAAATAAACTATCCAGTGAACTGTAAGGAAGTCTAAATTATTCTGAGAGAGTGCTTGAACTGTGTGCTTAAAAAAGGTTCAAGTAGTGTTGTGATATGTGGAAAATAAGTGTGATACAATTTAAAAACATCTTATAATTGTGATTCATAATATAATTAAATCCAAAATTATAACCATAGAATACAACGTGCACAGTGTACTTTTTTGAGGCATTACAATATGATGTGCCCATTGTATTTTTGTCTGTCTTTGTCGTTATCAGGGTCCTTGCATGTTGTATTAGCAAGCTGTCACCATTTACATAATATGTTATATTACTCAAGTAAATTCAAATGAAAGAATGTTAAGAATAAATCCTTATTGTAATTTTGTACATGGCATCATCTCAGTAAGTACTGTTATTGAGTTTCCCAAGGAAGAAGTTGTATTAAACCCAGTTATTTAATATACATGTGGATGAAACTGTATATGCACATAGAGATGATACTACATAGAAAATTACAACATTTTTTTATTCTTAACAGGTTATTAGTTGTACTCAGTGCTTTATTTATACATACATGAAAGCAGAATTCATACTTGTTGGATATAGCATTGGTCATATATTTTTTTAACTAAACTTCACCCAAATAATGTAACATTTTACATTAATCTTTATAACTTACTGTTGATACACATGAGACCCATGGGATGATAAGACTGACAGAAATGTACTGGCCACATCATATTATAATAAAATGTGTTTTCTTGTAAGTACATTGTGTGTGTTCTATCTGATGGTTATAATTTATGGTTAGATTTGTATAACTGCAATCAGTGAACTCATTGGAGCAAAACAACTTTCTGTTATTGAGCCTAAGTAGTAACAGGACAGTTTCAAGTTGATATTAGTATTTCTCTGTCTGCTTTGTTCATCACTTGGCTTATTCTTCTGATGTTTATTGTGTCATATCTAGAAAGTAAAATATTGTGACTGGAGAATTTATTGTTATTTATTATTTTATTTAACAATGCTTTATTAACTGTATAAGTAGAAGTAATAGATTAATCTGAGTGATAATAAATTGGGAAGGGCATGTAAGGAAGTAGTTGTGGCCTGTTTAAATATATTACTGTCGTATTTATCTGGAGGGACAAAAGAAGACCACAGAATATCTCGGGATGGTTGGTCTCCAGTTCAAGATATCAACACAGGATATCTGAATTATGAGGCAGAAGTGCTAATATCTACACTGATGTATGGCCACTATACCCATGCCAAGAATTGCAACAGTATAATGTTTAAAGTATTAATACTGTAATTGTGGTGGAAGGATGTAGAATGGTGGTAGGCAAGGGTTGCATGATAAAGTTTGAGAACGAGTGATTAAAATTTGACAAGACATCATCAGCTAAGGATTTACTAATAATATATGGTGATGAAGTGAATTGTTTGTATAATTGTATCTGTTTTTAGAGCAGTATGGTTCAAACAAATTTTGATTTCATCAGTGATCATAATTTACATCTGGCTATATCTGAAAATAAAGTTTGTATATTTGACATTTTCTAACATAGTTACAAATGTACAGATTTATATATGTGCTTTATTAATGCTTGAAAGCATCACAGTATAATCAAATGTAATGTACAGTAAAGAATTGGAATACATTAACTAAGCTGTTTCATTCTTACCCATATAGTTTCTGGGTCAGGGGACACAAAGGTATAAGTCTAGGCCCGGGTCACCTAAGATGTTCGTTTCATGGTGTTAAATATGCTGTTAAGAAATTGCTTCAGTACCAATTCAAACAGGATCTGGAAAGAAAATGAGATGGAATATCCAGCAAGCTCTGTTTAAAAGTAGACTTTTATGTACTGCAATGTAGTGTCCATTTATTTGTTGTGTAAAAAATTTTCTGAACTTTCATTGATTTTGACCAGGGTTTGCTCACAGTTAGTCTGAATTAGTGTGGTCTTATTGTATGTTTAATTCAGAGAAATTAACACTTTAAACAGCATATCAAATTCTCCACAAGCAAGCGCCCAGTTTTTCAAATAAGAATGTTGAAATGTGTTTTATATGAATTTTGGTATCTTATTTTTTAAACTTGGGCACTTATACACTTTCTTGGTGCTCATACACACCACAAGTAACAATATACTACCACAGTTCTTACGATTTTGGGAGGACCGAGCCTCCACACCCAGTCGGAAAAAAACAGGCCCAAAGATGTGGCCATAAAGTTGTGCAGAGAGTGGAAAGTGAGCTCATGTTTCGGAGGAATATATCGCCTCCATTTTCAGGGTTGAATAAGACAAGCTAGATACTAGCGTGAAGCAGGTGGCAAGCCGAACCACGACAAGATTGGTCTTGGAATGTGTCCGAGGACTGAACTGAGCTGAACTGAACTGTACCGAACCGCATGGAGCGGAGCGGAAGGTATGTAAGCAGTTCAAGGCATCCATAAGTGAGTGAGTGAGTGAGTGAGTGAGATGTTGACTGATCTTCCGATGGTGCTCGAGTATTCATACACATGTCTCTTATCTGTTTAATTAAAATATTGCTGGAAGGCTCATTTGATATTGAGATGGCTAATTTCTATGTATTTATAGACGATTCAGTCCATTTTTTCTTATTTCATCACAAGAATGTTTACATAGTTACACTACTTACGTATGAAGAACTACTTGTTACGGCCCTTTCTTGTTAACCATCAGGTGATCATGTATGTACCGAGTTTTTGTGTTTTGAGTAAGGTGAATTAACTACGATAATTTTAAAGTTATAGTTAATATTGTGACGTGTTTTGTCTACTGAAGACGCCGTTCGGATTGTTAATTGATTTTATTAACAACCTACAAGTAACTACAATTACTTACACGGTGTCCCCAGGATCTGTTAGGACCCATTTTTTTAAATTTTGCCCTGCAATGCCATCTGTTTGAGAGTTATGGCGTTAAGATTCTTGAAGTTTCAGCTGTGGCTCTCTATAATTTCAAAGCGCAAGCATCACTGCATTATGTGTTCTGACGTTCGTCGGAAAATGGCGGTTGAACAGAGAGCCAACATCAAATTCTGTCTGAAGTTAGGCAAAACAGCTGGAGAAGCGTACGAAATGATGAAAAGTGCGTACGGGAGTGATCATTTGAGTCACTCGAACATTTTTCGATGGTATGCTATATTTCGTGACGGCAGGGAGGGCATTGAAGATGCTCCACGTCCATCAAAGACAAGAACAAGTTGCACTTAAGAAATGTGGAAAAAGTGACTGAAATCCTTGCATCAGACAGATGTGTTTCTGCAAGACCCATTGAGGAACTTTTTGGAATACCAAACTGTACTGTGCATCAAATTTTGACCGAGGATTTGGGCAAACGGAAGGTCTGTGTGCGGTTTGTACAGCACGCACTGTCAGGCGATGAAAAACATGCCAGAGTGGAACACTGCAGACATGTTATGGTTGGCCCTGGCTACCCATTTCTTATCCTGGATATAATAGGACAGTTTACTTTTCTTATCAATTAGAAAGTGCTCTACTTCCTTTCAGAGTTCATATAACCTCTTGAGAGCTTTACCGCGGGACAACCAACGAACTTCCAAATGGAAAAGAAGATTTTGATGATCAGAGCCAATTTCATTGCACAATGCTTTTAATAGTCTTGTACTTAAAGTACTGTTTTTTATATAATTAATAATCTTAACAGATTGAGACAGAACTTCATTAAGCTCAGGTGCCATTTTTTTGGATGCCAGGTTTTGCCTATGAATGTAGCAATGCGTTGACACTAAGTTATTGCCTGCCATATTCTTAATTTTAGTGACCAAACCTGAATTTCTACCTGTAAGACAGGCAGCACCATCAGTGCAAACTCCAACACAATTTTTCCATTCGAGACCTCTCTCTTCAAGGAAACCATTTAAAACTTTGAAAATTTCACTGCTGGTAGTGTGCGTAGGTAATTCAGAAACACTTAAAATGTCTTCCTTCGTGTCACTCTTATCATGGTCAATATATCGTACATACATATGTAAAATGCTGCTGTTCTGAATATCTGTAGATTCGTCCAGTTGTAATGCAAACAATTTCGATTTTTTTCAGTAACTTGCGTTCCTGTATCTTCTGCCATATCAGATATCCTCCTACCAACTGTATCATTCGACAATGGGATGTCTTTCATTTTACTCACCGCAGACTAGCCTAATACAGCAGCAATCATAGAAGGCTTAATGACTTCTTCCCCAATGCAATATGGTTTTTTACATTTAGCTCTCTGTAGTGATATTAAATATGATGCCGTCAGAAGTGAAGTATCAGTGGTTGAAGCTTAGTAAATAATTTTCTTTTCTACTTTAATTGCATCTCTTTTACCCATAAAGAATTCAATGGGCTTGTTGGCTAGATCATAATGTCTTGTGTTGAGATGTCGCGTAAGTCGCGATGGCTTCATAGCTTCATTTCCCAGAACAGTAGCACAAGTGACACATTGAGGTTGTGGCAATTGGTCATTGTTATGGCATTGTATGAAACCAAATTTCAAGTAGCTGTCCATGTACTTACGAGTGGATGCAGACGTTTTCTTCTGTGTGCTGGTGATTTTCCCTTCATTTTGTACATCCTGGAGATCGCTATGTAGGCTTGAGGTGGATGACTCACTACTTGTTGTGTTACAAACACCTTCAATACGAGATTTCTTAACACAAAAATTAAACAAAGTCCCCTGTATCTTATTCATATTAAAATTTAAATCACTCAAGTTTCAAAACAAGCACTTACACACTGCAATGCGAACTTGAAGAGAAACAGTATTCAGTATTACTAGATTTGAGAACCGGATACAGACTGCCTTGATCTTCAATTTCAGTGGAAACATTTTCTTTATACTTCCTTGCTGATTGGTCACTGACATTTGCTACACAGATTTAGGTATTCTGTGTCTGAGCTTCTCGACACAAATATTATTCTCCTCAGAATATTTCCACTACGCAAGTCACACCTATCTTCTTCTGTTGGAGTATTCTTCCCACTTTCATGTGTATTGTGCTTTATGTTGTATCTTACTCCTGTGACTGCGTGTGTTATACTCGCGTACTGAAATACGACATAATGATGACAAATTCTGAACAGTTTTAACATTTTTAATATTTAAAATTTAGCAATATATATGACGAATATATATTTTAGTTATTTTAGTATAAAGACAACAGGGCATGCAATGCAGTAGTTCGACGTACATCGAAAAGCACCTGAAGATGGCACTTTAGTGCCGAAACATGTAGTGCAAGAGAGAAGAGTAAGGTGAATAAATGTATGCACTGTAAGACGGTCAGAATAAATCATGGACATAAAATATTTATTCATGAAGAATGCTTAGAAAATGAGAATAACAAATTCCAGAAGAGCCTCTCCCGGCCCAGTATAATTGATGCCAGGGCCCACTACTGGGCTGCGGCCAGGCGGTTGAGAAGCACTGCTATAGGCTGCTCAGGTCCATCGCAGCCCCCGAGCTACATGGTTAATGCCCTCCATTTAACCTTCCCTTCTCTCCTCTAACACATACTCTATACCACTTCTGGCCCACTACCTGCTAGCTATTCCACCAGACCCGTCCCCTCCCCTTCTCTACTATTTCACTATGTAGCCACACTCCTCTCTTTTCTTATACAGCTGTGTTTACTCGATTGGACTCAGTCTGTTGCACCTACTCTGCTGGTTCGCTCGTGGATTCCTTCTTGTCTTCTACCCTGAAGGTGGAGGCGATACGTTCCTCCGAAACGTCAGTTAACACAATTTCTACACGGCGCCACATTCCAGAAGACGGCTTCCTTCATAGTCACTGCCATGAAAACCTCAAATCTTTGAATATTAAAATAGATCTTAAAGATATAGGATGGGATGGTATGGATTGGATTGATCTGGCTCAGGATAGGGACCAGTGGAGGGCTCTTGTGAACACGGTAGTGAACCTCCGGGTTCCATAAAATGCTGGGAAATTCTTGAGTGGCTGCAGAATTGGTGGCTCCTCCAGAAGGACTCAGCTCCATGAGTAAATAAGTAAGTAAGTATTCTTTTATTGCTAGTGGCATAGGACTGAGTCCCTTGTACTGCGGCCACTTCTGGCCTGTTGTACCAGCCCCAGACGATAGGTGACGGTGATTGTGCAGCAATTGGTGGAATGAAGATTGGCAGGGGAAACCGAAGTACTCGGAGAAAACCTGCCCCAGCGCCATTTTGTTCACCACAAATCCCACTTGACCAGATTCGGGAGCAAACCCGGCCCGCCGCGGTGGGATACCAGCGACCCCAGCGACTAACCGCTTGAGCTATGGTGCGGCTCTATTAAGTAAGTAATACCAGAAATTTCGAAGTATTGAAGGTGAAACACTGACGACGCTAACGCCTCCTAGCTCCAACTCGTGCGGAAACTACCAACACCTGTTTATCTCACCAATGCTAGTGCATTCGCATCGGTTCAAGACAAAGACCAGTTCATGTGGAGATGTGGAGTTGGTCGATTGAACTACCGTAACCGGATTCGTTTAAGTATTTTAGTTGGCGTACGGTTGGCATCGATTTCCCGGACGAGACCGCGAACCCTGCGTCATACGCCCTAGTGACGTCACTTCCGTCTGAGTAATTCATTCTCGCAGTTGGAGGAGGAGCCAGAGAATTTCCTTTTTCGGTAATAAGTGAAGTTAGTTTCTGTGGTGTGACGGTTCGTGGTATTTGAGGTTTAGTAGCTAGCAGAGAAGAGTGCATGGTGTTATTTTACATGCCATTGTAAGTTGGAAGATTATATTTATGTAAGTATATCATTAAGAATTGGCGCAGAAATGAGTCACTTTGTTGTAAAAATTGCAGTTGGTGTGATATTGCAGGAGTGGCCAATATTTCGTAATAATACACAGGGTTATGACCGAATCAGTGAACATGAATTGTTAATGTTTTAGAATTGATTGTTTCAAGATAGGTCTCTTGTAGATAGGGCTCTTTGTGTTTGCCACATAAAATGCTGTTTTCCATGTTTTCAGTTATTGTCATGCAAGTGATTCTGTAGCATTGAATTGCCCATGCATGAAGCTGATTTCCAATCTTATGAATGTATATGAATGTAGTTCGTCATTGAAATCATTTTCATGGAGACACACTTTGTTTTAGGGACCATTACGTTGTACAAGTAGAAAGCAAAGAATGTAAATCAGTTTTACGTTTCTTGTGTAGGTATGGCCCAGGGTAATAAGCCCCACCTCCCCCTTATGTTTCATATGGGAAGATACATGTCTGGTCAGTAGGCTAATGAATTGTACTGAAGTTTCTCTTCTCACTTTCTTCCTAAACATAATCAGCACTGAAACATTTGGCTCTTCTAAGTCTGATTGGTTAGTAGCGTAAATGAAGGCAAATATAAATTCTCAGCTATATGGAATGCGCTTTATATGTGGATACATGTGCTTGTTTTATTGAGGTAATTTCTAATATGTGGTCTTCGTAACAGAAATTAATCTCTGTGCAAGCACCACATGAAACTGTAATGGTAAAATAATTTCACATTTCAGGATTGAGCAGTTTGTATTTTAAGCAGTGAGTTTAAATGAAAGGAAATTAATTTATTAACTCATTTTATAGAAAGAACTCTTTTGTAACAGAACTGAAGAAGCATCACTACTCTTCCAACATTTGCCAATTGTCACGGTCCAGAACCAGTCATTCAGTTCGCATCTTTGTGACTTATTTATGCAGTCATATTTTGACGTTCATCTGTCATTTCCTAGTTTTCCAAGTGGCTTCATTTCAAAAGATTTTTTAAACACTATAATTTGAAGTAATTTATATAAATGAACTTTATTGTATCATTATTGCTTCTTTGAGGAAACTGCATCACAAATTATATGCACCAAAATGTATAGTAAATTGTTACATTTAGTCACAATAAGTTAGAATTGGCTACTAAATAGGAGACTTACAACCGCAGAATACTGATTAGCCATAGTTAATTTCTGTTACAGTTCAGAACCATAAAGTACCATATATTGTAGTGTTTTGTCACTTTCTTTCCATGCCAGAAATAGTACTAGAAAGGGGTATGTTTTAGATCTGTAGTGAACCTGTAACAGTGAAGGTATGGGTCCACTGTTAAATCTACCAATAAATTCCAAAACTTGAAGTGTCTTGTCTTGGATTATTGTCTAGGACTGAGTCATTAGTTTAATTCCAGGCAGAGACAGGAATTTTGCTGTTTAGCTTTGGGATCCATCCATAGTCATATCCAGTGGATACAGGAGCTCTGCCTTAAAGTAGTTCTGGAGATTACACAAAAATGGTTTAACTCAAATAGAATGCTATTAAATTATAATAAGACTAATTTTATGCAGTTCTTTCCAAATACTAGTCGTCGGACTTTGGATGCTATTGAATTCAATAATTATGAAATTAATTCTACTAATTCCATTAAATTTTAGGTATTATAATAGAACCTTCATTAACATGGAAAGAACATATTGATTATATAAATTCAAAGTTAAATTCGTTAGGTTACGTGGTTCATTCCCTCAGACCTATATTAGAATTGAAAATTCTAATACAGGTCTGCTTCTCCTATGTACATTCAGTGATAAATTATGGTATCATGTTGTGGGGTAATTTGCCACACAGTAGATCTATTTTTATAGCCCAGAAATGAATTGTAAGAATTATCATGAAAGCTAAAGCAAAGGACTTCTGTAAGGAAATGTTTAGTAAACTTGGGATTTTAACTGTTTACTCCCAGTACATTTGTTTCAACTCTTATGTTTGTTATAAAGCATAAAGGATTTATTCACAATAAATACTGAATTGCATAAAATAAATACCTGCCAAAAATTGGACTTTCATGTTCCATTAATAAGTCTAACTAAAGTCTGAAAAGGAGTCTATTATTCCAGTATTACATTATTTAACTCTCTGTCCCAAAATATCAAGCAAGTTGCACATGACATTAATAAATTTAAAAATAAATGGAGAAATTTTCTTATAGAAAACTCTTTTTATACTGTTGAACAGTATCTTGATAAGAAAATAAATTTGATATTGGGGTATCTCAGTAATTATAGCTTTGTACGAGGGTAAGTCAATAAGTAAGTTACAAATGGATATAGAACTTAAACAAATAAGAGTACTGATTTGAAAAATGCTTTTATTTCTCAGCATAATCTCCCTGTACATTGAGGCACTTGTCCCATCGTTTCACAAGCCCCTGAAAACCAGCAGCATAAAATTCTTTGGGCTGCTGTCGGAGCCAGGCGTGTTCACACGGCATGGCCTACCTCATAATACATGATAGGTTAGGTTTCACGAAGTCTGTGCACGATGGGTACAGCACATGCTGACCCCACACCACAAAATGCAAAGAATGGGTCTGTCATTATGGTACCTCAATCACTACCACAATGAAGGACATGATATGCTAGCCTGAATTGTCACAGGTGATGAGTCATGGGTTTACCATTACCAGCCCGAGACAAAGCCTGTGTCAATGCAGTGGAAACATCCTGCGTTCTCTTGAGGCTGGAATGGGGTGAGCAGTATGCCTTTGTGACCCCAGAAGACTGTGAGCATCACTTTTCTGGAGGATGGCGTCATCCTAAATTTTTTTTTTGGCAGGTGGCGCAGGATTTTTCCGCTGCATTGACGCACGCTTTGTCTCGGGCTGGTAATGGTGAACCCAAGACTCATCACCTGTGACAATTTGAGTTAGCATATTGTGTCCTTCATCGTGGTAGCGATTGAGATGCTGTAATGCCAGACCCATTCTTTGCATTTTATGTTGCGGGGTCAGCATGTGCGGCACCCATCGTGCACATACTTTATGAAAACCTAACCTGTCATGCATTATGAGGTAGGCCATGCCGTGTGAACCTGCCTGGTTCCTACAGCAGCCCAAAGAATTTTTATGCTGCTGGTTTTCAGGGGATTGTGAAACAATGGGACAAGTGCCTCAATATACAGTGAGATTATGTTGAGAAATAAAAGCATTTGTCATACCAGTACTTTTTATTTGTTTAAGTTCTATATCCATTTGTAACTTACTTATTGACTTACCTACATATTTTAGTTTGCAGATGGTAATGGAAGGCTCATTACTGATTCAATATAAATGGCTAATTCCTTTAATTTCTGTTATTCTTCAATATTCAGCTGTGAGCATAGCATCCTGAAATTACAGGGTGCCAACTCAGGTGAACCCTTCGCCATTAATACTAAAATCATTAGGAAAAAGTTAGTAGGGCTAGGTAAAAACAAATCAGTAGGGCCAGACAGCATTTCTAATGAAATTCTAAAACTGGGTGGGGAAACCATGATTCTGAACCTTGCGTGAGTATTGGGCATAACAGTTAATATTGCCACTATCTGAAGTGACTGGAAAAAGGCCATAGTAGTTCCTATTTACAATGGGGGTGACTGATTGCTTGTCTCAAATTACAGACCCATCAGTTTAACCTCAGTGGTCTGCAAGCAAATAGAACACATTATTGCATTGTACCTTAGGAAAATGGGATAAAAAGGATTGCTTATTTGAGGGTCAACATGGATTCAGGCTGGGATATTCATGTGAAAGTCAAGTAATCACAGTTTGCAAGGACATTACAGATGCACTGGATAATGGTAGTAGGATAGACGCTATTGTAATAGATTTTGCAAAGGCTTTTGATTTAGTTCCCCATGAGTGGCTGCTTACGAAAATTGCAGTCTCGGGAGTGGACTTGAAGATAGTTGTGTAGATAAGGGAATTCCTTTTGGGCTGTACACAGAGAGTTAGAGTAGGAAGGCAGTTATCAGAGGAAGTCAGAGTAACATCAGGAGTACCGAAAGGAAGTGTGCTGGGCCCAGTACTGTTCCTTGAGTACATAAATGATATTTGGATAAATATTCATTCAGCTATTAGACTTTTCTCAGATGACTATAATATATAGGAAAATTATAAATAATAATGATATGGAAAAGTTGCAGATAGATCTGAATAGGCTGGGGGAGTGGCCGGCAAAAAATGCTATGGTAATTAGTCCAGCTAAAAGCAAAGCAGTTTGTTTGACGAGATCCCGAGTGACGGAACCACTAAATTATTCATTACCGGACGTAGTAATTCTGGAAGCCAGCAGTTGTAAATACTTGGGAATAATTTTACACAGCGATTTAAGTTGGGCTGTTCAAGTTAATTGCACGGCGAAAGTAGCTTGGAAGGGACTTCATTTTACAATGCATATTCTTAAAAAGGGAAATATTAACACTAAAAATTTAGCCTACACATCACTAGTGTATCCAATTCTTGAATATGGGGTGGTGTTCTGGGATTTTGACAGGAAGGGACAGATAAATGTGCTAGACCGGGTCCACAACATAGCGGCTAAATTTGCACATCATAGAAATGATCCAAATTGGGAAACCTTGACAGAGCGCAGAAAGATAGCTCGCATAGCTCTCTTCAAATCGTATGTGGGAGAACGGGCTTGGAAAGCTATAGGTGATAAATTACAAAGAGCAGGGTTGATCATGATAGGAAAATTAGGAGCAGAAAGCAAAAGACATATCAGAAAACGTTCCTTTGTAAATAGGACCATCGAGCTTTGGAACCACCTACCTGCAGATGCTTTAGGGACTCTCTCCTGTAAATGAAATAATTTTAGGAAAAGGGCTAGGAAAGCAATAAATAAGGTGAGGTGAAGTTAAAGGAGAAATCATCTGACAAGAGTGAAGTGAAGTGAAGTGAAGTGAAGTGAAGTGAAGAGGGATAAAGGGAAAGTCCTGGTGAACTGTGGGTGCATCAGAACATGACATTGCACATTCCAGTACTACTACTGTTTAGTGCATAATGTGCTTATTCTTTTAGTAATATTAATTTATACAATTGTAATTGTATTTGTTATAGCTGTAAGGGTATTTGCATTGTATTATTGTGTGCTAGTGTGTCTTACGTTGTTTGTATAGTTTTGTGTGCTGTGCTTTGTTTGAGTGTGGTGTGTTGTTATGTCTTATTGTAGTACCACTGCCACAGGGCAAAAACTCATTTGCAGTTTAAATAAATAATAAATTATTTTCTTGTATATTTTAATTGTTATTTATCTTATGTAATATATCAGTGTAAATTTCTATATCCAGTGGTTATGTACCTGAATGGATCGATGAATGATAATAAAAAATAAAAAGAAATAAACTTGAAAACATGTGCCCTATAATATAAAAATGGGTCTGCATTAGTATAATTCTCTTCATAATGAAACAAACTTTTCTTTTTTTCCATCCACTCCCACAGTGTGTCATTTCCTAGAATACTTGAGTTAATACTGATGTCATAGAAAGTATGTCATTCTTCCTGGAAAGTGTAAAAAGTAATATGCGTTTGAGATAAGAGCCTGAATCATCAGGTGTGTGGATTCAGATACTGGGCACTTCATACAGTTGGTATACTTGAATGTAGTGACTTAATTAGGTTGTTGAATTTATGTCTTAAAATTTAAGGGATTAATTAATACTTGTAAGCAAAAACAGATTTACGTACAGTATTATGTGCATGTGTTCTTCTCGGTGTCTTGCCTGCTTGCTAATGACTTGGATCAGTGGATTGATTTTCATAAAATTTAGTATGAACAGCATGCCATTAGAGGTCGTACAGTTTTTTTTTGAACCATCAATAGCCGACATAGCAGTGATGTGCCCAGCTGAAGTGGGGGGATCACTGTCACCACTTCACTTGTGGTCCTGAAATTTTGTATGGTGATAGGTCGTTGAAAAATATGTAGTATTTTTTTATGGTAATTTTTTTTTACAATATGAAGCAACAACATGGTACACATGTGCCAGGTCTGCCCGCCCCTCCAAGTTTGATAGCAATGGTTTGCTGGTATATTTTCTCAGTACTGACAGAGTCAATGTGCAATAAACTTAAAAAAGAAAAAACGAATTCAGAAATTACTGATGAATTGTGTTTGTGAATATGTGGAATTTTGCAAGGACATAAATGATAGACATACCTGACTACAGAGGGTTTTTTTTTTTGATCAGTTCATGGCTGCGCTTCACGATGACCGCTTTGCTGCTTGCCATGAGGCACATACAAAATTTGCCATTGAATTAGCATGCCTGATGGCCTGTAATATTTGGAAGGAAGCGAAATAATTAACTTGTCAACGGTTTGATGACATTATGTTTCACAGAGCAGTGCGGTTCATGCTTGGAGTTTGTTTATAATTTGTCAGCAGTAGGCAGCAGTTATCAGCTCCATTAGCCAATTTTTTCTCAGTTAAGTTAGTGAGCAGTGTGGTACGTCATGGTATGGTATACTTTATTTCTATATGATACCTATGTGAAATATGGATCTGCTAGAAAGTGTCAGCAGAAATATCAGTGTAAGTTTCATGATGAAAGAGTACCCGGCAGACAAACAGTTCACAATTTGGTGTAAAACTGAAAAGCGGGACTTTTAATAGACAGGAAATAAAAACATAAGAGCTGAGTGCTTACTGAGAAGTTGGAGGACACAGGGGCCAAACTTGAACATACACCTAGGAAATCACTGAAATGTCTAGCTCAAGAGACTGGAGTGTCAAAGTCTAGTGTAAGAACAGAAACACAATTGCTGAAGCTTAGACCTTATAAAATAACAGTAATCCACGCACACCTTGCAGCTGCATGAACCATATAGCAGGGTTCATTTTTGCAGTTGGCTTCTGCAGTCTGTTGTCGAATGTGAAATTGAGTCACAATTAACATTCTCTTCTGATGAAGTGTGATTTCATTTGGAGGGATACATAAATGTGCAAAATAATAGCTACTGGAATTTGCAGAAACCACATCAAACCCACGCCTGCTGTATCCATTGAAAGTTGGTGTCTGGTGTGCTGTAAGTGCAAAAAGGATTGTAGGATTTGTGTTTTTTTTAATGAAACAATGAATTGCAGAAGATATATGTGTAGTGGGACAGCATTTTCAACACATCCTGTGATCCATGATTTGTAACTATTTCAATCGGAACGTTGTCAGCCTACAGGCATGCTGATTCATTGGTAAAATTCACATGCATCTCACGGCAAGTGGCGCCCCTGTCACCGTGAAATGCAGCGCTCATGGATCTGGTCAACAAAGTAAAAATTTCCCCTGTATTTATTTATGCACTAACATTATGGCTATAGTGATGGTGCTAAAATTGGAGGTTATATTGGACCAATTAATGTGACACAATTCTGATTTTAATTGTTGTATGGTGTTTATTGAATAAGTTATTTGTGCATGTTCTGTAAATAGTGCATGGCGTGGATGCATATGGTGTATGTTATGTCTTTGCATACTGTTTTGCTTCTGACTTCATAGAGTAATACAAGATCTGCTCGTCGTGTTTTCTGAAATTAATAACCAAATATTCTTACCAGATGTTATTGTTCATTTTGAATATCGTTGAGGTTGGAACAGTTGAACAAGCTGAATGCATGGTGGTGAAATACATTTTTGAGTATTTCTGGGCAGTTGCTGAACATACTGTTATGTCTGAATATTGACTTGTTCTATTATTTTCTGTGGATTAAGGTTTGCCAGTCAATGTTAATTGATTTAAAAACATACACAGTAGAATACGCTTGGCTTGTGTGTTATTCATACATGCTCTATTAGGGATAGATGCCTTCTAAAATGAACATTTAATATTTAAGTGAATCATTATTCCATCAGATGTAACCAATTTAATATAAAAAATATATACAGACACTTTTACATGTTTTGGCCATCATTGCCAAGCTGGCACAACAAAGCAATATTCTGTGTAACGTAATTGCAACCACAGAAGAACAGTTGTGGAATTTAAGGTCACTGCAAATATTCCAGGAGTATTTTTCATAATTTGTTGTCACATGATAGAGTGACTGTAGATGGGGTTTGAATTGGTAACCAGATTTATTAAACTTTCATAACTCGTAACTACAAGTAAGGATTATAGTCTCACTGTTCTACACAGTGCATGAATCACTGTAGGACACACTACAGGATTTGTCTGTAAAGTAATGCAATTAAGTTCGTAAAAAACAATTATTCAAGATATCGTTACAAACGTTTAAAATTCTTCAAAGTACTCACCTTGGGCATCCACACACTTTTGCCAGCGACTTCTCCATGCACGGTACACATCTTGGAAGGCGTTGACGGGGACCTCGTTTAGAGCCTTTGTCACGGCGGTTTGGATCGCTTCAGTGGTTCCAAAACGGGTTCCTTTCAGGGCGGTCTTGTTCCTCGGGAACAAAAAGAAGTCTACGATCACTTGCGATCGTCACTCGGTTGTTCTTGTGATCGTCAGTCAACAATTTTGGGACCAACTTGGCACACAGTTTCCACATGTGCAAGTTGTCTGTAACGATGTCGTGCACAGTGGTTTTCGGAATACTGAGAGTCTCTGCTATCATCCGAACACTCATTTGACGACCGGTATTTAAAAGATCACGAACACGAGACACATTTTGTCACTTTTGCTGGTTGACGGCCGTCCAGAGCGGGGCTCATCCTCCACCTCTTCCCGGCCATTTTGAAACAACTTTAACCACCTGGAGACTTGAGAATAGGAGATAGCAGAGTCCCCATAGGCTTCCCGAATCATTTGGTGGGTGACGGCGAGGCTTTTGTTCAGTTTAGCACAGAACTTGATCGCATAACGTTGTTCGATAGTTTCCTCCATTGCGCGTCGTGACACAGGCACTAACAGGAGGTTCACGGAAACAGCGATCCTGACGCTTCCAGAGGTCAGAGGAGACTGAGCTTGGAAGCGTTGTGAAGCTAACAGCCCCCCCCCTCCCCCCTTTCCCAACCGGTCCGAACGCACTGCGACTAGGAGGAGCGGCAAAAAAAAAAACAAATTGCATTACTTTCTGGACAAACCCTGTAGGTTTTTTCAGTCCGTTACAGGCTAACTGTTGCTTGGTAGCGGCTTCCAAAGGCAGACATTCCCCTTCTTCTGGGTTCCCAAACTGTTGCTGGCCTCAACTACCAGCTTCTCATAACAACAGCTTGCAACAACTGAACCGCAGCAGTTATCTAATTCAACAGCCAACTCAACTCAACTCAGCACAGTCACCTACCAGCCAAGCGACCCCACTCCACTGACTGACTGACTGACTGACTGAACTCACTCTTGGCTAACTGGCCTGCTTGTAACATCGGCACGGACCGCACAGAAAACACCGTTTCACTGTTACTGTTTACGGGCCGTTGCCTAGTAACGACAATTGTCTAGTTTGTTTCGCGGTCGTTGCCTAGCAACGTGTCTACACGCCACATTTCACCCTCCTTACGGCAGTTTTTCCAGAACGGACTGCAGGCATACCGTCGTTTATTTTCCGAGGCTTGTGGTTGATCGCCTCTGTAGTCTAATGGTCAAAGTTCCTGGTTACAGATCCAGAGGCCCGGGTTCGATTCCCGGCGCTACCAGATTTATTTCTTAGAAGTAGTGGGTCTGAAACGGAGTCCATTCAGCCTCGTGATGATAATTAAGGAGCTATTTAAAGGATAAAGTGGCTCCAGTCTAGAAAACCGAAATTAATGGCCGTGGGGATTCGTTGTGCTGACCATGCGGCACCCTCTATCAGGAAAAGATGGCGCTAACTTCGCCGACAAGCGGTCAGTATAGTTCGCTTGTGGACTAAAATCATGGAGCATGCTTGTATGGTTGTGGCGTCTGTGGTCGGCCTTGCCTTCCTTTCCCATGGCTCCGTTTTCACAGTGATTACTCTCCAACTGCTCCTGCTGCTCCCTCCTCAAGGTCGTTTGTCCTGAACGGTTCTTTGATAAGGTCCTAGTCAGTCCAGGTTGACCACCAGCATCAACTTTTCCGAGGGCTGTGCTTGTGAGGTCTCTTCTCACTTTTCAAAGGGTGCTGACCCCTCCACAACGTTCAGTCACTCACATCCCATAACCCAGTGGAAGTCCCGACTACTGCTTCACGTCCTCCAGTCCAAGAGTCTCTGACGTTCCTGTTGAAGGCCCTCTTTCTTCCTATATGTAGATGCTGTCTCAGACCTAGGTTCCTTATGTCATTTTTGCATTCCAGGCTCCTCTGTTATGTGTCCTTGACCTTTGAACCTTTATGGCTGAGGCCCTTATTCCATGCAGAAACTGCACAGCAGGTCAACTGTCCACGATGCCTTACTGGCAGACGCCGGTCCGCAGACCAGTCCTTCAGTACTCCGATCATCTTTGCTGCTGCCCCTTCGTTAGAGACTTTCTGATGCTCCACTATGGCCCCTGTTTCTTCTGGATTTGCCTGCATCTTTTTGAGATAGGTCTCCAACATGACTGTCATCTCTCCTTCAATGCACTCTATCATTTCTCAAATGTCCTTAACTTCTTGAGTTGATTCCAGCTTGGCTTTCATTTCTTCTTTAATCTTCTTGAGATTGGCAAGCTGCTGATCTATGCTGATGTGAATCTATTGGGAGATAACATACTAGATGCCATGAAGAAAAACAGAAACTCTCATTGATGCTAGTAAGGAGGTTGGTCTAGAAGTAAAGAAAGAGATAACTAAGTATATGTTGCTGTCTTGTCAACAGACTGCAGGGCAAAATCGTAACATGAAGATAGCTAACATCTTTTGAAATTGTGGCACACTTTAAATATTTTGGAAAGACAATAACAAATCAGAATTTGATTGAGGAGGAAACTAAGAGGAAGCTGAATTTGGGTAATGCTTGATATCATTGAGTCCATAACCTTTTGTTTCATTATCTGCTGTCTAAAAACGTAAAAAGTAGAATATATGAAACTATAATTTTGTCTGTATGGGTGTGAAACCTTGCCTCTGGCATTAAGGGAGGAACATGAGGGCCGCGCCAAAGCTCAAGCAGTTAGTCGCTGGCTTACCACTGCGGCAGCCCGGGTTCGATCCCGGGTCTGGTCAAGTGGGATTTGTGGTGGACAAAGTGGTGCTGGGGCAGGTTTTCTCCGAGTACTTCAGTTTCCCCTGCCAGTCTTCATTCCACCAATTGCTCCACTATCATCTGGGGCTGGTACAATAGGTCAGAAGTGGCCGCAGTACAAGGGACTTAGTCCCACCCCACTAGCAATAAAGAAAAAAGGGAGGAACATAGGCTTGAGGGGTTGAGAATATTTGGACTGAAGAAAGATGAAGTGGTAGGAGGTTTGAGAAAACTGCATAATGAGGAGGTTCGTAACCTGTACTTTTTGCCAAGTACAATTATAATGATCAATTCGAGGATGATGAGAGGAGCAGGGCATGTAGCACGTGTGTAGGAAGAGGAATGTATATAGGATATTGGTAGGAAATCCAATAGGAGAGAGACCACTAGGAAGACCTAGACATAGGCAGAGGATAATGTTAAAATGGATTTTAGAGAGACAGAATGGGATGATCTGGACTGGACTGGACTCATCAGGCTCAGTTATAGGGACCAGTGGAGGGCTCTTGTGTACATGGTAATGAACCTTTTGTTTCCATAAAATGTTGGAAAAATTTTTAGTAAACCGAAATTAACGGCCGTTGGGATTTGTTGGCGCTGACCACGTGACACCCTCTATCTGCTAAAGTTGGCACTAACTTTGCCATCAGGCGATGGTCGCTAGGTCGGTATAGTTCACTTGCGGACTAAAACCACAGAGTTAGTTAGTTAGTTAGTTAGTTAGTTAGCTGCACAACTAGCAGCTTCTTGAGAAGTACTCAGCTTCTTGTAGTTTGTTTTGCAGGTTGATTTGTATGGATGTGAAACAGTCATTTACTTCACTGAAGAAAATATAAGTAATTGTGCTGTTGTGGATATTATAAAACAAGGAATGACTTGCACAGGTTAGGATATTGAAATGTAAGAAGCTGCATTGTGCTGAACATGTAGTGGATATGATGGGGAGACAAGGAATACATACGATGGGGTACCCAAAAGAGCTTTTGTAGTACCACATTTTGCCGCTATGAGCGCATAAAGCTAACATTCCTGAGTCGATAAGCCAACTACCATTGCTTCAGAAGGTAAGGACTAGTTTCGGCAGAGTTTATAGTGACAACTGTTTTGTGTGATCATCGTTTTTGCAGTGGCTGATTTTCGTGAACAGCGTGCGGCGGTGAAATTCTGCTTTTTGCTCGGGAAAAGTGGAACAGAAACTCTTGAAATGTTAAAAACGGCGTACAAGGACGATGCCATGGGGAAATCTCAAGTGTTTGAGTGGTTTTCCCGTTTCAAAAATGGTGAAATGTCAATTGATGACGAACCTTCTGGTCGTCCTTCCACAGCCCACATGAAAATGTTGAAAAAATTCGTGAAATCGTCAAGGAAGATCGACGACAGACCATTGAAGAAATTGTGGAGCTGTCGGGAGTGACTTGGAGCTCAGTTCAGCGAATTTTGACAGAAGTTTTGGGAATGAAAAGGGTAGCTGCAAAATTCGTGCCACAACTGCTGACTGCTGAACAAAAACAAGGTCGCGTGGAAGCATGCTGTGCTTTGAAAGAAGAGTCCCGAAATGATCAAATTTTTTTTTTCAAAAATTATCACTGATGACGAAACCTGGTGCTATACTTACGATCCTGAATCAAAGCAACAGTCAAGTCAGTGGAAGACTTCAAGTTCGCCTCACCCCAAGAAAGCTCATCAGGTGAAATCAAACATGAAAACAATGCTGATTTGTTTTTTCGATGTGAGAGGAGTCGTCCATTCAGAGTTTGTTCCGCAGGGTCAGACAGTTAACCAGGCTTTCTACTTGGAAGTTTTGAAAAGATTGCACAATAGTTTGCAGCGGAAGCGGCCAGATTTGTGGCAGTCGGGTGACTGGTTTTTCCATCATGACCATGCCCCTGCTCACACAGCCCTGTCTGTACGACAATTCTTGACCAAAAATGGTATGACCCCTGTTCCTCACCCTCCATACTCACCCGACCTTGCCCCGTGCGACTTTTTTTTTGTTTCCTCGAATGAAAAGAGACATGAAAGGAAAGCGTTTTGCTGATGTTGCTGAGGTGAAGGAAAAAATGACGGAGGCGCTGTCAAGCATCTCAAAAGATGAATTTAGACAATGTTTTGAAAAATGGAATAAAAGACTAGACAAGTGTATTAGTGTAAGTGGAGAGTACTTTGAAGGGGATTGAAGGTTTGTGCTTAAAATTTGAATAAATAAGTTTAAAAAAAAAAAAGTTCGGTTTCTTTTGGGTACCCCCTCGTACAGCATGTTCATGTGGAAATGTTTGGAAAATGGTAGGTTGGAAAGGAAATGTGTGGATAACATCAAAATTGAGTTAGAGAAGCAGGCAGCAAATTTGAGTATGATGGAACTGACCCAGGATCGTGTCCAGTGGTGAACATTGTTGTTAGTCATGTTTAACCCTTGGGCCATCTACCATGGTGTTATTTTTATACTAATTAATATGTATTTAATCTGTTGCAGATGAGCCAGGAGCAAGTCACAATGCGTGCATGGTTCCTGTTATTTCTGTTGGTTCCTTTAGTTCTAACACAAGGGGAGAAGAAACATAGTATTCAGGATCCTTGTGCTCCCAAAACAACATGTCATGAATGTATTCAGACACCCACATGTGCTTGGTGCTCTGAACCTTGGGATATGACAGATCGGGTGAGTTAAAGGGGACTGACCAGTTTTAATCTGTAGTTGTAAAACAGAAGTTGTGTTCAGTATCGTGTATATACGGGGGTTTATTTCTTCAAATGTGTGCTGAATATCTGTGGATATATTGTGATATGAATTGCAACTGCTGTTGGTTTTGCTATAAAATGGATTTACTTGGCAGTAGTCCCACAAATAGCTCCACAGTTTCTGAATTTTTTTTATCAATTCCATGAATTTGCTATGGCCGAATGGCATTCATTATGAGTGTGTATTGCTCTGTATTGATGCTGCAAGTTATATGATGAAAGCCGGTACTGCTCTTATAGTTATATTTCCAAATATGACACATTTGACTTGCCTTTCCCATGGGTTGCACCGTGTTGCAGAAACAATTCGTGCAAATTTTCCTCTTGTTGACAAGTTGGTGTCTTCTGTGAAGAAGGTATTTGTGAAAGCGCCATACAGAAAAGAAGCCTTTAAAGCAGTAGCACTGAGTGTTCCACTTCCACCAGAACCAATTTTAACGCTCTAGGGCACGTTGCGTGTGCAGCGAGTTATTATACCGAACATTTATAAACAGTTAGGAATGTCGTGAATACATTTGATCCCAAAAGTGCAGCATCAATACAAATTGCCCAAAATATACTCAAAAACGAAGAACTAGAAACTAATCTTTCCCATATATCTGTTCACTTCTCTCATCTTCCATCTGCCATTTCCTCACTGGAGGCAAGTAATAGCAATACTACTTTGTATCAGTCGTAAAGTGTGTTCAAAAACCACTATTTCCAAATTGAATTTGGTTCCTGGAAGAGTTGGTGAAGTAGTAAAGGAAAAAGTAGACAGCATTCTTTAAAAAAAATCCAGAATATGAACAAATTTGTGAAATTGAAGAAATTTTAGCTGGTAAACATACTGAGCTGCCAAGTAAAAAATAACTGAAAGTGGAGCAAATAGCAGTTTTTGTACATGCACCCCTAAGTTCCTGTGAGGTGGAAAGAAGTTTTTCCCACTATAAGGACATCTTATGAGACAGTAGGAGGTGACTAACTATGGAAAACCTAAAACATTTAGTAATTGTGAACTGTAACAGAAGATAAGTTGAAAGTTTGTAGAGCTAAATGTGAGTACCATTGGTTTCTTAATTTTGTAATTAAATATGTTGGCTTTGTTGCATGATTTGTATTTAAGTATAGCTTTTTTATTGCAAGTGAATCATTCAGTGATTATATAAAATGAACTAAAATATTGATTTGTTGGTCTTAAAATCGTGTAATCAATTTTAATATTTGGTATAAATTTTTATGTGCATATTTTAGTGAATATTTCAGAAGTTTTTCATGCATAAATGTATACATATTTAAGGGATCATTAGGGCATAAAAATCCGGTCCCTAGTCATAAGGCATCGCTTGGGTCCCATTTTTAGGCCATGGTTATAGGCTATCATGCTCCTCTTGATCACTGCACTTGTGTAAAACAAGGAGGCAGAGGTGGCCACACCAAAGTTGCCTTTGTGCTGTCCCCTGCTTGTTTCTTGGGCCCCAGTTGTCCTCCCAGGTAGTATGCGGGATATCCTGTTGGCAGTCCCTTGACTGTCATCCACAGATTCCATTTTGGCCAGTGAATGAGATGGTACTTATGCATGTGAGTCTGACTGTTTAGTTAAAGGTGGAATAACCCCTGCTATTTGACGAGCAAATCAGAATCTCAAAATTTATATAAATGTGCTGAGTTGCCTTGTCAGATTTTCATGATTCATGGATAAGATATGACATCACTGTTTACTTAATTTTCAGCATATAAAACATGTAAAACATCTTCACTTCATTTGACTTTTATTGTGGTGTCATGTACTTCTGAAGTTAATTATAATTAAGTGTGATACATTAAGTATAAATGTGTAATTGGAATAATTTATATCACTCTGTATATGCATAACACATACTTCTGAATGCCACTTACAGAAGGTTGACATTTCCACTACCTTAATTTACATCAGACTTAAAGTGCTACAGACATAGTTTAAAAGCAACTACTACATTAATGTCATGAAACATATTTATTGTTTAATGTTAATTTATATGCTATGCAAAAATTCAAGAAGACAGTGTTATTATAGAAATGGTGTATTTCTGTAAAGAGGTGTTATTAATTGTGAACTTCCAGTTTCAACATTAAATATAAGAAAAACATCCTGAAGTTACCTTGTCTTCTTTTATTCAGTGTTTTCTCCATTGATGCTTCACTGAAGTCACATCCATATCCCCTGACAGTATTAATTACATCTCTCCAATTGTTTGAGCTAGCAAATTAATTATCTTTGCGTCCCACCTGTGCCATGTGTATAACAGCATACTTGTGTAATAGGAAGTTTCATGAGGTTTCGTACTGTACTAGTCCCTCAGGAGATCAATGGACAGTGTAACAGAAAGTTGCCTTGCACACAGAAGTGAATATAAGAACTGTGGTGATACTGAAGCAACAGGTGAGTGGGATAATGTATGACACTGGGTGTGGAGTAACAACCTAGAAGCTCAGAGAGAAGGAAGGAGATGACCCACAGTTTCTCAGATAGCAGGAAGGAATCCAACCTCAGCCCAAGCCACTCTCAACCAGATGCCACCTCCAGAGCCCACACCTGTGGCCAGTAACCTTCCCATTTCAGTGCAAGTGTAGTAAATATGTGAAATCACATTGTGCATGGGGGTTATGTTCTGGGTGTGGCATGTAAACCCAAAATCACATGATCAGTATTGTCCATGAAAATCCCTTAAATCGCCCATGAAGTACATGATTATGTATATACCCTGTAATGTGTATGTAATGTTGTGGCCACGTTTGAAACCAATGTACCATCTTTCAGTAAGCTCAACATAGCCAGTTTTCTTGCAGCATTAGAACATGTCACTGGTTCTTCAGTTGAGCACCAGATGAAGTAATTAGCTTGTGTCTGCGGGTCACATAATATGAAAAATACCTACATCTAACATTCGGGAGTCAAGGTTTATGTTTGCTCCAGGCTTATGCTCACTGAGTGGCATGGCATGTGGAATTGCCTGTGCCATGTGATCTTTTTATTTTATTTTTTGGCTAGCATGTATGGTTGAATTTGCAGAAGTTAAATGTGCTGATTATGTGACTCCACTGTAAAGACAATTTGTATTATGTGTTTGTATGCCCCCTTTTCAGCATCACCACCTGTCTGTGAATAACAAGCAAAGGTTATTAAAGTTTGTCTAATTGAAACTTGCTTCAGTGATTAATGGAGCATTAAGGAGACATACCGTTGACTCGATAACCAGGAAAATAGTATCAAACAGGAATATCATTGTGGACATAGAGTCATTCACTGAACAATTTGAATTTCACCATCCTGTAATGAGAAAGGTGTATACTGGCTTGAAGGGGAATCAAAATCAAAGGATTTGCAGGCAAGAAGGAGCAGGTGCAGGAGAAGGAGAATCAGTGAGGCCATATAATCAGTGACTTTGAAAATGTAACTTGGATTTGAGCTAGTTACAAGAAAATTTAGAACGTTCATTAAGTAATTTGAGGAGATTACAGGAAGATAAGTGGTGTATTATTAAAGCTATCCAAACAGAAACTGAAAAATTATATGTTAGGATTCAAACAAATAATGTATTGTTTCCTGAAAATTTGACTGGAAGGTTATCTGAAAGGGTCCAGTCAGAAACAAAATGACTCCAAACTTCACTGAGAAACCATTAAAAAAGTCAGTCATAAAGTATTAACTTTTCAGAGACAGTGAATTATCTGAGGGAAGGCAGCCTGATAATATCCAAATAAGGTTGCAGTACACTATCTTGTAGTCTGATTAAGTATGTCATAATGCAACACTACAGTTTTAAAAAACTGATTTCCCTTCCTGTCATGAAAAAGTGCTGTGATTTATAATTTGAGGAAGATTCCCTGCAGTTGTATGCACAGCCAGAACTTGGGGGAACCATGTGTGTACTGTTTAGGGAGTTGAGCATGGTGGAATCGCATTCCTAGGCCTATGTGCACCTTTTGTCACATTGAAACATGTAGACCTTCCCCTTCTGGAATATTTGGGTAATTGCTCAATGGACGAGGAAGTCCAGGATTGCCCATCGACATTCTAATGTTTCCTACAGGTGACATGCCTATGAAGAGACAGTAGGAAGCAGAGAGATTCAGTTGGTTTTTCGCTTCTCACTTCGGTGCAGTGCACAGCAGAGCAGAGCAGTTAAGCACATTCAGTGCAGTACATAGCAGTAGAGCAGAGTAGGCGTGAGTGAGTGAGTGAGTGCTGTGACTGTTGCTGTGAAGTAATGAGTGAACAAGGAGCTGATCTCAAAAGCATGAGTGTTTACAGCTGCTGAGTCAATAATTGCAATATATATTGATAATTGTTACAGTTTAATGACTCGTTGCTTTATTTTTAGCAATATCTGGAGCGGAAACGTTGCTTCCTACCAAGTATTAATGTGGATCAACAGTTCCAATGTAGTGCTGCTTTCATTGTGAACCCAAGCAACAATTACACGCTTCTCCAGTACAATGCTCTTACCAATGCAAGTGCAAGCAGGAAGATATCTCAAAGTAGCTATAATCATACCAGCAGCTACTGGTCAAGCCATGAAGCTGTACAGATCTATCCTCAGCGAGTTTCACTCAAGCTAAGGATCAGTGAGTAGAATATTTAATAAGTCTGGTATATACTGTATGTATTTGGGTACACCACATCCCCAGATAACCCATGTAACCCCCCCCCCTCCCATCCACAGTTTTCTGATTTCAGTATTGTAAACACACATCATTAACTTCTGGGGTGAGGGAATCTTGTTTCTCATTATTTTTTTTTAATGAGAGAGAATTATGATTCATCATGTTTTATGGCCTGTAGAAGGTTACAACAATGAAATAATTTGTATACAAATGTTCAGTTTTTGCATTCTTAGTCATGTGACAAGAATCCAGGCAATATTTTATGTGTCCTATAACATTGCATCATCAGCATACACAATCACATAGGACTCAAGGATTGAAGTCTTTGTCACCAAAACCTGCAGACCCGTCACCATGAGATTAGATTTGTGGTGTTGTATAGAAGATAATGTTTACAGACTGCTTGATGTTACAGTTCTTGGCATACTTATGGGGACATGTTACACATGTGATAGCTGGAGTCAGTGTTGTCATATTGTAGCATGCTTGTGACAGATTCCTATATCACCAAGTCATTTGTCTTAAGTAAGAGTGTGTGCATTGAACATGTCTAAATAAGAGATCTTAATGTGTCTTGGACCAGTGTTTTCACTGTTGTACCTCATAGCTCATTGAATATTGTTAATTATGATTGAGGCATTCATTTTTAAAAGCTTTGTGCTCCTCCTTTATAGCATTAAATATTATACAAGTATTCATTATTCTGGTTTCATTAGAGCTTACCCATTCTCTAATATTCTGTAGTAAAGATATTTGGATTGTATATTGAATTTTAAATCTGGGGTATGTAAGTACATGGTTCGTTCAAGTTCTAAGGTCTCCGATTTTTTTCTCACACAATACAAAAAATTTGAAACTTCTGTCACTTTTCAACGTAATCTCCCTGCAGCAGTACACATTTTTCACAACGTCGGTGCCATGATTCCATGGCCGCTGCGAACGCTTCTGTAGGAGTCTGTTCTGACCACCAAAAAATCGCTGATGCAATAGCGGCATGACTGGTGAATGTGCGACCACGGAGAGTGTCTTTCATCATTGGGAAAAGCCAAAAATCGCTAGGAGCCAGGTCAGGTGAGTAGGGAGCATGAGAAACCACTTCAAGGTTGTTTTCACGAAGAAACTGCTGCGTCGCATACGCCCGATGCGCTGGTGCATTGTCCTGGTGAAAGAGCACACATGCAGCCTTTTCTGGCCGTTTTTCTCGCAGTGCTGGAAGGAGCTTGTTCTTCAAAACATCTTCGTAGGATGCACCTGTCACCATAGTGCCCTTTGGAATGCAGTGAGTAAGGATTATGCCATCGCTGTCCCAAAACATGGCCACCACCATTTTTTCAGCACTGGCGCTTACCCGATGTATTGACGCTTGGATGACGCAACAGTACTGCTGATCACGACATTTCCGTGCTGTCTGATTTGAAGTTACATGACATGGGCCAGACTGGACAAAAAGGAGTAGTGGAAGTAGTGGCAGAAGCAAGCGAAGTGGAACCAGGACTACAGAAGAATGCAGGAGGTCTGCCTGTGAGGATGTAAAGTGACTGGTAGATCTTATGTGCAGTATGTGATAGTGAGTGACAGCTGAGAAGTCATCAGTGAAGACTTATTGTGTGAATTAGAAGACTGTATATGTGCTATAGTGCAGTGAGATTGGGAGTGCGTAATTCAGTGAGACTGAATACATGAGAACTACTGCAGATAGACTGAGAAGATTGGTGTGTAGTGAGTGTACTCGTAAGTTGTGTAAATCAGTAGCAGTGTTATAATTAATTGTAGTTACGACATGTATGTTGTTAATAAAACCAATTAACAATCCAAACCATGTTCAGTCACCTAAACATGCTAGAATACCCTCAGTTTTGAAAGTAACATGCATCCTGTTCTTTAAAGTAAGCATCTCTAAAAATGGCATATTTGGTTTCCAAGTAAAAAAGTAGTTTGTCAAAATAAACTTTAAGATACACGCTACCTTTATTGCCATAAACTTCAGAAGTAATTTTTTCTCTGAAGTATTATCAGATTGTAAGAACATCAGCTTACTGTTTTCACCCAGCAGGACAAATTTTGTCAACTTTGAATGAACATAATATGTGTACTGGTAACTGTAGCAGAACTAGTATACATGATTTGGAAGTAAAGAAAAAGTACTTTACCAATTAAATTTAGTGCTTGACGTTTGAAATGTTAACTTTGCAGATGAGGCATTTAGATTCACTGTCAGCTATTCACAAGCCCAAGATTATCCAGTGGATTTGTACTACCTCATGGATTTGTCAAAGTCAATGGAGGATGATAAGGAGAAGCTGTCTGTTCTTGGAGATCTTCTTGTTGAGAGTATGCAGAAAATAACATCTGACTTCAGACTTGGATTTGGGAGCTTTGTGGACAAAGTTGTTATGCCATATGTCAGCACTGTTCCAAAAAAGTAGGTAGAGTCTACTTTATGTTTAATGCTGCACTTTGTGCAAAATTAATTAGATAGCTTAATTAATGCTGTGGTATAGACTATCCTGAGCTGCTAACAGTTGCACAGAAGTTTAAAATATTTTCTGTTGTGGTACTTGAAGATTTATCAACCTCAATAAATAAAGCCCGTGAGCGCCCACTACTCTGAGCTATTTCAGTCCATTTCATTTGTTCACAATTTAATATCTTTTCAGATCCAGTTCAATCTTATAATCACCCTCATCCTTGTGTCATAGGTGGATCATGTCCATGAGGTTTTCCAACTTGAATCTTATGTACATAACTTTCTTCCCTATGTCCACTACATATCACCAAGCAAATTGGCTCTAGTAGTAACACACCTGACTTGTATTTGGGAACTGCCCAGTTCAGATTTCAGCTGGGACACCGACTATCCTGGCTCAGGGTTTCTGTAGCTTTTGTCAGTCTCATTAGGCAAGCGCTGGGACAGCACCTTAAATTTGGGCCATAACTGCTTCCTACCACATTCATATCAGTTCATTATTCAGTTCCATTCAGTCATGAACACTACACAAGTCTGAGATACCTATGGCATTGTTAAACAAACAACAAATAGATGTACTAAATTCCCAGTTCATCCTCTGGATTTCTTTACACATGGTGACCATGATCATTGGAGATAGTTGTAATTGTCATGTGTTAGTGACTAGACACAGGGTTTGGATTGATAATTGTATTTATTGAATGCTTATAACTCATAACTATAAGAGTCTCAGTGAGTACACACAGAACAGATCAGTACAGCTTATTTACTTACTCGTGGAGCTGAGACCTTTTGGAGGAGCTGCCAATTCTGCAGCTACTCAAGAATTTGCCAACATTTTATGGAATCCCGAAAGTTCATTACCGTGTTCATAAGAGCCCTCCACTGGTCCCTGCCCTGAGCCAGATCAATCTAATCCATACCACCCCATCCTATCCCTCTAAGATCCATTTTAGTATTGTCCTCCCACCGCTTTGGTCTTCCAGTGGTCTCTTTCCTTCTGGATTTCCCACCAATATCCTATATGTATTTCTCCTCTCCCTCATTCGTGCTACATGCCCTGCCCACCTCATCATCCTTGACTTGATCGTTCTAATTATACTTAGAGAAGAGTACATGTTATGAAGCTCCTCATTATGCAGTTTTCTCTAACCTCCTGTCACTTCATCGCTCTTCGGTCCAAATATTCTTCCCAACACCCTGTTCCCAAAACACCCTCAGTCTGTGTTCCTCCTTTAATGTCAGAGACAGTTTCACACCATACAGAACCAGAGGCAAAATTATAGTTTTGTATATTCAAATTTTTATGTTTTTGGACAGCAGACAAGAAGACTAAAGGTTCTGGACTGAATGGTAGCAAGCATTTCCCGAGTTCAGTCTCCTCTTAATTTCCCCCTGAATCAGGTTTTGATTTGTTATCATCGTTCCCAAATATCTGAACTGTGTTACATTTTCAAAACATCTGTTTTGCCTTGCATTTTGGGTATGAAACAGCAGCATATACATAGTTTTCTCTGTGTTTACTTCTAGACCAACTCCTTACTTGCATCAATTAAAGTTTGTGTGTTCTTCTTTATGGCATCTATGTTATGACCCAGTAGATTCACATCATCGGCATTGACCAACGGCTGATGTGTCCAATTTAATTTCAGTCCCACCTGGTTTTCCTATACCTTCCTAACGGCATATTCTAAAGCAAAGTTGAAAAGGAGTGGCGATAAAGCGTCTCCTCATTTTAGACCATTCTGGATAGGAAATTTACCTATACAGACTTTACTATGCGTTTCGTTTAAACACATTTCAGTCAGCCTAACTAGTTCCATGGGTATCCAAAACTATCAGAATATTGTACAATACTTCCCTCCTAACCGAATCATAAGCTTACTTGAAGTCTACAAATAGCTGATGTACTGTTTCATTGTACTCCCATTTTTTCTCCAATATCTGACAAATGCAAAAGATCTGATCTGTAGTTCATCTGTTATGTCAAAACCCACACTGATGATCCCCAATAATTTCATCTGTGAATGGACTTAACCTTGAGGGAAGAATATTGAATACAATTTTTATGAAGTTGATAGCAGTGATATCCCCCAGTAATTACTACAATCTGTTTTATCACCCTTCTAGTGAACTGGTACAATAATTGACTCCTTCCACTGATCAGGCAATTTTTCCTTATGCCAAATAGAAGTAATTAGTTTGTGGATCTTAGAACATAGTATTTCACTTCCTACATGAATAAGTTCTGCCAGAATTTGGTCGCTACCTGGCAATTTATACCTTTTCAATTTTGCAATAGCAATTTCAACCTCAAAAGGGCTGGGATCAGGTATTAACGGCTCAGCTGTGTGCATTTCTATCTGCCTAACATCACTGACCCTATGTACATTCAATAACTGAGAGAAGTAGTTCTTCCACCTTTTGAAAATGTTGTGGGAACCTGCAAGCAAATCACCATTCTCATCCTCATTAAGTTACTGCTAGGTTGGTAACCCCTCTTAAAGTCATTTATGCCTCTATTCAGGTCTCTTATGTTCTTGTTTTTACTCTTCATTGTGGGCTCATCAATTTTGTCTTTCAGATATTCCCTCTTTTTATTCCCAAAATGCCTGCTGGTTTCAAGCCTTATATTGTTCAGATTATCCCCATTTATTTCGCTTGGATCCTGTAACCATTGCAGTTTGGCTTGTTTTGTTTGTTCTAATAATTTTGAGCATCCTTCATCGAACCATGGCTTATGCTTCTTCAGTTCATAATAACCTAGACCCTCCTTGATGGAAATGTTGATATTTCTTCTAATAGTTTCCCAAGCTTTAACATCCACCTCAGTGTCCAAGTTTTTCAAAGCCATGAACCTATTTGAGATTTCAGCACAGTACTGCTCTTTACCCTCTAGAGCAAACAAAGAACAGAGTTCATGTGGAGATCACTATAGCTACAGTAGTTAGTGGCTGCTAACAGTGCACTTCGAGCCTGACATGCTGTACATGCAGAATTAAGAACATCCAGCTGATCTGTTTTTACGATATTTGGTTACTGTCGCCATCATGGAATGGCAGCAATAGTGACATTTTGTAGTAACTACGAAGTAAGGACTGGAATCTGCAGTTTTAGAACTCTTGTGTCACTGTATTAATTCACTATAGCAGGCATATTCAATGCGTCGATCGCGGGACGATTTTTGGTTGATCTCGTAGGCCTATAAGGAAATTATACGTGAAAAGCATGTAAATTCACTTGTAATATAATATGATAATATTCAGATTTTGAAGGGAAAATACGTATTAAAATAGTGTGTACTTTCAATGTATGTTGCCTTTACAACAAACGTCATGTGTCGTGTTATTTTTACCAATGTTTTTACTTAATGTGAGGTATGACAATAGGAGGGGGTGGTAGATCACTGGCAGTTTTGACACTAGAAAGTCGATCACAACCAGTTTGAAGTTGGACATGCCTGCACTATAGTCTTATCTGTTTTGTAGAATTAGTCTGTTGCTTATTTGCTGTTTCATATTTCATGTATCCTAGAGACATTGTTTTAGTACAGAGAGGGGCGCACAAACTTCCTTTTTTTTTTGAAGGCGAATAAAAGAAAAATTATTGCTGATAGACAAAATTTATGTTTAGCTAATGAAAGAACATACTTTAAAGTTTTAAATCGTGTAGTTTTAAACAAAATATCTTGAAGGGGTTGGCCACCGTTTTCTGAAGTTCCTTTCTGCATGTTCCAACATGTGCACCGGAATTTGGGCTACTTCCTGCCGAATAACATTCTTCACCTGAAGCAGGTTTGTGGGGTGATGTTTAAAAACCTCTGCCTTGAGTTATCCCCATAAAAAAATCACAGGGCATTAGATCAGATGAGTGCGCTGCCCACAGGATGTCACCTCAAAGCGATATGAGCAGTTTGGGGAACTTTGCCCTCAAAACTGTCATCAAAGCTTGGGCTGTGTGGGTCGTGGCACCATTCTGTTGGAACCAGACATTTCCTAGATGCATTTCTTAAAGGGCTGGTTCGAAAATGATTTTAATCATGTCCACATACCGCTGTGAATTGACAGTAACTGCATGATTGTCTTCTTCAAAAAAATAAGGGCCAATAACTCCAACTCTCGACAACGCACACCATACTGTCACCTTATCACTGTGAAGTGGCCTCTCATGGAGCTCTCTTGGATTGTTACCACTCCAATAGTGCATATTCTGCTTGTTGACATATCCGGATAGGTGAAAATGTGCCTCATCACTAAAGAAAACAAGTGCGTCAGGGGGTAAAGTTTCCAATAATGTTTTGCACACCGTTATTCGGTTCTGGAAATAACGTGGTGACAATTCTTGCACAACAACCATCTTATAGGGATGGAACTGAAGATGTTTGTGAAGAATTCGGCACATTGAACAATTGGATATGTCTAGGGCGACTGCATGTTTGCGAGCGGAGCGTCTTGGAGATCTCAAAATCGACTGTCGAACTGCTTCCACATTTTCTGGCGTTGTAACGGTCCGTTGTCATCCTGATGATTTTTTCATCACACTCCCGGTTGTCCTAAAGTTCTCTACCCACAAAACAGTCAATTTCCGGTAGGGAACTGGACCTCTGGGCTTAATTCAGAAGTGAGTATGGAATGCATGCTGCACCGCCATGTAGGAATGGTTGTTCGAAAAATTGGCTTCGACATCAGATGCACGCTGCTCACTCATCCACCTCATGTTTCCTACTGAGGGGTATTAGACAGAAACTTCTGCGACTGCTGCGTTCGCCAAGCCTATCCCCACTCTTCTGCGACCACCCCTCCCTTCACAATGCGTCTTCACAAAAAGAAAGTTTCTGCACCCCACCCTGTATATTATGTATGGTATTTTGTTAAAAAAGGAACAGGACTTTCTAGGATGAAGTTATGACTTCTACTTTACTTTATATTCTTTGGTCTGTAAGTCGGGCTGTAAATTAATAATTGTAGAATTTTATAATCCATCTGTGTATGGCTCATTACACTAAATTTATTATAATATTCACAAAGTTTGGCACTGTCACTGTGTTGGTAATTGCCAGACAAACATACAAAAACTGTTTCACCTAACTCTTGCTCAGTATCAGTAGTGGCAGGAAATTTGACTTTTGATGGTATGATGTTTACACTAGATATCATGAATTACAGTATGGGAGGCGGCTGAACACAGACATGGTATTGTAAGTCTGCCTTTCCCTATAAAATACGGAACGTAGAGTAGAAAGAAAGTGGGGTGGGGGGAGAAGGTATTATTTCTGTATAATGATTACCTTTTTTTATGGGTTATCCTACAGTGCTGACAGTAGGCAGACTATAGTATCATTGTAGGCTAATGAGTTAAATAATGAATTGAACAAGATTTAGGAGGAAGTGGTCATGATACTGTCATGGCATTTGACTGAAGGGACTGAGGAAACCATTGTCCTGGCTGAGATTCAAACTAAGCACTTCCTGTATATAAGTCTTAGACTGTTACTGCTACACCAACAGTTACAAAAACAGGATTAGTGTTCCTGATTTTACTACTCTCCATTTTCTACATATGTTTTTTGGGAATGAGAATGTAACAAGTGTGTACTTGTTCAACAAGCTATTTGTGTTGAGTTTTGTGTGTGAGCCCATAGGCCAGTGTATGGTTGTGGCAGTGAAACTTTGTATGTTTAATGTTGGGTACTTACCATATTTACCGAAATATCATGAAAGAACCAGGGAATTGAGCAAGAAAAAAATATTGTCCTTTGCCCTTTTACACCTACATTATCATTTTCTTATTATTTTGGGCAGTATTATTATGAGTAGGTTCTCTTCAAAACGGTTGAACTGTGTTAGCAAAAAATATTCTGAAATATAAATATAAAAGAGAGGATAACATGTTTCTTTTACAGTGTATAATAATTAATTTTTGTTCCTTTAATGTAACATGTGTCCAGACTAGCAGAGCCCTGCACTGGTTGTGAGGCCCCATATGGATTCCGAAACCACATGTCTCTCAGTGGCAATGTGCATGGATTTTCTGTAAGTGGTGATTATAGGCCCTGCAACAGATGCTAATGATGTGAAATCTTTTCTTACAGATCTTAGATAATAACACTTTTATACATGTTTTGTGGATCATGTCAAAGGGTTGTTTCTTTTGGCATGTCTGGAATTGGATCTTATTTCAGTGGATATTATTTCCATTGCTTATTTGTATGATGAGAACCATAAGTCAGTTTTATGTGATTTTGTTGGAATCCACAAATCTTTTTATTACAAACTTGAATGAATGAAGGACTGCATAAAGGGTCGGAAGGCTTCCAATATTACAATTTTCCTACGCACGTCCACTGTTAAAGGCGTTCTACCACCAACACAAATTTACTGCCTCATGATCATATGCTGAATGTAAGACCTTTATACTTTACATTATGCGACATATCCTCTAGCACAGAGTCTTCTCAGCAGGCTGAGAAAAACATACAAGCATTAGCTGAATGTGCTGTATGTGATACATAGGTGGGCAAAGAGAATCTCAGGTGCAGTAATGCGCATTGTCTCCATTATAGTTCATCTTGTCTGGATCCACCCGTAAATGACTCACTGTAATGCTTATCAGTTCTTTTCGTGTATCTGTACTCTTAATATCATCCAGAAGTCTGTTGCAATATTGAAATGAGATGGTGAAATATACGCCTGAACAGGTGATTACGAGAGACGGACATATCTCTATAACTAGTTTTTTTTTTGGAGCAGTACGTGACTTGGTCCCATCTGAATAGGCATATCATAGCTCAGAACAAAAGGTATTGGAGCAATATTACTCTTGAGACTTCTGAAGTACTCTTTCATGACTAGAAGGTTGGTATGTGGTGTGCCATTACTGGTACACAAATAATTGGACCCATATTTTTTGAGGAGACTATTAAGTCAGAGTAGTATGTCACTGAAAAATTTTGACCCTTACTTGAAGCTGTCATGGAAGAAGAAAAATACATGGTTATTTTATTCAAGATGGTGCTACAGGACACATTGCTCTCTATTCCATTAAATGAGGGGTTTGAAGACAGACCGTGATTAACACCATGCATGTTCTCATTGTTATAAATGAGGTATTAACGCACTGAGGACTGGTCACATGATATCATGCTTTTGGCTTTTAAACGTGGCAGACTGGTTGCATGATATCATGCTTTTGGCTTTTAAACATGGTGGACCGGTCGCATGATATCATGATTTTAGGACAGGTTAGGTTGTAACACACTATACCTTGCTCTGGCGCCACCCATGTTGCACACAATGGCATAATAAAACTCTGGAATGTCTTCTTACTTGTCAGTAATTTGACTTCGCTGTGTTGTTAACCCACTATAAACGAAAATGCTTTGCTGCTCTTTGAGATGTATGTATCAGCCAGTAGTCAGTGGTGGGGTATGGACGAGGACAGATTCTTCTTCGATGAGCTAGCTGGCCAGCCTTGTGAGACGCGTAATCACGGTGATTCAGAGAACGGCAGTGACAGGGGAGAACAAAGAATTGTGGCCACAGACAGTAAAAGTGACGGTAGCTCCGACGATAATGGGGGTAATAACATTGCGGGGACAGTGAAAAATCTAAAGAAATCACAAAAATCTAAACCCTGATTCAAAATTGAAATACAGAGCTTTTCTGATGAATGTGGCAAAGGCCTGGGCTACAAACTAGATGGTGGCGGCAGAACCAGAGTCAGACACAGACTTAGTGCGACTGGGCCCATCAACTTCCAACCCACGCAGGCCTCATATGGAGCCCCCAGGGCGAGTCTCGGGTGATATGCGGAAACATACCCTCGTGAAAATTGTGAAGAGTGAACATTCCAAGGGGACGCATCCTTCTAGGCAATGCCGTATTTGCACAGTTCACAAAAAAAAAGGAGTAGGTCTATATTTGCAAGTTCTGTGTAATGCCACTTCACAAAGGGGAATGTTTCCAGAAATATCACACCCTCAAGCACTTCTAGGAGCATTGGTAAGTGTTCTCCAAAAATTTTAGTTCATAGAATTAATTAGGAGATTTTATATTAATTTTTAAAGTGAACAGTGCACAAGTTAGGATAGCAGGTTTAATAATGGCGGCCCGAGGGTGATTTAAATATTTAAATCGCTGGCCCACAATGAGTTAATATGTAATTTACACTGAAAATAAACAATTCATGCTGGGTTTTTAATAAATCCATGAACTGACTTATGTGTCTCATGCACTTTGTTTCCTGTAGGCAGAAGCTTCTTCTGTTCTGCATCTGGAGCTTGCTGGTTTCTGACAGGTTTCAAGATGGCTTGCTTCCCCGTATTACTGTTATTAGACCATCTGTCATTTCTTTAAATTTCCTGTTGGCACTGCATCTAAATAAGCAGACATATTTTGTTAATATATGAGTATTCTTTACTTTAGATTTCAGATACATTTTAGAATATGTTTAAATTCACAGTCATACAGCATAAAGTGTCATGATAGAATGTATCATCATGGTGTTCAGTCTTTCATGTGGCTTATGTTGTCTGTAAGTCTCTTGCAGAATATGTAGATGGGACATTGTGTAGTATGATTGATTCCACTAAATGCCTGTTCCTGAGACACTTCTTCAGTTTTTTGATTGCTGTTATGACTAAATTCCATAGCAAAAGTATATGTTAAAAGTTTAACGTGCTGTGTTGTATTACAGTGCACAATGTTCACTGGTAGAGCAAAGAAACATTTCTTCATTTATGTATGATTACCACAGACTGACTCCTTGGCACCACATTTGAACACTCATCTCTGAGACATGCTGGCAGAAAGAAGAAAGAAATTATGTTTTTTCTTTCCAATTTGTGCCAATCATGTGCAATACAAGGTAGCAGCCTTGCCACAGGCTTATGACTCATCCATGTAGTCCTACTGACTGTAAATTAAGAAACAGAAGTGAAATGAAGCATTTCACAGATGCCCTGTTCTCAGGGGGAGTAGCAGGACTTATGAATATGCAGTACAAAACTTCTTGTTTTAGAGTATTCAAGTTTTGCAGATATAAAATTCCTTACTTTTCAGGTTAGTGTCCATATTCTTTTCTACAATTGCTTTAACTTTAACAGCAGTCTACTTCCATTTGGATATTATCTTTAGAGTAAATGTCTCACATGTTTGCTAGGCAGTAAGGCAAGTCCAGTCCCTCCTTTATGAACCAATGGACAGGTTTTTTTCTTGGTGTTTCCGATGTTCTGAGAAGACAAAGACTCAAAAACAAAAAATGAAATAGTTTGTTTCATAGAGTTGTAGCTAGTCCTGATGCTTCAAGGGATCATTATAATTTAAAGGTAATGTCATATTAGAAAAATTAACCAGTATTACTCTCAAATTGTAATTTTTGCTAAATTGGAAAAAGAGAATTCATTAGGGTACAGTCTAGGTTATAGAAGTATCTCTCAGTGGCACCATCTGATTGAGAAGGAAGGCGACTGTGGGTTAAGACCTTGTTACACTGAATTGTACAATGTGATATTTATATTGACAGCATTGATTGCAATATGGTTGTTGGTTTATGATTACAGTAGTTAATTATTCTTATAGAAAGGTATGTTGTTCCTTTTATTATAAAATGTACACAGTTGTTATAAAAGAAAGTTGAATGGTCTTAAGCCATCCCTGTGCCTTTTATCCTTCCAAGTGTTGAATATTTCTTTGTGACTGTGGTTGCTTGTCAGATACTTTGCTGTGATTTATCTACTGCACTTCCAGTACAATATATTTTAGTTGGGTCATCAGTTCCAGGTTGTAGTGCTGTGTGTTTCTTGTTGTATTGAGTGTGCATCTCTTTGTGTTCTCCAGTCTGATCGAACCGTGCACGGGGTGTGCTGCTCCATATGGGTTTCGCAATATCATGTCACTTAGTAACAACGCAAATAGATTCTCTGTAAGTCATGTTGTGTTTTGGCTGCTAACTTTCATGGCTTACACTTGTAACCAAAATTAAAGTTTTATGATTTCATTATGAATTTCATAACAATACTTTTTTTTTATTTGCAACCAATATTAGCTTTGCAGTTTGTTTATTTTTAAGAGATAACTTTTTGGTGAAATACTAATTTGGCATTTAGTTAGAAGACCTGTAACATTTTTGGTACTCATAAGCTAATTGGAATGTTGAAAATAACAATTTGATTTTTATAAAGGCAATTTTCTAACTTAGAAAACCACTGATTCTTGTGTCAAGTGCTACTGTATAGTAAAAGTTTAAGAATGCCATGTTTTAGTCAGAACTAAGCTAGCTGAGATGCTGAATGTGCTCTCATGGCAACATTCACACCGAAATTTCACACTGTACATAGAGCAACATGATTAAAATATGATGTAAGCTACCATCTAAGTGTATCTAGTTTATTTACTTATGCTAATTACATGTTAAAATCTCAGTATGATTCAATCTGACAAGACCATCTTCTGGGGGTGTACCACATCAAAGGAAATTTTGCAAATCATGTATGAACAATTTGTGTAAAAAACTGGTTTGAAGTATCTGAGTCATACATTTCTTGTAAAAAGTTAAAACTAGTATTATGTTAAAATTCATTGATATAGGTTGTATAGTTAGTGCAGTTTTATTGATTATGGTGTGATGTCCTGTTTTATGTTGCTATCTCATGTACTTCTTTTAGGTGTCAGTAAGGTGTAGTCTGAAATTTCATTGTGGTTCTTGGTAGGTGAAGAATCACCATGAAATGGCAGAGCTTCACTTTGTCAGTGCCTAAAAAGGCAGTATGAGACAACAGGATACAGCAGGGCATGCCATGCCATAACTTGTGAAATTACACTAACTATGGCCTAAATCAGTTACCTTTGAAAGTACTAAATAACGTTTTATGACTAACATATTGTGACATATTGCGCTATGAAGGACATTCCCCCCCCCCTCGGCCAGCGGTGGTGTAACATCGCTGCCACTGCTACAGCACCAGGCTAGTCAACGCTCCGCCGCGGTGACTTGGCAGCACTTCCCACAGTGATGTGGCGGGGGTACCGCAGTTGCTGCACGGCAGTAGGCAACTCTCGGAAGCATTCCCCAGCAACACCGTAAACAAGGCAACTAGGCAACAGCGGATGGTATAAAAAGCTGACTGAGCAATATGTGAGACAGTGTGTGAGCAGGAATGGCACAGTGCGGAACGAGCATCCGCTGAAGACAGTTGACATATAGCAGCAGTCCCGGGAAGAAGACCCGAACACATGGTTAGAAGATTTGATGCGATAATTTGTGATACTGCCGATGGCAGTAATTGGGAAACTGTGAATTGTATAAGTGTGGAGCAAATGTTCAATAAATATGCTATATCAAATAATGCGTGAAGTTATTTGTCACGTGTCACACACCCAACACGTGACAATATTTTACATTGTTTGCTTTTATATATGTGGTTTGTAAATTTTCCTTTAATATGGTGCACCTCTTGAAGGTGGTCTTGTAAGACCAAATCATGTCAGAGTCTTAACAATATCTAATAAACATAAAAAAAATAAAACTACATATACTTAAATGGTAACTTACATCTTTTTTTATTTAGGTACAATCAAAAGAGTAACAGATACTTCGCTGATTTATTTCAGCTATCGTTTGTAAAGTAATACTTTCTGATGTATGTGGTACAAGAAAGTGCGATCATGAAAAATCAGTCTTCAGATTTTGATGGATTTACACATTTTTAACGTCTGTTAATTTGAAAGCGTTTGGGATTAGGGAGGAAAAAATCAGTTTAAAAGAACATTTTCCAAATGTCATCTGTTTGTACATATGTGTGGGCCCTATTAGCAGATGAATGATTGAATGGATTTTATTTGTATCCAACATAGATCAGTGTTGCTGAGTGTGAACATTCTAGCTCTGAAAATAAGGGTGATTTTCTCCAAAATTCCTCATACAGTTTTAAGCAAATCTCAGTAATGTGGAGACCATCTTCCTGAAAAAACTGCAAATGTGGTATCTTCAGAAAAATAGTGGTACACCATTTAGCAGCCCAAGTGCATAATGTCAGTATTCTCAGAAATTACTTGATCAGTTTTCATTGAAATTTAATCTGTAGAAGCAATGGACCCAAACAGTGTTTTGGAGGCCAGAGGATCCTAAACATAAAGGGGATATGAATAACATACTCCTGGCTGAGGGTCATTTAGAAGCAGTTATTTTTTTTTCTTCCAAAAATGGCTCTAACGATTTTTGGTAATTGTTGTTTAGTATTGATATTCCCGAATGTAAGTGCACTGGTCGTATTTTCTGTAAAATAACGGACTGCTGTATAGGGACTATTACAAGCTGAAAATGATTTATATTGAAAATCGGTAATTTTACTGAAATACTGCTTTTAGGATTATAGAAGACTGTGTTCTGTGAAGCATATTTGAGAAAGTATGTGAAGTGTCATTGCACAGATTTTTTCTCATATTATGCTGAAGTAAAGCTGAGGGTTATGCAGTTTTTATATAAACAGAAGACATGCTTTTCAGCCATCTTTTAAACCCCAAATTCATAATGTTATTCATGCACTGTACGTGTATAAAACAGTTTGAAGCTTGTCAGAATAGCCCTACCTTGTTTAGCCTGCTCTATAATGTTCAGCTTCATCCAAAGCACAAGTGTGTAATGTATCAAAGGATTCTATGTTCATAATTTATCATCCATACTTTGTAAAGTTTTTATTTGTTATGAAGGTAACTGTGCACACCCATTCATGTATATATGAGAATAGGATCAGTGTACATACATTCTCTAACTCTCTTTGCTTAGATGCATACAGACATACCTCTGTAGTTGTGGGGTTACATTTCTCTGGTAATCATTAGTAAAGGCATGGACTCTGATAAATATATGTACCCTTTTAGTGAAGAAAGTAATATTCTTTTCCCTCTACACAGGTTTTCAGTTCCATGACATTGATAACAGTGCTTATATTTCTCTTGTGAAGAATGAGTATGTGAAAAGTACAAAAAAGGAAAGATGTTAAAAATTGTGAGATGTATTAGGTACAGCAGCAAGGTGTATACTGAAGTGGACTGTGACAGCATGTGTGGGTTGGATACTAAGAGTGGAAAATTTCTATCCCCTGTATACATTATTTGGTTCATAATGTTTATTTCATTGTTGTAGTTAGCTGGATTCCTGTTGTCCTTTGTCAAAAAATTTACTCTTCATGAACTAGATGAACATTATACGAACAAAAGTTAAGGTACATTATGCAAAACTCACAGAGCTGCACTATGGGAAACCTCTCGAAGAAAATTCTTAATATCATATTGAGAGCGACCATGAGTATGGAAGGATGATTGCTGTTTGCTGCTTGCTGTTCAGTGAAAGTACATTATTGCTGCACATTCAAAATCTTTCAGCTATTTGAGCTGTTATGGTACAAAACAAATGTGGGAATCTTACTTTTAAAAATTTTGTGAAATTCATGTCAATTTGAAGTACTGTGATGTAATAATGAGAGTTGATTTTAGGTGTATGTGTGTCTCTTGTACACCAAATTTCAGACATTGACATTGGAAAGATTGTAAAATAAAAATTTTATGTTGTAGAATGAAATTTTACAAACTAACCCCAGGATGCCCCAAGCCAGTTGAATTGGCTTGACATGCTGCCATTAAAATTGTCACATCTGCATGGATTTTGGAGTCTCTTGTTTGATATGGAAATGGTTACTTAAGTTGTGTATATATTTCTGAATAACAATTGGTATGACTTTCACTTCATGCATCCTATTGTGTTATAATATACAGTTTCTTTATTAAAACCCTCACAACACAACAACAATATTAAGGTCAGTGCCTAGTTTGGCTCTGCTACATGTTTCGGCTATTAATAGCCATCATCAGGCAAATACAAATACATGACAAAACATGTAGCAGAGCCAAACTAGGCACTGACCTTAATATTGTTCTGTTGTGACAGTTTTAATAAAGAAATTGTTATGACTGGTGAATGCTGAAGTAGTGTATAAAGGAAAGGAAAGAACTCTTTATACACAAGTGGCATTGGACTTTTGAGGGTTCTGAAGTTCCTTGCAATGCTTTCAGTGCCTTTAAACATACAATAGGTCTTGTCTTTCTTGAGTGGATGGCTTTAGCACTACAGAATGTAAATAGCTTGGTTCTAAGCTTTTTACTAATGGTTATGTGTGTTCAATTCAGGTTTAACATTTCTTCAGTAAGAGATTATCTAATGCATGAATGTAGGTGTATGTAGTTTATCTCATTCTTCCCATGTAAAATGTTCAAAAAATGTAAATTGTTTTCCTCAGTTCACTTCTGATAATGAAGGCTTATTTCTTCTTGTTGGTAAAATTATTACTTTGTAAGAAGGAGGTTAATTTAGGTAAGGCTCTCATTGTCATGATATTTCATAAGAACTTAAACAATTCTTTTGCTTTCTCTCACAGTTTCTTTCAAGCTAATTCCTTAAAATTAAGAGTTTTCTGAAGTAGGAAATTTACAGTTTATTCTTCGCCTTCATTCACAGTTGTTTTTGGAATATTTTATTGAAGTTAGGATTTGACTGAGATATGAACATACCTTATGAAGAATATTTGCATACAGAACCAAGCAGGGACTTTCAGAATGTATTAATTTGTGCAGAAGCTTTTCATGATGATTTTCATATGTAATTTGTTCAGGTATGCAGTTTAACCAGCAGTGGCATAAAGAAAGGCCCTGCAGTTTTGATCACTACCACTTTGTTGTAAATGCATATACCTGTTCCTCTGTAGTTTTATATGATGGTGATCAGGAAGATTAATTACAGTTCTTATTTGTAGAAGTTCAGTTTAACAAATTTGTGGTATGTGAAATTTTTCTGAACGTGATCAGTGCACATATCTTCAGTGCGTCTGTTTGAAAATCAGTAAGTTACTTTGTTACATGTTCATATACATGTGTTATAAACAGATTGTTAATCTGCATTCACATAACTACTTTCACAAGAAGATCTGAGTAGTATTTGATGTTTAGCTCAAGAGGAACATATTAGATAGAATAAATAAGGTACCTACTGAAAGCTGTAGTGTTTCATGTTTTTTTATGAAGAAAATATTAACAAAATATATATATATATTGTTCAGAAGCATTATTTAAGACTTGAAATTATGTGAGCATGCCTTAAAATTAAACAGTATTTTCATAATCACTGCTGTGAGAACCTCAGATTGTACAGAATTTTGCTTGATTTTAAAATATGAGAATTGACAAATTTTGAGCAGAATTTAATTATTCTGATTTGATATATGTATGTACATTTGTGCAGTAGTAGTGAATTTGAATGCAGTACAGAATAACTGAATGGATTCTCAATGTGCCTCAGGGTGAAGTACGGCGTGCAGCAGTGTCTGGCAATTTAGATGCTCCTGAAGGCGGTTTTGATGCTATTATGCAGGCTGTGGTCTGTAGAGAGAAAATTGGCTGGAGAGAGAAAGCAAGGAGATTATTGGTCTTCTCAACTGATGCTGGTTTTCACTATGCTGGAGATGGAAAGGTAGATGATAGTTACTCTGTAATACAGTAAAATCCCTATTGAATGTCTGGGGAAATCATATTCATTTTCACGAAATGGTTATGTAAAATTGCATGAAGGCTTCCTGTATAGTCTGTATTACTACAAATATAAGACACCCTCGAATTTGACATAAATCTTAATTTTTCAATGGGGAAAACTATGAAAAATATTTCTTATATTCAAAGAAATATGGTAATCTGATGAAACAGTTCCTTTACATAAGTGATGAAATGAATTATCTCTACAGTAATAAATACAGTTAGGTAATGATGTCATATTAACTGGTAACCACTTGTGGCAGAGCGTGAACATGAATCTCAGTTGTTTAGACAGCAGTCACACCAAATCAAGGCATGAGTTCTGTCAGTTCAAAAATTTCTTACTCAAAATTTAAGTACCCAAGCTATGGGAAAGTAATACAGCAAAGCCCTTATTTAAGGCTTCAGTTTGGGACTATTGGATTTGTGCACTAAACTGAGGAATATATGCAAAGGTTAATATAGCATTGGGATTATGGACTTGATATCATTGAAGCTGAACCTCAAATGGAGGAAGGTCTTATATTGAACATGAAATTGGGTGTTTCATTGTATGTCATTTATATTAAGTTGGCTGTGACCAGAAAAAATATTAAGTGGATATTTCAGGATACAGTTGTATTGGACAATATGTTTGTTCTTTATTTACATCTGTGACAGGAACAAGGGGAGAATGTTGTGTCTGTTTCACTGCACAGTACATCTGTCAAATGATACTAAGACACATGCTGTTTTGTGATACTTTATATAGTACCTGTGAATGGACATTGAACTTCCAGACAGATCAGAAGTTCATTCTGTCTGACCAAACCTCTCATTATATTTTGTCTAGGCAGGAAATGTTGATAATGTTATGGTAACTGTAATCACTCAGTTGCTGAAACATTGCTGACAGTAATTTAAAAACAAACCAAGAGGAAGATTTGTTAGGTTGCAGGTATGCATCAGCGGTCCTCAGTGTCAAAATTGATGGAACTCAAAATTCACATCGTGTGCATTTCATTGAATACATTCAGTGAATTTTATGATTTTGTGTTCTAATGTTTTTTAACCCTAATTTGCAAATCCAGCTTGGTGGTATTGTTAAGCCAAATGATGGAGAGTGCCATCTGGATACAGGCGGAGAGTACACTCACTCAACGCTACAGGATTATCCATCAATATCACAAGTGAACCTCAAGGTTCGTCAGAATGCTATCAATGTGATCTTTGCTGTGACATCTGAACAGATCAGTGTTTATGATCGGCTCAAGGATAATGTTGAAGGAGCCTCATCAGGAATGCTGTCAAATGACTCTTCCAATGTAGTGGACCTCGTGCGAGAGCAGTATGATGTGAGTGGTATCCCAAAGTAATGTTTAATTATAAGTTGAAGTTTATTTCCATTATTTCAAACCTGTTATCTTTTACTCCCTGTTGGTATCATTAAGCAGTGTATACATATTCTAGTCCCATTTTGCAAGTAGTTGTTTTTCTGTGTATCTTATCTTACCAGTAATATTTTATAAGCAAGGGGACAAACTTTGACATTTAGTATGAATATATATCTGGCAATATGATGTCAGGTGTTGTATATACCAAGGTTGTGTAAGCATATAAGACTGGAACAGTAGGTGTTACACAGTGTAGAATCCTGAAATTTTATGTGATAAAAGTATTCTTCTATTGTTAAAGTAATTCTTGTTGATAAAAGAGTAATACAAGGCCAGCTGAATATACTTTTGACTTGCTATTTCAGTTCATGACTATAACTGATGCACTCTTTGAGTGTATGAAATTCGGTGTATTTGTAGATTATAAACTTCTCCATATTTTCTTTGAAACATATTTCTTGTGTGTTGAAGTTATGGACAAGATCATTGTTCGACTCTTTGAGGTCATGATTGCATAAATTTGTATACTAGTAACATAATGCTAGCACAGATATTTCACAATGCTCATAGAAGTAAGGTCTCTCTTCTGGGGTATAATAGATATATCTTGACATTTTTGAGGAACATGTGGCCTCTGTCTTCAGGATTGAGGAATAGTTTGAACAAGAAATCAGCATGAAACAGGCAACAGGTGACATGTTGCTCTGAAGTGTTGGTTGATTTTCAGTGGACTACATGGCAATGTATTCCAGAAGATAGAACTCTTCTGTGAGAACTTCAGATCCTACATTTATGGAAGTATGTAATATTGTGTCTGAGTTAATGAACCAGATTTTGTTGCACATTGTTGTCTGAATAGAGATGACTTTTATTCCAGAAAATTTCTTCCTCTGTTGAGATGAAGGATAATGCAACGACAGATGCAGTTAAGGTGACGTACTATTCTGCCTGCAAAGGAAGTGGGCCCGCTATTCAGACAAACAAGTGTGATGGCCTGAAGGTTGGTGATGTTGTCAAGTTTGAGGCAGAGGTGGAGGTTACGAATTGTCCATCAGATCCTAGGAAATGGAAGCAGATCTTCAAAATCTATCCAGTTGGAATTAATGAATCTCTCATAGTCGATCTGGAAATGCTTTGTAGCTGTCCTTGTGAAGAGGAAGGTGATCAAGTGAGTAAATCATATGCTGTGTGGTTTATGTTTAGAAAGTGAGTTCTGTACAGGAAGAATTTTAACATTCATATATGTGAAACATGCTGATATGAAATTGGTTCAGTAAATTTTCAGAATATTTTTTTTTAATCTCAGATGAAGGGGCAATCATTGTGTTATGAATTGGAAGAATGCAGGAGGAAGTGGTTGTAGCCTGTTGTGGTAGTAAAGTAACTTATAAAACCACAAAAGACGTGTTACACATGTTATACCTGGATTCCATTTTGAAATATGAATCTGGGATCTACCAAGCAGAACAGGAGTACAAGCAATTCAATTGCAACATTCACTTGTCCATATTTAATAGTGAGTGATTAGCCTTTCATCCCATATTTTATGGAAATATGGAGTGAGAAAGCAGTGTGTGTATTGCAGATGTGCAACTTTGATATGGGGTTAGTAATGTACACCAACTGTAGTACCTCTATAAATAGTAACGTATTGATAGTTGTTCCAGATTTACTTATCTTACCCCTTGACACTACGACCATTCATGTGTGGACACTGAACAACGTGGATCCACAAACTATATAATGATGTAGCTTAACACTGCATTGGGCACTATAACCTTGAAACTTGACGTATATAATTTTGAATAACCTTTAATATTCATACTTCTCTAATACTTTTAATACAGAGTCAATATAATTATATAATANATTATATAATATATTTTTAATATATCCTTGATATTTTATACATATTTTTTATTTCAATATTATATTTAATTCAAGGCACAAAATTCTATATAATAGAGTATGATGAGTTGCATGAAATATGGATCCGTTGGGGAGTTCAGTGACCCTAGATGTATTTTTATGTTAGTGCCTGATGATGGTCCTATGAGACTGAAAAATGTAGCAGGAGATAAATGTGCAATTGAAAAATACTGATTGATTATATATCACTTTGTTGTGGTGATGGCTAACCTAACCATATACACATAGAGTTGGTTGTCAGTCGAAATTGCTTTTCCATTTGTGCTCCAGTATGAATTTTCCATCCCACATTGAGAATCGTGGGACCGTACTCTATGAAGCAAGGTCTTCTAAACTTAGCTGTAACTGCATATCAATATAAATGAGTATTGTTTTAATCAAAGCTTGGTACAGCAGTCCCAGTAGTTATAGGGTAAAAGGTTTCATAATGGTTTTGCCGTTGTTTTCATTACAGTGTGTGTGTTTATATTTCAGTGGTTTATAAGAAAAGCTGAGCAGTGCTCAAAGTTTGGCACATACAAGTGTGGCATTTGTGAGTGTGATAAGACACATTTTGGACGAACCTGTGAATGTGATAGTGATAATATTCATGGAGCCCCTGGACTCCCTGTGGGTGGTTGCCGACTCGACAACACATCTGTGGTTGACTGTTCAGGGCGAGGCACCTGCGTATGTGGAGTATGTGAATGTGAGACAAGAGAGAACCCTGAGGAGGTAAGACCAAAATCCTTGCAGAAGGACCAGACTAAAATTTCATCCATTAATGGTGAATTCATTTCAGAATTTTTGTACATAAATATGGAGGTTCCCAAAAGAACTTTTTGGTGTCATTTTTATTGATAACTGTTCATGCCAGAAATTACATTTATGTCTGATCACATGCATCCAAGATGCTGAAGGTGAGTGTATAGAGAGTAGTAGTCTTTCCAGTTTTGTGAGTGTGAAGTGTAGTGTCTTACTTTGAGGGAAGAGCATAAGTCACAGATGAATGAAAGAAAAATATTTGAATCTGAAAAGGATGAAATGAGTGGTGTAAATTAAATTTAAATTTGTTTCTGTGCTTAATTAAGCAACATGCCAAGATGACATAGAGGGAAGTTGAGTAATAACTGTACACATTCATAACCTGAACACAGGATGGAGTTGAGCGGCCCGCTTCACTCACTGGCTGCTTTACCACAGGACAAGTTGCACCCAGTACCCATTGAATAGGAAGCTGGGTGGCCCCCAGTGCTGGTTTGCATGCTGTGGGAAAAAGACAAATCTTTTGCCATGACTCCTTGGTCATCCAGCCTGTAGCCTAGTGAATGTATTAGTTTTCCTGGCTTTGAAGTAGG
>NW_019744407.1:2123598-2153626 GCF_002891405.2 Cryptotermes secundus
GCATAAGTCACAGATGAATGAAAGAAAAATATTTGAATCTGAAAAGGATGAAATGAGTGGTGTAAATTACATTTAAATTTGTTTCTGTGCTTAATTAAGCAACATTCCAAGATGACATAGAGGGAAGTTGAGAAATAACCGTACACATTCATAACCTGAACACAGGCTGGAGTTGAGTGGCCTGCTTCACTCACTGGCTGCTTTACCACAGGATAAGTTGCACCCAGTACCCATTGAATAGGAAGCTGGATGGCCCCCAGTGCTGGTTTGCATGCTGTGGGAAAAAGACAAATCTTTTGCCATGACTCCTTGGTCATCCAGCCTGTAGCCTAGTGAATGTATTAGTTTTCCTGGCTTTGAAGTAGGTGAGGAATTTAGGACCACTGTATTTATTCATGATTTTTGCACTTCTGAATAAGAAGTTTAACCCTTTCGCGCGGTCATTTAAATTCCGCCGCCGTCTCTCCGGCAGTAATATATTCAGCCGTCCGTTTAAATTTTGCTTGAAAATGATTTATTCATCATTGTTCTTAAATTATATGAGATNAATGCAATTAACCCTTAACACGTGGACTTTTAAATTGCCGGGAGCCATCTGCGGCCAGTATTTAAATCACCCTAATTAATTAACATTGCAAACTTTCAGAAAAAAATACATATTTTCCGTTCTATGCAACGTAGAAATGTGAACTAAAAACAGTCTGAAAGACAATAAAATTTTCTACATATACTCAAAAGAAAAATTTTTACAAAGAAAATTAACTGTGATTATTTTGTCATGAAATGCACAAACCTTCAACCTTGAATCACGGTGGTATTGTAAATATAGTCACACTATATACAATAATATTTTGTTCAGACTGTACTCGAGTTTGAACTGTGTCACTTCACAGTTTACGATACACTGTGAAGCATGTGGCACTTCTCGAAGCAGTCCACCTCACACAGAGTGACACCACCCTTTTTACGATAGAAGAGCATGCTCCTGCTTTTCTTATTTAGTGAAACACATGACAACATCTTTGTTTCTCTTTGGTTGGCTAGTGTTGTGAATGTTTCACCTCCAGTCAACTCAGTTGGGCCCCCTGATAACTTTGGCCTTCCCCCGAGAAACGCCACTGACCATGATATTCGGCTTGTGGGATTGAAGACTCATCTTGAGGGAGGTTGGTTTTTAGCAAAATCAAATAAATTATGTTGATTGACAAAGCGACACTCTCACCTGTTGGTAATACTTGCAAAATAGTGATGCAGAGTAATTATAATACTAGTCGAAAAGAGTGCCAGTCTGACACTGATACCGAAAGTCGCAGTGGCAAAGATGCCTTTTACTCACAAAGTAATACTGGCTCAGTGGGTTTATACCTCTTCCGAGACACAAAATAAAAATGATATACATATAAAGAAATATGTGACAGTCTGACGCTGACTTTCTAACTGATAAAGAAATATTAGACAATCCGACACTGACTTCCTAACCGATAATTCGTCACTGGCGTGGCAGGGGAGCAGCTGTGTCAGGTGGTCGTTGCTGCGGTGATGTGACAGCACTTCCCGCAGTGACGTAACAAGGGATACCGCGGTTACTACACAGCAGTAAACAACTCTTGACAGTGTTGCTAGGCAACCTGTAAACACGGCATCATGCAACAGCGTTACCTACCACATAACTGTTTTATGCGTTGTCCGTGCCGAACCTAAATAAGGAGCAACGAACACTCTTCGGTAGTGAGGATTGAGCCAGTTATGAGTGAGTGAGTTACTAGTAAGTAACGATTAACCAGTCAGTTGAATTGCAGCAGTCGCCGAGTCGGGTTGTGTCAAGTGCATGGCAGTGACTACAGGAGAAGTATTTGTGATACTGCTGATGGCAGTAATTGTGAGACTGGAAATTGTGTGATTGTGAGAGCGAGTGTTCAATAAATTCGCTATATCAAATAAGGCGTGAAGTTACTTGTCGTGTGACATATACGCACCCGTGACAATATCATGGGGCATTTTCACAAAAGTGTCACACACTGGAATCACACAATGGAGTTTGTAGGGGCAAATATCAATATTTTACTGCGACATCACATTCAACTCTAATTCTCTGAATCAGAGGTATAAAGGCGCACTCTGAAGAGTAATATTCATATATTTTATGCACTTCAGTTTTTAGTATGATTTTCTGGGCTAAGAAGCATAAATTATGTAAGTAAACATTGCACAAAATGAGTAACTTTGTTATTCATAATGTATATGCTGCCTTTTGATGTTAGGATAGCGAGATCAAGGCTGGTACATTTGGCTAGCATGTGCCCAGGATATGTGAGACAAGGAATGCCTCAGGAATGTAGGAGGGAAGACCTGCTAGAAAACAGCCACATGAGGGTGGTTATAGGATGGCATTAAAATGGATCTTGTGGAGACAGGTTGTGCAGATCAGATTGTTCAAATTTATTGTCTCCCCAAAATTTTTTAAATGTGATTTCATCTTCTTTCTGTTTACCTGTTGAGGTCTGAATGTGAAATAGATCTTTCTGCAGTTCATTAAATTGGTTCATGCAAAAGTGTAGTGGCTGAGTACAGGTATTGTCTGATTTATGTCATTCTGAATGATTCTGTGTTGATATAGCATCATTGAAAAGTGGATGGTGTCTTAATTTTATGCTGTGTTGTGACTGATACAGCATTGTTTTGAATCAAGTACTTGAAAACCTGCTCTCTCTCTCTCTCCCTCCCCTTCTCCCTCTCTGTATGTTCTCTGTTGAATGTATAATGAACTGCTATTAAGAACTGTATAGTTGAGAGATAGTTAAAAGGGAAAGATGGTACTTTGGAAGACATGGAAACATTAATAGTGTGAATGGAAAATATATATATCATCAGAATATATATGAGTTTGTCTCTGATTACACAGAAGGCCATGTCAGGATAAAGTTTTGCAACAGTGTGACTGTGATTAGGGTTCATCTGCTAACCCCCACCCCAGAGCTGAGTTTAAGGCAAGCAGGGATGGGTTTTTTAGGTTAAAGTTATGTGCAAACCTTCACAGTGTCTGTCTGACCAAAGAGGCACCCAGTGCAGGTAACATTGCAGCTAAATTTCCAGCTGAACTCAAACATATTGTGTGAGGAAAGTGGGTAGTCTCCCAAGGAAGATTTTAGTGTTGATGAAGTGTTTCTGTGTTAGAAGAATGCCATTTTGCACATACATCCTCAGGACAGAACAGTGTCTGGCTTGTAGGCTGCCAAACATTGCCTTCCCCTTCTCTATGATGGCAGTGCAGAAGGGGATGTGAAGTTTACACACATGCACTCCAGCATACACGCTTGATTGCTCTTCTGCTTTTAACATTGAGTTTTTTAAATATTTCTAATACGTAATTAAGTGGAGTGTAATTTAGGTGAACAAGTTCTGATATTTTCCCCTGGGATCACATATTCCCTTTTGTAACATAGAAGTATTTTGGAAAAATATGACCAGTTTATTTTGTATAATTATTTGCCACTGTTTCTGGCAACACATCTCCAACATAAATGAGAGACTGGCTGTATGTATTTCATGTGAAACAAAGATAAATTAAACTAATCTAACATGTAATATAAATCCATATATTTATCACATCCATTTTATGTTTGTAGCCATTGGTGGGAAACATGGTAAAACCCTATTCATCTCGTGTTTGTCTAGTGGTGGTATTAATACATTAATAAAATGAAAAGTATTGTGTGTCCAAATTTGGTAATGGTAACTGAAATTGTAATAATGTGAAGACACTTCAGTCACTGTTGTTAATTAAAAGGTTGAATGCATGAGTAACATTTGTTTTGCAGGTGATCTCAGGCCAGTATTGTGAGTGTGACAACTTCTCCTGTGATTATGCCAATGGATTGTTGTGTTCTGGTCCAGATCATGGCACTTGTGTGTGTGGCAAATGTCAGTGCAAGCCAGACTGGACAGGTGAAGCATGTGATTGTCGAGCTTCTAGCATCACCTGTATCCCACCAGGCGGTGGAGAAATTTGCTCAGGCAATGGAGACTGCAAATGTGGGGCTTGTGAGTGTTATGAAGGGAAAGAAGGACGTTACACAGGAAAATTCTGTGAGAAGCTTCCAGTAAGTAGCAGAGATAGTTCTTATGGCTGAGAGATTTGGCTTTTAGATTAATCAGCCTTTGGGTTATGTGCTACTGATTAACAGTGTAACATTGTGAAGATTTTTGTACTTCTGTACATCATGTATTAGGCCATATTTTCTGTTCCACTTTCACTGATCATTTTATGTTTTCCTTTTGGCATCTCTTGTTTCTTTTCATTTGGGTCACTGCCTTAATGTAGATCTGGTTATCAAGTCATCCATTGCTGTGTTACATTTTTGTTTGTGGTTCTGCAGCTTTTCATTTAAAAATAATCAGCACAGTACAGCCTTTTACGCACGTTACAAGACAGTGTCTTTGCTGCCTCCATCTTCCTGGTGTCCTTTGTTTTGTTTCTCGGTTCTTAATTACCATTGTAAAAGCATATTTTTTGTATTCTAAAATTAATATTCTGTTCCATTATGAATACATAATTTTCGTAAATGTAAAATTCCTGCCAACTTGTTGTTTCAACATTAAATTATGTATTTTTAGGTTCTCAATTTTATGGAGGCTTTAATCACTATATTAAGAATTCATAATGGCCTAAAATGATAGTGTAGCATATTTTCACACTTTTAGAGGCTAGACACAAGGTTTGGATTGGTAATTGGGTTTATTGAAAACTCATAGATCTTAAGTATAAGTAAATACAGTCAACTCTCGATTATCCGGGGGTGGATTAACCGGTTTGCGGCTTAACTGGGGCTACCGAGGCTTTTTTAAGGCTTATATGTTGTTTAATATTCATTCACTTTGTTTCACATGGTGAGTTGTAACACTATTTTCGCACTAGTGTGAACCGAGCTCTGCATTCTTTGGTCCCGTTATGCTAACACAGTGTTCTAGGGTAGGGGTGAAAGAATGCAAGGATTTGTGGAAATTTTCAAGGACAGATACATCACCCCAGTTAGTATCTTTGTATCGATCTTCAAGTGCGTTAGCAAAATGTCAGGGTGTAAAAGGAAGCGTGTTGTGTTAAATATTCAACAGAAAAAGGAAAGTGCCACGAAAAAGTAAACGACAATATTAAATTTTTTAAATGTTAATATTCGTAAAACGTGTTGGATGTTGTTGAAGACTGTGATTGAAATAACTAATTCATACTTCAGTGTAATGTAAAAAATATGAAATAGGCCATGAGATGACATAAAAATGAGGTTGAATAAATTTAAATACAGGCAGGCCTATAGTATTGTGAAGGTACAGTATTACAGTACTACTTTTAATTAAATTTGTCTTAACTGGGTTTTCGATTAATTGTGATTTCCATCCCCACCATTATCCCGGATAATTGAGAGTTGACTGTATTAACAGTTTCATGGATCTACATGCTTAACAAATGTACAGCACACACAAGTCTTCTCAGTTTGTCTTCACTAGCTGTTGCTTGGTTACCATCTTCACTATGCATCATTAGGTTACGGCTGCTAACCATGTTGGTTCTTCATAGCCAACCATGCACTTACAGCTCATAAACTGTGCCTACCATCTGTCAACTCAGGACTGAGTAACTCTAGTCAGAGTCAGAGTCAAAGTTATGTTATGGCCAATGGTCAGTTGACCAGTTTAACTTAGTGTGGAGCCCCCATCTGGGACCCAAGACCAGATTTTTGTTGCTGTCAGACAGTTGCAGGTTTGTTGATGTGAGGCCCCCCTCTCTGACAAGAGGATGTGTCTGACATTTACGCTTACTGCTGGCTCTCACCAGTGCACATTCTCGGGTATGAGTCCCACTGGGCTCATGACCATGTTTTACTCTCTTAGGTTCAAGACTCCCCAAACCTGGAGGGCCAGGTCCTCATATTTATATCCCTGAGGAACAGGGTGGCCCAATTATACCCCCAGGCACTGGGTTCCCTTTTCATTGCCTCCTACAACTTGCAGGGCTACAGTGGAGGTATTTGAACCTGCCTCCACGTGGGGAACAAGACTGACTAAATCTTATCACCTGTTCTCATCATATAGCTTCAGCATTGACCACAGAGAACAGCACTGACCATATAGAAAATGCTGCCTCACGTGTTGTTTAACAGTTGTAGCATAGCAGCAGCTGCACGTTTAATAACATCATTGCATGTTTACTCTGCCATAACCTAGCAACTGCTGCCTCGGTTATCCTGTAACGATATTTTTATTTTAGGCATTTTAGAACCTCAAAATATATACATTTCTCCAGAAAAGTTCATATACACAATTATCTCATTTTAACCAGTGATAATGCAGGAGTTTGTAAGGGAATTAATAGTTATTCACTAATATGTATATTACCTACAGATCATACTGTCAAGTTAGAAGTCACTGCACTAAAGAAAAAAAATGTAAGTGCTATTGTGAACAGAGTGATAGAAATTATAATCTCTATTGTAGAACCTTTGAATGGACATGGTATCTGTGCAGTCTGGTTCTGAATTATGACTGTATTCAGGAATGAATTTTGAGTATTTCTAGTGCTTATTGGGACAAAATTTGCTTTCTGTTTTGAACCAAAAAAATGTCACACTACACTTCATTTCCCAGAAGAGGAACTTTGTATTTTTTCTCCATCTGACAAGGTTTTTTGGGTACAACAGAATTGTATCATTTATGACTACTGAAACGCAGAACCTATGCAAGTATGTGCTATGGGAAGGTCGCCAGACTATTATTGTTGTAAGTGCCTTGGTGAAAGAAGATGAGAGGGGAAGCCCTGGTCACACTTCTGCAAGCCTATTGCATCAATCTGCCACATGACACTGTGCTGTGAAGATGCATTGCTTTTACAAGAGTGCTTTTTCAACTTCATGTTTCGTTTCATCTGCGATGGCTAGCAAAATTGAGCAATGTGTCTGCATGAAGTTTTGTGTGAAGCTCAGTAAAACAGCTACCGAAACCCTTGAACTACTTCATGAGGCTTTTGGAGAACATTCTTTAGGCCAGGCAGCAGTTTCTGAAGGGTATTCATGTTTTGAGGCCAGTCGAATGTCAGTTGAAGATGACAAACTTTCAGGGTGAGCAAATCACCAATAAAATGACAGAAAATGTTGAAAACATTCAAGAAATCATCCACGAAGACCGTCAGCAACAATCCATGATCTTGCAGACACAGTTGAGATCAGTTATGGAATTTTCCAGGAAATCGTAACAGAAAGTTTGAATATTCACTGCACTGATGCAAAATTTTGTTCCCCTACTCTTCACAAATGATCAGAAGGAGTGCGTGTAAATGTGTGTTTTGAGCTATGAGAGAAGGCTAACGAGGACACAACTTTTATCTGTAGGATCATCAGATGACAGAAGTTTGATTTATGGTTATGATCCAGAAACAAAGCAACAGTTGTCACAGTGGAAGAGCCGACAATCACCAAGAGCAAAAAGGGTTTAGCAGGCCCAGAGTATAACAGAGAGCATGCTCATTGTTTTGTTTTGATGTGAAGGGGATTGTTCACTGTGAATTTGTTCCTCATAACACAACAGTCAACTCTGACTTTTACTGTGATGATTTATGATCCTTGAGAGAAAATGTGTGAAGAAAAAGCCTGAAACTGGGGTGCAACCACAACTGGCTTCTTTATCACAATAACACACCCACCCACATGTCCGTCAAAACCACAGAGTTTGTGACTAAAAACAACATGGTTATCATTCCCCATCCTCCCTACTTGCTGGTCTTAGCCCCCTGTCTTTTGCTTTGCTTCCCAAATTGAAAATGAAACTGAAGGTTGACATTTTGAAACAGTGTCTAACATCCAAAGGGAATCACAAGTGATTCACGACAGCATTAAGGAAAATTACTTCCACAGTGCTCTTGAAGCTTGGAAAAAATGATGGGATTGCTGTATATGTACATTCCCAAGGAAACTATTTTGAAGTAGATAGCTGCCATAATTGAGTAAGTTAAGCCAGCATTTCTTTTTTGACCTTTGACTTTTTGATACACCTTGTATGACAGCTGACTGTTATATCCATGAAATATGAGACACTGTGGCCACATAAGCTGATGCTGTCTTGGGGAATTCGCTGGCAAACACAACATGAAGTGCTTTGTAAATAGAGCAGGTTCCAGAAGATTCATGATGCAGAAACCAGTTATTATCACATTGAGTTATACTGTTACGTGTTAACATTTCAGAGCATGTGGTATACCATTATACCTGAATTCTGTGCTTTGTAACTAATTAAGCAATAAGAGTGTTTGAAACTGTATTTCTTATGCTGTTACAATCACCTGTTTCAGTTGCCATTTGAATACTGGTTGTGTTTTTTAGGCATTGTAGCTAATATTGAAACTTCAACAGTATAATTACTAGAATGGGCTGCTCTTGAGAACAAACATTTCTCTTTTTACCACTTTTTATTCACATTGACTCTTATGAGCTTCGAGATTTATAATAATTTTGAAAAAAAGAGGACACCAGGATTTGAACCTGGGAGATTCATTTTGGGGGAAAGGCACTAACTCATTGTTTTAGAGATGTGTACAGAATTTCATATTTTGATTCAGTCTGAAAGAGCCCTTCATTTACAGTTACTTTTTCTTTCACAGACATGTGACATTCCTCTTAAACTGCTAGTTGTAGAGAAGTCAGATTTGATGTAAAGTCACTTCACACCCCCTACTACATGTTCTCTGCAGGAATTATTGCATGACATTTATGGATTGAAAATTTATAGCAGTTCAGGAATGTGCTATGTCTTGAATACGTTGCACGGAAATTCAAATTGCCCTCTGGACTAGAACTGAAAATGGTTGGAAAAGAATTTCTGTTATATTCATTATCTCCGTATGTTTGGGACTCTGTTTCTGCCATAATCATTCCCCAAGACCAATTAGAATGTGATAGCAGAAATAGTTTGCCAGTGTGATAACTGAGAACAGTACTGCTAGACACTGATTTTGAGCCACTAATAGTAAGCAACATTGCCCCCCTCCAATGTCCATATTAGACACATTCAGACAGTACTTCCTACATATATACTGAATGTGGCTTTTGCTCTCTGTCTTTCTCTCTCTCTCCAACCACTCTTTCAGTTGGGTCAAGACACAGGAGAGTTGTGTTGCCATTGGGTTCATGAAGAATAGAGAGCAACAAGTAATCAATGCAAAATCTAGAAATGAGAGAAAAACACACATTACAGCATTAATTTTTTGAGAAGGACTCTCATTAAAACTGATAAATATTGCTATGCATGTCTTAATTAAATTGACAATGCATAAGAAACTGTTATGTGTAACACTCATTGTACTGTGTACTTGTAATGCTTGGATTTTCACTGTGGTAATTTTATACCCATGTTGATGCTATGCTTAGAGCACCTCTGGAAGATGCCTGGAATTTAAAGATTGTGTACAATGCCAGATGTACAAGACGGGGTCTCTCACTGCAGAGGAATGTTTAGGCAATTGTACTTTCACACCTAGCTCTGTTGATGTCATAGAAGGTAAGATAATTCAAATAGTTCTGACCTATTTTAGAGTGAGCGATTCTGTTTTGTAGTTATGATTTGTTTGTACACACCATACTCATTAGTACTTACTCATCTTTCGTTTTTATGCTTATGTTATGCATTATCATGTGAAATTACTTATTATATCACTACCTGCACAATTGCAATAGGTGCTTACATTATTCATTATTGTTTGTTCATAATGTTGTCATATTTAGAGTGACTGTAGACAGGGTTTGGATTGGTGACTGGATTTTTTAACCACATACAGATTGTAACTACAAGCAGTTATAATGCTCTCGCTAATTCATGCACTTGTCTTCTCACTACAGTGCATACTAAGTCATCTTAGTTTGCTTTCACTAGCGGTTTCCTGGTGACAGATGTCCATACTGGCTGGTGAGTCTCACAGCTGACTCATTGCTCCAACTGCCTAACTCCCAGGCTGGCAGCCATCTCTCACCAACCTTCTATTCATCTTACTGACTGACCGACTGACTGCATTTTCCAGCATATCCCACTTAACAACATCTTGAGACACACCGTGTAGAAAACATTACTCTTTATTGTTTTAGTTCAGTTATTTTCCATGGGAATATGTTTGTTTGTGAAGGCATTAGTCAGTAACAGCTCTTGTATATTTACTTATCTCATGGTCGTTGCCCAGAAATGGGTCTACACACTGCAGTATAGTATGATGAATATGATGCTTCTGCCTCCCCACTGCAGTCCAGGAGCTGCTTGCATTGCCTACACTGTTGCCTTTTACTTGTAGGATTTGAGGTTCTGTGCCTATTAAAGTCACATAGACTGCCTCTTATGAGAGAGGGACTATTAAAGGCACCAAAGGAGCACTGGGTTCCTGTTGATGATTCATTGTAGTCTTTGTTCTGTGCCTATTAAAGTCACATAGACTGCCTCTTATGAGAGAGGGACTATTAAAGGCACCAAGGAGCACTGGGTTCCTGTTGATGATTCATTGTAGTCTTTTCATTGAAAACATGTTTTTAAAAATGTCTTACAGTCATGATAAGTTCCATAATTTTGTTGAGATTGTCCCACATTTGTCAGTAAAGACTATTAATTATGTTGAGTTTTGTATGAAGCTAAGTACTTTATATCTGTATACAAAACTGCTTGGAGTTTCTGTCAGCTGTCCTTTGTGTTTCAGTTCATGAGGAGGCTGGAGAAGTACTATGTGCTTATTTTGATGAAGAGGACTGCCTTTTTGCATATGTGTACACTTACTCTGATAATAATACTCTCATAGTAAGAGCACAGGAAGAGCGGGAATGTCCCCCGGAAATCCATGTTCTTGGTATGTACTTGTCACTTGCATTAACCTTTATAACGTCCGAATGACACATACATATATGATACAAGCAGCAACCGGAGTTGGCCAAATGGCACATATATGTGACGCAGTACACATGCACTCTTTGGGAGTGCTGACAGTTTGACCTTGGGTTTGAAACCAAAACAAACCTACGTGAGGTCATGTTAGTGGTTTTCCTTAGCTCTGAACAAAGAAATCGTTTATCTCGGTCCTGGTTTCAAAACTATTTATGTTTATATATGACTGTTTATGACTGGTCAGCCAAATATAGCCCAGCTTTGTTCTGAGAACAATTCCATCCCGTGTGACTGGTGAAGTTTTTCTTATTTCAATTCTTCATGCCCTTACATATTTCGGTCCTTAGAGACCATCATAAGAGGGAATGAAGAACTGAAATAAGAAAAACTTCACCAGTCGCACTGGATGGAATTGTTTTATCTTTCATAAAATTTATCATGTTTATTTAACTGTTCAAAAAACAAGTCTTTGATGCAAATATGTTCATCTGCCATGTAGTGGTTCTTCCCAGTACCATTACCAGCAGTACTCATTGTCATCCCTCTTGCAGTTGCCATTACATTAGAGGCTATTGAAATTGTGGTTTTGTTACAGTATATGAATTAAAGATTTTTCATTTATCAGTACCCTGGGTTGTCTAGGAAAGCTCCAATGCACAACTGAGCAAAAATATGTTGCTTTAACTTTATATTGGGTTTTTGTAAAAGTTTTCTCATGTAACTACATAGTACATCCAATTTCCTGTGCATGCTGGATAATGAGGAGTTTACTATAATTGTATTTGCCCTAATTTAATGTACCTTCACATATGCAGGTCTCTCATTATTACATGTCATATTTTAGAGGATGGTTTCTGGACATTGACAAGTAAAAAAATAGTAAAAATATGTATCTTGAAGGCTTTCCTTAAAAAGTTATAACCCTTTGAAAATGCCAGCTCCTGTCATTGCTTTCTGAAAAGAGTAAACATTCTGAGAGCATTTTGTTTATGTCATTTGGTGAACACAGAGATCTATTTGCCACCAAACTTCATGTTGATATTTACAATACCCGCCATTCTTACTCCAAATATGTAATACTGCAGTAGACGGACTCATACATAGTACATTTTGAGTCAGTCTGAAGCAATCTGAGCTTGAGAAAACAAGTTGTGTATCTATCCACCATGGAAAATGTCTGTTCATTTATTGAATTATCAGAGGTATATCTTGTGCTAGGAGTGTGCAGTGGAAATGCTAGAGATGCTGTTACAAGGTACAAAGTACCATAATTGGAGATTTCGGAATTTTTGTACTGTCCTTGTCATGTTGACCACTGACTCCAAGAGATGGGAACATGCAGTTGCTTTAATTTTCTGTGAACATGTGCACTATTAGAAGATGTGTCATTCAGTACATGTCTTCACATGAGGTTTCAGCTTTATGGTGCTCCACTACATTACCTTCATGAAATGCCTCAATGACTGTCTGAAAATTATGCTGGATAGGTGACAGATGTGAAGCTCCAGTTTTCTGGCCTGCACACTCACCTGACTTCAGTCCTCTAAAATTTTTTTCTGTCATAATGTATGAAAACAAAATTCTAAACCTGTACAATTGATACAGTGGTGTCAAGATTCAACAATTTGCAAATGAAATTAACATGAATAACTTTTGAATGCTTGTGAGGTTCTTTTTCATGCAACGAGTTGCATGTATGGAACATGGGGGCCATTTGAAGCACATCTTGTAAGACAATAAAAATTAAGATGTTATTAACAGCACCTAAATAGTTTTCTTCTTATGCACAACCTATTAAACTTAGGGTCTCTTCAAGGCGTGATGATGAAAGGTGAAATTAGAATAGGTTAATTTTTGAAAGAAGACCCACAGGGTACATATATGAATGTTTTTACTTGTTTTGATGTTCAGAAACCATTATATAAAATGTGGCATGTAATAATGAGACATCCATGTTTCACATCTTTTTCTCAAAAGGTGAAATTGAAGAAACATGTGTACACTAAGTTGTACAAATTTTTTAGAAAGTAAATTTTCAGCGAATACTGACATCACTTTTGTGGTTGATTTTATAGGTATTGTATTGGGAGTCATTGGAGCCATTGTTCTGATTGGGTTGGCCCTGTTGCTACTGTGGAAACTATTGACAACTATTCACGATCGCCGTGAATTTGCGAAATTTGAAAAGGAGCGCATGATGGCCAAGTGGGACACAGTGAGTTTAATTGATGTTCTCATAGATTTATTGAGTTCCACCTTGTGATATTCCATATTGGTGGATTATACAGGTAGATGTTATATAGGCTGAGCCAAAGCATGATTTTTGTGCTGCTTGTAATCATGTACATTTTCTGCTTATCTTGATGAGTCAGCAATAGTGGTAAGAGGAAATTGATACTCTCTTATGGTATCACATCAGGCTAAGTCTTGTGCAACACTAGATTTTACTGTGTAGGACATGGAAAATTTTACACAAGAGTATAAGGTGATTTTATATGAATCTTATATGCAGCGTAATCCACTAAGAGTCAGAGGCAATTCAAGAGTTTCCCACAGAAACACTATATAAAATTTTATCAATCAAATAAGTACAGTTTGTGTATTAGTAAAATAAAAGCAAAATTTTGCAAAATGACCCTGTGTCAGTTGCTGACAGCAGTATGCTGACCCTGTGCGTGGTCATAGAACTCAGACCCTTGGCATTTATCCCAACTCTTAAATCTGACAGGGACTAGTTTCCATCATCTTGTCTTTATCTAAATACTGCCCTGTTTATTTTGAAAACATTTTAGAGACTGGATTCTTTCTCCAAAACATGTTTTGAAAAATAAACAGGATGGTTTTTAGATAAAGGCAAGACAATGGATAATGTCCAAAACCATAATATTTCTACTAATGTACCATTGTCACAAACTTTTAGATCTTATTGACAGGGACTACTCCTGCATGACTAGTGATAACTCATTATAGTAATAAGATCATGGAACATATGAGAAACCATCATCTTGTGTGAATCTTCTGATTGCTAAGTATTGTTTCTGATGCTATAGATACACCCTTGACCACCTTGTAAAATGAATGTCATATCCGTGATTCTCTTCCCATCCACCTCCACCTTGTCACTGTCTTCATCCTGTAGAAGCATTTATAACACCATGTAGTGATTCAGTAGTCCAAGAAATCTCTACTGGTGGAGATGAAGGGATCTACTGCCACTTTTTTCAGGCTTCCCCTGTAAGTGTTACTTATGTGTTCATTTTGGCATGTTATCTCAAGGAAAGGGAATGTGACAGGGACTGGTTTTAAGTGTGACCCTCTTTGGAATCACAATTAGTGGGATGATTAATGCACTTGGTCTGTCTCAGCATCACTGTATATTGATGATAACACTTACTACTACAGTAGACTATGCTGTAGCTCAGGCAGTTAGTCAACAGCTTTCTACCACAGCAGCCCAGATTCTATCCCTGGTCAGGTTATGTGGGATTTGTGGTGGACAAAATGGCACTGGGGACAAATTTTCTTCAACTATTTTGGTTTCCCCTGCTAATTCTCATTCATATTACTGCTCCACATTCATTAATTATCCCATCACTGATGTGATGTACTGTCAGTACTCACATCATTAAATAACTAACCAAAATGTGACTCGAGAATTGTCACAGAATTCTGGCTACATATTACTGTAAACTATCACATTGGGTTGCAGAGAATGAGTTTTCATTGTCTGCAACAAAGACCTAATGCATACACACTTCTCATACTTGCAGAGTTTATCCCCCTCCCGGTCTGTTCCGTAGCAGCAGTGCTGTGCCATTCACTGTCAAGTTTCTAGGCATACATGATGGTAAAATCACAGGAACATCATGTTTGATGACCCATTGTTAAATGTATATGGTTATGTAACATTTTAGATCGCATTAAGTGGAGGAATTGTTTTGAAAGAGACTGTGGACCTGTCGTTTTGACAGATTACTGATGATGATGATGTAACATTTTAACAGCTTAATATGACAGATGTTGGAGTGGAAACTGGATGGTGATGCTTCAACACTACCATGCCCTGATATGCTTTAAAATAGATGTGATAGACCGGCAATCATAGATCCTGTCCATAACACTGAGATTTATTGTAATACTGGTGCCTTCCATACCAGTATTCTGCAAAATGTGTATTCAGAATTTGGATGACCTCTGCTTGCCTTGCTGAGCAATCTGCATCTGTGCAGCACAGCTCCTTCACGCTTATTTTGGTGAGACTTTTCACTGAACCCTCCACATCAGGAGCTGCATCCTTTGAGCATATGCCTTTACTGTCTTCTTGAATGTCCTGACATAATTGCCATGTATTATTCCCAGTAGATTTGCACCTATTCTACCTAGATCTATCATGCAACAGGCCTGTGACTTCAGAGCTCAACCAATATGTGAAAGGCCTGACATCAGCCCTTACATATCAGCAGTACTTTGCTGAAATTATTTTCAAATCTCCAGACTATGCAACAGTTTATAGGGACAGGTTGTGGCTTCATGTAAGAAGAATAGGTTTTCTCTTACAACCTCCTTGGATTTAATGACATGTATATGGCCAAACTTCATGCCTTATGCTGAACTCTTCTAATTGTCAGCAACCTTGGCAGTCGTATCATTGGCATCAAGCTTCCAAAGTAAAGCTGTCACTGTAACAGGCCATGAAGGCCCGTAGGATTGTGAGACATTGAGGCTCCCACATTTTCTCTAGGCAGTCGGCTCACAGATAGCAGTAAGTTTGTCAGCCTTATGTGCCAGCTGCCTTTTACCTCCCAGGAAGATTCCTCGTACTCATTTCTGTTAGAGGCTGAGTTGACCCCAAGGCCATAATGCAGCTGGAAGGGTTAGGTAAATTGAAAGAATCCACCATTCTGGCATGTAGCATAGTGCCTCAACCAGCTACAGTACCATGTGCCCATCAGCTTCCAAAGTGCCTTGCAAAGTTTCCATGGAAACATGCCTGCCATCTGTCGTTTTGGAGATTCTGCAGTGAGTGTTCCATCTCCATAAGGCAAGGAAGTCTTGTGTTTTATTGGATACCTGGCCTCGCAAGTCTGCTCAGTATTGATGCCACTAATGGACTGCCACAGAAGTCACTGTGCTTTGGAATTTAACATCAGACCAAGCCTTAGATGATGGTGTTTTCTCCTTTATTCTTCAAGCAGTTATATCATTATGTGAAGGTGGACAGACTGAGGTACAAAAGAACAAATTATGAGTTGTGAAGTTTACAGATGTGGTGGTCTTTTAGCTCTCTCTGACGAAGGAGGTCATGCTTGCATGACTACAGATCAGTCACATTTGCTTGACATATTTATATTTGTTGCTTAAAGGGACAGTACTCATTTATAATCAGCATTGGGAATATCTTACCGCTTACGTATACTTGCTGAATGCCAACTTTATTACGAAGAACAGATCAGTCACATTTGCTTGACACATTTATATTTGTTGCTTAAAGGGACAGTACTCATTTATAATCAGCATTGGGAATATCTTACCACTTACGTATACTTGCTGAATGCCAACTTTATTATGAAGAACAACATATGTTCCATCTTCATGGCACATTATGAGGCATTCTTGGGTATGGTCATCAGAGCACGTTGAATGTTGTGGAATTTGTAAACAACATTTCATTCTCAAGTTGTTTCAACTAATGTTTTAAGATAGTTGAAAGTTATTAACTTATTCTTTTCCCTATTGTGCTTTTGAAAGTTATTAACTTATTCTTTTCCCTATTGTGCTTTACCCTCATGTTATTTTTAGAAATTTGGTGATAGGCCCCTATACAGCGTGGCATTGTTAACACTTTTTAGTTTTATATTAGTGTGCTAATAAGTATATTTTGTCTATGTTCTTTTATCAGAATAATTTACGGTCAGATGACAGTTTATTGTATTTTATCCTTATCTGAAAATGGACTGCCTCTGTCATGTAGTGGTCAGAGTTCCTGGATACAGATCCAGAGGTCCGGGTTCAATTCCCTGCTCTACCAGATTTTTTCTGAGAAGTAGTGAGTCTGGAACGGGGTCCGCTCAGCCTTGTGAGGATAATTGAGGAGCTATTTCAAGGAAATGGCGGCTCTGGTCTAGAAAACTTAATTTAACGGCTGTGGGGATTCGTTGTGCTGACCATGCAACACCCCTTACTAAAGTTGGCACTAAAATTCACCGACAAGCCGCTTGGTCGGTATAGTTCGCTTGCAGACTAAAATGACTGAGTTTTTATGTGAAAATGGAAGTTCATATGGCAGATAGTATTGGGATGATGGTCTTCTGGGGCATGGTGGTAAGTTCTCCTGCAGTGTGGGTGGCTCTATGCAGGGCTGTGTAGAATTGCATCCTGAGGTCCTGTCATGTCATAGTCGATTTTTACTTAGTGGTTTAAACGGACGCAGATATCCTTAGAAGCTGACTTGGCTTTCAGGCACATACATTCATGCACACACACGTGCACACAACAGACGTAATGAAGTGTTGACTAGTTGCTAATATAAACATGAAACGTGATATTTAACAAAATCAAGAAATTTGATATCTGAATGTATCTTTGAAAAATGTTTTATTCTGTCTTTATTTTAGTTTCAGTATGTATTGCTGGGTGGACAGTTGTATGTTCTGTTGTACTGTACTTCAGGTAATCATTATGTGTATTTACAGGGTGAAAATCCAATTTACAAGCAAGCAACTTCCACCTTCAAGAACCCAACATATGCTGGAAAGTCGTGTTAACAGTCTGAAGAATTTAACCCTTTTACTTCCAGGTGCATACGCTGAGTCTCAAAAATCAGTTTGTTTGACTCATAAAAAGTAGCTGTAAATTCAGTTCTAAACATGAGTGAGAAATAATGAAAATGATATATATATATACCATATAATGGTGCTATGTCAAATATAGTTTCAAACACAAACTGAGTAAGCTTTGTATATGTAGAATATTTTATGATGTATGGCTTTTAAGCCAGTTCTGATGGTTGGCAAATTGAGGACTTTCTTATGTAGGCACTTAGGAATGATGAGGGTTAAAGCAGCTCCTTAGGCTGTGAAAAGCAGTGCAGGAACGTATTGCAGGCTGTAACAATACATTTAAAGAATCACAATGAATAAGTAGGCACATGAAATAGTATGCCATAAGTGTTGACGGTTCCATGTTTGTGATGATACAACTACTTACAGTCAGGTACAGGTAGGAGCGCTACTTTTACCCACTATATAGTTCTTCTGACCACTTCTAACAGTGCAAGTCAGTGTTCTTTCATGTCAGTCAGAAGCTTCATGTTAGTGCTAAGGGTGACAGTGTCATGTCCTCTCATAGCACCACTGCCGTTTCTAACACCACGTTGACTGTTTGCCAGTTATAGTGTATGCGTAGCCTCCAGACACTATTTAAGAAAAACATCTTTTTACAAAGAAGAAATCACAACTCGTAAACTAATCCACTTGTCTAGAGAAGTTAAATGCTGGAGTGTACAGGAATATTCACATTTATGCAGTCACTAGCTTGCTTTCTCTATTACTGAAACTTAATCTGTCTCTTTTTGTACCTAAAACTTTGTCACTGATAATAATTTTACTGCTTACTACTTTATTTAAGTACTGTCATAATTAATCTTCATCCATGTTGAAATGACTTGTAAGTAATTCATTCTTTAATTTGTTGAAGGTATGATAAAATTTATTGATTCTGTCTGTCATTATCCCTCAATTTAATTTCATTATTCATGGTCTTGTATGTAATATAGATAAGAGTTATTAGAACTACTCAAGAGTTTGTTGTATATACAGCAGTGCAATCTTTGGGAATAATCCGTGTAGGATGTTGTAAATTTCCTGTAACCACAAACATTGTAGTTGCCTTCTTCAGGAAGAATATTCATAGGGAGGTTTAGAAGCCTGGCAGAGGGCAGTCAGTGGGAGATCATGGCATGATCGGACGAAGTAGAGGAGTGGGATGCTATCCAGTAGGTAGCGGTTGTATGGTTGAGGAAAAGCTATGATAAAGGAGATGGTGAGGAAGAAATGTTTAGCAATTGTATTATGAGGAAAAGGGGTGAAGAAAAATTTTAGGGACCACATGGTTAGGAGAAGAGGTGGTGCAATAGTTTCATTGACTCTGATTAAGAAAGGATGTAGTAAAGTTTGATTTGTTTGTTGATGTAGTAAAATTTTTTTTTGTGACAGTGTGGTTAAGAAAAGTTGTGATGAAGGAAGTGTTAGCAGCTGTATGGTTAGGAGGAGAATGATGAATGATGTTTAGGAAAAGTTTTCATGGTCGTGTGGATAGGAAAGAAGAAGAAGATTAAATGTTAATGACCATCTGATTAAGGGAGTCAATGGAAAAGATTTTGGTGAACACAGAAAAAGTGGAAATGTTTCAAGATTTTACATGGCTTAGTCTTAGAAGCTGAAATTATATGTTCAACTTCAGCCAGGAAAATGTAAGGACAAGAACCTGTACATTACTAACAGTAATGTGAAAGGTATAGAAAGCTTTCATTAGCGAAGGACATAATTTTCTGATGGTGGTTTGAAAGTGAAAACTGAAGAATGATTTTATATGTAGATGGTCCATGAAATGCTGTTAACACTTCCTAGCACATACTTCAGCCAGTAAAACAGTGGAAGATGGTGCCATGTTTGAGCCTGGCATGCTTTATAACATTACATTTTGTATTGCAATTGTTACAGCCTGTATACACAGTTTAGCTTTGTTTTTGTCAATATACAACTATTTTTATATATTTTTAACAATATAATTTATTTTAAATGCTTTAACTCATCACCTTGCTAATAAAGACCACATGTCAGGAACTTTGGTAAGTCTATAACAAAGAGTACATAATTCTGTACCAGCAGACAAGAATATGTACATTTTGTTGTTCTGAAACAGCTAGGAGAGGTCGCAGTCTTGCATACATTTCTGGGGGTTTGGCCATTGCTAAAAGGAGAGTGGACTGTCTTTTTCTTTTTGTGGCAAATTAACTATAGAATCTCCTTTGTGGATTAGAAGAAGCATTGTAGAGATGCAGTGGGTGGAACAACCAGTATGTATTGGGTTAACTTAGATCTTGAATTTCTATGATTTCCTTTAGCCACGTTCTTGGTCAGAAAGCATGGCATGTCTGTGCTGAGCTGGAGGATGTTAACATGTAAGATTTGAGGCTTTCACGGCGGTGACTATGAAGAAAGCAGTCTTCTGGGATTTGGCACCATGTATATGTGGTGTTAACCGACGTTTCGGAGGAACGTATCACCCCCCTCTTCAGGGTTGAAGAAGTATAAGTAAATCTGCAAGCGACAACACCGTGAGACACGGTCAAGCAGACTGCGGTCTGCTTATACTTCTTATACTTATACTTCTTCAACCCTGAAGATGGGGGCGATACGTTCCTCCGAAACGTCGGTTAACACCACATATACACGGTGCCAAATCCCAGAAGACTGCTTTCTTCGATGTAAAACATGGTTAAAAAATGTGCACAGTCACTGAAATTAATGTTTTTAGTACCTGTCTTCATTTAGTATAGTTCAAAACTTGTCTTAGGCTGGTACTTGAATAGACAGTCATGTCTATATGTGTTTTGTGTAACCAAAACATGATTTGGCCATTTTCTGCTGATAAACTTGGGTTCTCTGCACCACGTTGAATGCTTCTAAATTTAAGCAAAAGTAAGATGAGATTTAAGTTTGTAAATAGACAAAATCCTTTCAGCCCAATCAGTATCTTTGAACTGAGACTTCAACACTGATTTCCCATTCAGTAAGAAGTGAAAGAGGCATACTGATTATTAGGCGAAGTTCAGAAAGTTAGGAGTACGCGGTAGTTTTAGAATTATAATAATGTGTTTGTGAAAATTCTACCCTGTGCCGGTCCACCATTGCTTAAATATTGTAAAAATTCTAGAGAGATAATTCTATGGAAGAGAAAGATGTTAAGTTAGTGTCTGTGTTCAAGATATGCCTTTTAATAATAGATTACACATTAAATCAGTTTGGCGGCCAAAGATGTTAATGCCAGATTTTTGTATTAATCTATTAATCCCAGTTATCCATTTTACATAAAAAAATGTGATCTGCTTGCCTTGAAGATACCACTGAAACATGTAAACAGTCGAGTCACTATTTGTATGTAATGTTGCTGTTCCACTTAGCATGATCATTATATGTCAATGCTACAAAAATTTAACTTATTGAAAGTTTATAACTACATAGAGGGCTTGAAAAATATTGTTACCTGCTTGCATGAGGTGATTTACTACTAGACTACATTAACTTCAGATGTGGAAAATATACGAATGAATTTAAGCTATTGTGGTGGGGGTAGGAGTGGGTTTCTGCAGTGAGCGTATGGGTCATTGCTTTCCCCTCTCTTCTCGGTAATCAGCTGTTGTATCACGAGTGCTAATACTTCCCCAACCAGTTGAAAAATTAATGTAGGCAAGCAGTATGTTGTGTTTGTTGATCAACACTGTATGCAAGTCATTTATATTAATGAGCTTCATTTCCATTTTTCTCCTTCTGTGTTTCCCTTTTTTTTTTCTTTCCCCTTTTACATATGAGCTCATGAGTGTACTTTAAAAATGTAGCATGATTCAAATTTTTACTGTTATATTTTATTGCTCTTGTGCAGAAACTTGCAAATATCTCAGTGACAGTGCCCAAAAGTATCTTCAAATGCATGCCACTTTAAAGTGACAACTTTATTTTTTGTAATGGCATAGTTTTTCAAGCCCTGGCTAAGTATATATCTGCTGCCAGTATATAACTTCAGAAAGTGATGTTACTGAGTGTAAAAAACATATAATTGCATCTGGTTGTATTGCAGTTGTATTGATTTCCATTATCACAACTTTTGGCATAGGTATGCTATGTGTTAATATGAAGTACACCTATACAAAAAGTTGTGCTGAAGGAAACCAATGCAGTTTGTGAATGTGTTCTGTAATTTGCAGAAAGATAGTATATGAACTCAGAATTACTGGGTTTTCAGATGGTCTGGTATTCTAAAAACTAGACAACATGACATTTTGGAAACTGGATCTGTTTCTGTACGCTGATGAAGGGGGAAACATGTACTCTGTTAGTTCCTTTAGAAGGAGCTAACCTCAGTCACTGGACAACCCGTGTCAAGTTCACTACAGGTATTTAAATACCTGAGACATTGCTATATTGAAAGGATATAACAGGAAAATATGCAATAAAATCTGTGATAAAGCACACACATTCATGGAACTAGGATAGAAAAGGAGGTAGAAATTTGTGCTACAAACCTAGCCAACAGATCAAGTCCATGAACATTAGGGCATACAATTAAATGGAGAATTTATGAAAACATAATAGTGTGTATCACTAGCGCCATTTGTGTAGTTAAACCTGACCACTTGAGACAAAAACCTAATAGAAACCCATGAAGAATCTGTCAGATAATACAGATTGTCTCTGAGATGGTAATCTCATTGCTGATAAGGGGATCCAGATGGGAGAAGTGTCCAAACTGGGTGGGCTGATTGGATTGGTTGAGCACGCCATATGGGCTGATTCCTTGTATTTCCTGTACCTCCTGTGGCTTTCACTTTCCAAAGTCCTAGCTTCATCCAAACCTATCGTATGACCTTTTTCATAGGCATGTTGGGCTAATTCTGATTTTGCTTGAAGACCCTCTTTGAGATTGGGCCTGTGTTCAAGAGCTACACAGCTAGAAGAGTGCCTGTTTTGCCAAGGTAGCTTCTGCCACATTCACAGGGAATGCTATAGATGCATTGTGTCATCTGTTGCGGATCTCTTCTGGCCTGGTTTTCTTGAGTGAACTCCTAAGAGAGTGTTTAGTTTGAGGATCATCATTATGCACATACATTTGAACAAAAGAATATACACAGAGCCCAGAGGCCTGTCCTCTTTTTTTCATATGACTGTTACCCTTGGAATTAATGACCAATTCAATGAAATCTTGGATAACCGTTGAGCTGAAGATCACATCTCAGGTTGCTGATTTCATTTACCAGATCTTGTCATTCTTGGCATATGGTGGAAGCCCTATTGTGGAGATTCTGAATCAAGTTTCTTTTTGCATGCAGCGGATGGTTAAATTTGAAGTTGAGATATTGGCCAGTGGGGATGAGTTTTCTGTAGACTTTGATGGCCAGTGTCATCACTCTCCTGTTGACCAGAACATTCAGAAAGGGAATCGAATTGTCAGACTCTATTTCCATAGTGAACTGGATGGAAGGCCTTGAACTATTGAGGTTGCTGAGGAAATGGCAATTCTGTAACTGCTGTGGACCATGAGGCCAGACCACAAATGTGTCATCAAAGTACCCGAGCTGCAGCGATTGTGTAATGCCAGGTTGAGCCAACTTTTCAGAATTCTCAGTGAAGATTTTGCTAACGGTGGTTGAAAGAGTAGGTGTTTCCCCCCTCACCTTTGGATGGAAACAGATTGAGTTTCTGAAATGTTGTGTTTTCTGGTTTTTAGAAAACATGATGATGGACAGTTAGAAACCCAGTAACTGTTATGCACCATTGTCAGAACCCTTTAGAATAGTGTATAAAATATTGAAATATATTCATGTACTTGAATAATGCAACATGTGTAATTGTTGAGCCATGTGGATTTCACTGTAGTTTGTGCAACTACCCATAGGTTTTGCATAGGAAGGTAAAATGAGGATTCATAAATGTGTGACTGATGACTTGTGAACCATTTATAGATCTCTTTGAGGCAGATTGTGGTTTTACTACTTCATATACTCTTATTAATAGCTGTAACTTGGTAACTAAAATGATCTTAAAGTAAATATTGAATTGTATTAATTCTGTTATGAACTTTTTCAAATTCATATCTCTTGTGTAGGCTGACTGTTTTATTAGAAATTTAAACTAAAGCTTGGTTTTGTGCCATATTTAATAATTTTTAAGAATTTGTGTACATTATATGTTCTTGAAATAATTTTATTACATAGTTTTTATCTAACATTGTACTGAATGGAGAATTTATGTTGTGTGTATGAATGAAAGTGTGAAACGCAAAGGCAATTATTTTTTATTAGTGTTTAATATAATATATAAATATTTTGTATGTTTTGTGAAGGTGACAATGATTCTTCAGTGCCTGACAGGTTTGTGACAACCTTAACTACCACTGTTTGGAAAATTATTAGTGCAGTTATAGTTTTCATTGATTGGTGTTGACAAGAACTTTGATGATTAACAGGAACTGATAAATGTACATGAGGATTATAGGAAAAGGCATGAACAGCCTGCAGCACTCTTACTGCAAAATATCTGAAGAGTCCACTTCCAGACCCAAACAATTAACAAAGGATACATAACAGACAAGTAGCTGAAATGAAACCTGAAATTAATGTAATTAATTGCTGAAGTTATCATATTTTCTCCTGCTTTTTATAACACAGAATTTGTGTCTGAAAGTAGTAGTGCCCATAACATGATATTTCTACTTCATAGAGTGTAATTTTACGTTGTAGATTGAGGTTAGGAAAATTATTCCTGCAATGTATTTAGAAGAAGAGTTTTTTGAGAATATAAGTGCACCTGTCATTGTTTTTGTGTAATTACAATCATTTTCAATCAAACTGTGTAAATGTTTTAAGTATATGTAATTCACTAAGGCTTGATGGTGGAGTTCCACTAATTGTAATAGATTATTTTAATAATAGCCCTATGTCTTGCTTCCAATTTCCTATACAGAAATTCCGTCCATGTTTATTTAATAAGAGGGATCAGTCCATCTTGATACAAGGAAGTGAAGAAACGATAAAAATGAAAGTCTGAAGCATGTCAACATATTCCAAGTGTAGCTGGCACTCCTCCTGCTCCCAACCTGAGATTAGTGGTGGGGTGGACAGTTAAAATGACCTACTACTGTACTGTGATGTTTCCCTCTTTCTTTTTGTCCACAAGCTATTGGCAATAAATGAAATATATATTTATGAACATGCTGCCTTCTTTCTGCCACTAGGCTATGTAGGAGCTTTTGAAAAGAAGTCACCAAAGAAAATATTACTGCAGTAACAGACAGTGTGCAATGATCTTTGTTCTGCAGGCATTCTCAGCTGGTGGCCTGTATGACATTCTGTAAATGCCCTAAACTTTATTGGCATGGTCTAAGCAAACAGGAGCATCAGAGACAGCAGTGTTAGGTATACTGGACACTCTTAAGAGTCTTGTGATTTAAGGGCACATTCCTATTCGCATGAAAAGTAGACAGACATATATACTCTAAATTTATAGTTGTGGTTTTCAGGAGATTTGTTATGACTAATCAGAAAACAGCAGGCTGTGTGTGAAGGTGCAGAGTACAGGACAAATTACTCATGTTTATATCGAACCAAAAATTTATGGGTAAAATTTGGTGGTAAGAATACAGTATTTTTCCCCCTCCCTAAAATTTGTATAAGTAACTGCATAAATTATGCAAGGCAACTGTGGTAGGATAATAAAGATTTTTTGAACAGAATGTTTATACCAGCACCAACATTGGATGTTAGGAAATGCAACAGAAATAGTCAAGTATCAAAAAGGTACCTGAACAAGAATAATAATGAGTTTTAAGCTTATCACACACCAGCCTACAGTAGTACTGCCACATGCTCCTGTGGTACGAACGATAATATGAAGAGAGACTATAAACAGATACAGATAGAAGTGTATGGTGAAAGTAGAAAGCTATCCCTGTAACAGGCTGTAAAGGCCCTTAGGGTTGTGAGATGTTGAGGCTTCTACATCTTCTAGACATTTCATTCATAGATGGTGGTAAGGTTGTCAGCTTTACATGCTGGCTGCCCTTTACCCACCAGGAGGCTTCTTGGTACTCATTTCTGTTAGAGGCTGAGTTGACCCCAGGGCCATAGTGTGGCTAGAAGGATTAGGCCATCTGAAAAAATCCAGTGACCTCATCGGGAATTGAACCCAGGACCTTCTTGCTTGTAACATAGTGCCTCAACCACCTATGCTACTGCATTTCCCAGAAATATATGGGAGAAAGGAATTGCTTCTTATGTAGGAGATTGGGAATCATGTGACTGGATGCTAGGTAAGAAGAATTTTGGAAGGACAAAGGGTATTTGATTATGTTGACTACAATGGAAACTATAAGTATGGTGGTCCGTGGAACTGTACATTTTCTAGATATTAATATAGGTAAGAAGATCCAGGCTCTGGCATTATTCTCAACTACATAGAAGGGAGCATTAAATCCAAATTATCCGATTGCCATATCTAATATTTTTATTTTGACACAATATTTTCTGAAATATTGTTACAAAATTTTAATGTCTGTAGCTTGTTCCAATTCTGTCGTGCACCAGCTTCAGCATGTGACAAACTCAGAAGCCTTTCAATACGCATCATCAGTAACAAAAAAGTGTCACTTAGTGATTGGAATAACTAGTAATTTAAAATTTATTGTAACTGAATTACATGTGCTCTCTTGATGTATCACCTTTGTGATAGGATGTTGTAAATTCCTTGTTTCTAACACATGTTGAACATTGCTTTTTACATGGGTTGAAACTGTTGAATTTCATTACATATCACACTTGGTTAATGCTGAATTAGCTCTTCAGAGATATTATATACCATACATGTAATATGAAATTACTCTGAAAGTAATCTTTATTTTATAACTGCTGTTTAAGAGTAATATATTTGCATTTTTTTAATCATGGCCCCTAATTTTAGAGGTGACAGCTGTCTCTGTAGGAGGTTTGTTGAGGTCTTGTCCTTAGATTTTGTAACCGAACGTCTTGATTTTTGTATAAGAAACAGTTCAAGTAATATGAACTTGGAAAATAATATGTGTGAATACAGTATGTCATCTTTGCATTTCAAATACTTTGTGAAAGTGCAAACTGGTGCCTTTTTGTATAATGACTTATAAAAAGGTTCTCATTTGTGTAACTTTTCTTCAGGTGAAGTAGAAGTTGTTATGAATGCAGATCCAAATCTGATATTGTGCTCTTTGTCATGTATGAAACTGTGTGTATGTGTGTGTTAATTTCTCTCACATTTTTCAGAGAGTGTACTTCATTTTAGAGCACAAAAACTATGAAATAATAGTGTAAGTCACTAATTATAGGTGCCTTTGTTTAACTTCTTATATTTAACATATTGAGTATCAGGCTTTCTCTCAGAATACCATCATGTAAAAAAATAGGGTATTATATGTTAACAAAATTTGTTAGTCAAAGACTGCTGTTGCACATTAAGAGAGGAATTCTATAAGAGTATTATATTTTGTATAACAGTGACAACTGTGAAAGTGGATCTCCCCATCATGAGTCTTCAAGCCATGAAAAATAAATTGTAATGAACTATATTAGTTGTATTAAGATCATGATTTAAAGACTGTGAGTATAGTTATCTGCTTACAAAATTGTAATATTGAATGTAATAAAAAATGATCAGATCTCAGTATTATAGAAATCTGTAATGTGCTGAGAACTGCTGAAACTTTACCTTAAAATGTGCATTGCCATCAGACCCATACTGCGCCGCTCTCAGGATCCTGTAGAAAATAACATTTTAACTACAGTAAATCGCCTAAAGAAAACAGGTGTTGAAGGTCACCTCCACTACCCATTTTACAAGTGAAATTTTTGTTATTATGCAAACAGTATGTATGCAGTGACTAAAATATGTATAAGAAATTTGAGGTGCATTTCAGACTGCAGTTGAGTAGGTAAAATGGGTTTTAACAAAATAGTCCCAAAATTAGAGAAGCCAGATACATACAGCATGTTGATAGTGGACTGTGGACTTTACTCCCTGTGCCTGCACACTAGAGCAAGGAATGTTGCAGTATAGGCTTGTACTGTGAATAAAATATTTTATAGAAATGTATACAACATAAAAAATATAATGACACTGGGGGATATTATCACAGCTGTGGTATATCCAATTATGCAATGTAATGAGGGCTTGTTGTATGTAATAGACAAGCCAGTTTGTGTGTAAATGTTTCAAAGCTCTTGTATTTATAATTGCATGGGTGTAATTGTGTTTCTTTACAAATATTAGGTGCAGTATTTGTCGTCAAAATTAATGGATCTGATTACATACAAAGAAATTATATTTTAATGAGTAAACGAATTTGCAACAGGCAGCAGTTGATATACATTTTTCATGGGGTATGCTTGTGTAATAAGTTGACCTAAACTGTAAATCACTGTATGGTAAATTGAATATAATACAAGCATGAATTTCATGTGATATTTAACTGCCATTATAATTATGTATTAAATTTCAGATTCTGTGTTGGAGGTTAAAGATAACATAGATGGTCATATACATTTATCTCTTTTTTTATAAGATTTTATGTAAAATTGTTTGTTATGAAACAATTACTGTAATTTGAGCATGTCTTTCATCTAGGATACAGTTCTACTAACAAAGTAATTACTTTGTTCTGAATTATACTTCACTCTGTGGGAACACTAGGAGCCAGTATAGCGACTGGCTATGGGCTGGACAACGAAAGGGTCGGAGTTTGAGTCCCAGTGGGGGCAAGAATTTTCTCTTCTCCAAATCATCCAGACTGGCTCTGTGGTCCACCCAACCTCCTATCCAGTGGGTGCCAGGGTCTCTCCCTGAGGGTAAAGCGGCAGGAGCGTGAAGCTGACCACTCACCAACTAGTGCAAAGGTCAAGAAATTGTGGATCTATACATCCACTCCCCCATACGCCTTCATGGTGTAGTGCTTAATTAGTTAAGCATAAGGACAGCTTTACCTTATCTTTACTGTGGAAACACTATTTCTTAGAATTCTCATTCTTAGAGAAGACTAATTTTGTAGAAACTGATTTTGTTTATAATACAGAAATGTATATGTATTTTATATTGTACATTTTAATCCACAGTGAATGGTAAGTTCCGTTGAAAGAAATGTGCTGTATTTATGATGTTCATGGTTTCTCAGTCGCTACTGAATACAACTAGCTCTAGTTGTCTCCACCTATCACGTTTGAACTTTCATATTCTGCTATGGATATGGTGAAGCCCTTGAATGTTGGCAGGCCTGTTTTGTTATAATGTTCCATGTACTTTAAACCACATAAAACATTTGTCATAAATAATGTGCATTTTCTTGAGATCTCCCGTGTATTTTCCTTTCCATTTCTTTGCTCAGCAACTTGGTAATTGTATACATATTTTGGTATAATTGCAGTTACAATGAATGATACAATTGTGGTTGTTGCTGTAATCAGTTCTGTATCTTCCAATTCTGGAAATCAGAAGCTGTTGGCTATAATAGGCAGTAATAGAAGTCACAATGGTACTAAGGGAAGAAAAGGAGAAACCATGGCACTAGTGGTCTGCATAAGTGCAAAGGGAAGCAGTTGGATTCTCCCAGTCGTTCTGTGAAAGGGAATTAATTGTGTTAGTTGGACTTATGTTCCCTAAATAAATTTTAATTTTTATAAATTGTATTAGAGTAAATCAACCTCAGATATGACTGATGTTAATACAGTAAAACCTGTCTTAAACGAAATCTCAAGGGACCAGAAAAAATTTCTGCTGAAGCCAGGTTTCCGTTTAATCAAGGTATACTATAATAACTAAACCAGGACATAAACATATCTGAGACAAAACAAAACAACATGCTCATTAATTTATTCACACTATAATAATACAGGGGGAACAGTTTACTCTGTTTAGCCAGTAATAATGCAAGATCTTGTGTTTATATCAGGAATCGATGTTAATGCCTTGCCTTTGCTGGAGCTCTGTTCTAGGGACACAACAGTGGTAAGGATAACATACCCGTATCAAGAAGGCAGCAAGGAGCTGATAGTTGCTTCAGTCTACCTTCCATACGACTCGGATGAACCACCACCAACTAAGGAAATGAGGGACATCATAGACTACTGCTTTAGCAGGAGAAAGCAACTCATCATTGGGTGTGATGCCAACATGCACCACATCTTGTGGGGGAGCACCGGCAGTAACCCAAGGGGAGAGAGCCTTATGGAATTTCTGGTGAGTTCAAAGCTGAATATTCTAAACCATGGTAACGAACCTACCTTTGTGGTTTGCAATAGGAAGGAGGTTATTGATTTGACACTAGGGACAAATAATAT
>NW_019744407.1:2155667-2176267 GCF_002891405.2 Cryptotermes secundus
ATTTGCTTCAACCTGGTTCGGAACTTGGCAACCAGTAAGTTGTGGTCAGAGTCAATATCTGCCCCAGGAAGCGTCTTCACATCCTTCACACTATTTCTGAATCGATGTTTCACAAGGATGTAGTCCAGCTGATGCCTCCTCCAATCCCCAGGTGCCTTCCATGTGTAAATTCTTCTCTTTGGCTTCTTGAACCAATTGTTGGTGACAATCAGTCCATTTCTTTCACAGAAGTCAATAAGCATTTGACCCCTGTGATTCCGTCTTCCTAGTCCATGTGATCCAACAATATTCTGATATGGTTCATCTCCAACAATGCTATTCCAGTCTCCCAATATGATGCTGTTTGTGTCACCTCTTCCATCTTCCTGAAGAATTTCTTCAATTGTGTCATACACTTTTTCCACTTCATCATCTTCATACTCTGATGCTGGCATGTACACTTGCATAATCAGTATATCTACCGGTTCCGCCTTTAACTCCAGAGCAATAATTCTGTCATTACAAGCAATCTTCTTAACAACACTCCTCACTACACTTTTATGAACCACTATTGCCACACCTCTTTCAGCCCGTTCACCTCCAGAATAATACACCGTATAATCACTTCTTATTTCGCCTTGTCCTTTCCATCGCACTTTGCTGACACCTAGAACAGACACCTCATTCTTCTCCATATATATATATGCTTTAAAATAAGTAACTTCACAATAGATCAAACTACTTATAGGAATCCTAACAGAACCAATTGGGAGTCTTAACAAAGATGACCTAAAGGTAAATCTAGAGGCCATCTCGTGTAATATGTGCACAATAAAGGATGTTGATCAGTCCGTTGACCAGTTGCAATGGGCTATTATCTCGTCCTTAATCAGAATTGTCCGGCTAAGACCACTCGTGGACCAAGGAGAATGCCTTGGTGGAGTAAACAGCTGAGTGGGCTTAGAATCAAAACAAGAAAGCTGTGTAATACAGTTAAAAGAACAGGGCAGCGGGACACCTATAAGGAAGCTCTTACCTGTTACAACAAAGAAATAAGGAAAGCCAATCAATCATCATGAAGGAGGTACTGCCAGGAGATCAATGATGTACCAGGCAGTGCCAGACTCATGAGAATCATGGCAGAACTGGCGACCAACAAGGTCAGCACGATTAAGCCGCCTAATGGGCAGTATACTCAAACAGAAAGGGAGACGCTGAATGAACTATTCAGAGTTCACTTTCCTGGTTCAAAATTGATTAACAAATTGGACAATGGACAGGGTCAGCAGAACCTAAGATGAACAGGATAGACTGGAACCTGGCCAAAGTCATAATTAATCAGTCAGATATAAGATAGGCACTGAACACTTTTAGACCATTTAAATCGGCAGGAACGGATGGAATTGTACTGGCACTTTTGTAACATGGGGCAGAACTTTTAGTTCCACACCTATGTCGCATATATAGAGCCTGCTTGGCATATGGTTTCATCCCCACAGCCTGGAGGCAGGTTAAGGTGACGTTTATTCCAAAGCCCGGAAAACTTGATTATACCGAGGCTAAGGCTTATCGTCCTATCAGCCTGTCGTCTTTCCTTTTGCAAATGATGGAGAAACTAGTGGATAGGCATATCAGGGATGGGGTATTGAGGACATATCCTCTACACCGAAACCAACATGCCTACCACACAGGTAAATCTACCGAAAGTGCACTACACAATGTGGTAACACGCATAGAAAGTGCAATTGAACACAAGGCTATTGCCTTAGGAGCATTCGTTGATATAGAGGGAGCCTTTGATAGAACCTCATTTGATGTAATCAAACAAGCTGCTGGAAGGCATGACATAGAGCCTGCAATATGCAGATGGATCAATGCTATGCTGGAAAGCAGAACCATAGCTGCTACATTACTGGGAGAAACTCTGGGGTGTCTGCGTCTCGAGGATGTCCGCAGGGGGGCGTACTTTCACCTCTGCTGTTTGGTCTGGTCGTTTACGATCTCCTGTGGGGATTTAATGATGATTGGTATTATACAGTAGGATATGCTGATGACATAGCAATCCTCATAAATGGAAAATTCCTTTCGACCATATCAGAGCGCCTTCAAACAGCTCTGTACATGGTCCAATGATGGTGTGAAAGAACAGGTCTTTCCATCAATCCCAACAAGATGGTAATTATACCGTTTACTAGGAAGAGAAATATAAAGGGTCTTAAGGAACCAACTCTCTTCAATAAGACAATCCAGCTCTCCAGCGATGTCAAGTAGCTTGGTCTAGAATTAGACAAGGGACTGACATGGAAAAAGCAGCTGGACAAAGTCATTAACAAAGCCTATAAGGCTTTTTGGACATGCAGAAGCATGTTTGGTAAAACTTGGGGACTGTAGCCACATGTTATACATTGGATATACACTGTGGTTGTGAGACCCATAATTACTTATGGTGCCACAGTTTGGTGGCCCAGAGTTAAATTTAAGATAAGCAAGACAGAACTTAGCAAATTGCAAAGGTTGCCTTGCTTAGGTATAACAGGAGCATTTCTAACATCTCAAACAGCTGCACTGGAGATACTCCTTGGACTCCCCTCACTGCATATACAGTTGGATGCAGAGGCCAGGGCAGGAATTTACCGTCTCCAGTGCAGTGGACAATGGAAACATAGATCTGATGGTTTTGGCCATGCGTACATGACTCAGGGCATGAAAAAAGAACCCATATTACAAATGGGGTCTGACAAAATGATACTGAGACATGTATATGAAAAACCCTTCACAGTCAGATTTCCTGACAGGAGTGAATGGGACAGGTTTCGACCCGATAGAAAAGGGGGACTGATCTGGTATACAGATGGTTCCAAGACAAATAAGGGCACTGGAGCTGGTGTTTACTGTCATGGCACGAGTTGGAAACTTAGTTTCAGCCTTGGACAGTACACGACAGTATTCCAGGCAGAAGTATATGCCATTAAAGCATGTATTATGGAGAATTTAGATAGGAACTATAGAAATAGAAACATCTACATTCTATCTGACAGCCAAGTTGCACTTAAAGCGCTTGACAAACACCGAATCAATTCAAAATTGGTCTGGGATTGCCACCAAACCCTCATGGAACTGGCCAAACATAATAGGGTACAACTGGAAATGAAGCAGCAGACCAATTAGCTAAAATTGGAGCTGAACTTTCGTACTTTCGGCTCAGATTGTTTAAGAAGTACTCTCCAGTACTCAGTATGGAGTCCTAGGTTAAGATGTGCAATCCAATTCAGTACATCTGATTCTGGGCAACTATGTCCCTAATCCTGAGAGCCACCTTAACATGCTTGGGTAGGTTCCTGGCATCAGTAAGCTTCAGCCTGGCCCTTGTTTCCAGCCTGTAATTATCGATGGCTTTGATAAGCCATTGACCAGACTGTTGGTCGGCGCATATATAAATAATTTTGCCTCCCTCCAGTCTGTAGGACTTCAGGTGTGGTAGTTCTCCTAGTGGAGCCCTACGTAACACCCCTCCCAGTACATCCAGAATGGAGTTCTGGTCACCTGTTAGCTCATCTTCAGGATATGTTTCCCTGAAGATAGCTACCTTTCCATCACAGCCTCCTTGTAGGTGCCTTGTCCCTTAGCGTCCTTTGGCCTTTTTGGAGCTCTGACCATTTGTGTGAGGGTAGTGCCCTCCGACCTTGGCCTCTTAAAGGTCTCGGTAGGGGTTTCTCCCTGCATGGGTGAGCCTGCATTTCCTGGTTGCTGAATGCCCCCAGTTCCTGCTTTGCTTCCTCTAGCTCTTGCCTTTTTAGGTTTCCGTCTGGTGCATCAGGACAGTGCCTTCTTTGCCAGACGGAGTCCACTTACTCCAGAGACTAGGTGTCCCAGACCTTTTCCTACTGTAGGTATGCTAGAAGTACTAGCTCCCTGCAGTGGTTTGTCAGTACTACTGACTCCCAAGAGAGTGGCTTCTGGTTTTTCCTTGGGCAGGTTTTGAACCACTGGTTTGTCCCTGTCTTTGGCTGAAATTTCAACAACATGTTTGCTGGTTGCACCAAAGCTTCCTGCCCCCTGCTGAAGTATTTCTTGTTGGGATCCCCTTGGATGGGAGTCCCTCTTCTGTTTAAGGTCCCTACGACCGGTTTTTATTTTTGTACCTTACATATTGGTCACACATGTCATGGGGATATAGATGGTCACCATCCGCAGCGCCCCATACGGGTGGAAGGCATGAATACAACAGGGTGCTGCGTGGTGTCCTGAGGGGATCGTTCATGACACCAGCTAATAACCACCCCAGTGCTACGCAGCCCTCAGGACGTTGCCTCACACCTTGACTTAGGTGGTCCAGTCCTGTTAAGGATAAACCCTCACAAGCCTCCAGGACCAAGAGTTCTCGATCAGGGAAAGGGGGGTATCCTAGATGATCAATGGGAGTGCGACACCAGCTAATCATTAGGTTGCGACCAGGGAAACCTGCATGAACCAGTCGCCCTAGGGGTGGCATAAAAGCCCCCCCCCATTCCCACCCCTCCACGTGGGTTGGTCAGACCGTTTTAGCCCAAAGGCTTGTGGCACCTTATCAGTACTCTAGAGAGACAGCTCAAGTAGCAGAAGCTACCCCCATAGTAGTGCTCTCCCACATTCGTCCCGGGTAGACTGTAGTGCTACTAGAGGGTCATTATGCCGCTGCGTGGGAGGCTCCGGTCATAGAAATGCCATTGTCCTTTATGGGAACTTAGCCACCAGCCCCGGCCATACAGTGTTTTCTGGTTCCAAGTCCCACTGGACTTACAGCCATATTTTACTGTCCGACAGCTCTGGGAGCCTTCAGACTACTCATCCAATAACAACTCAAGATTCAGAGCCGCTTTATGACTGGTGGTTTGGAGCCACTCAATTAGTCTTGGCTCCAAATACCTTAAGGTCCACAACCAGACCTTTCTTTTTTTGCAGCTGAACACTTGTGGTCATAGTCTTTGTGTAACATCCTCTCTGATGATGGGTTTGTCTCTTACGAATATACTTTGCCATTGTAAAGTGTACATAGTGCATGCATAGCATGTTATTGATAATTCATCCTTGTTCACTGTATTAGCATAAGTCATTAGTGATCTGATTAGTGCTTTATGGAGGGTTAGTTTAATGGTGGAGCTTAAATGCTCACTTTTGGATAGGGAGAATGTGCTAATAAATGTTCTGAATGTCTTGGCTTCAGTAATTTTTATGTGCAGTCACCATGTAATCCTATTATCAAAAATTACACTGATATATTTTACAGGGCTGTTCCCTAGCAGAGCTATTGTACTGTTGCCTGTATATGCAGCTGTTACCTTGCAATGGGTCTACATGTCACAATATGCAGTGTCTTGTGTTGGCAAACTCACATTAGAAGGACCGCGTTGCTAGTCCCCTGATTTGGGTGGGTCTGAAATTAAGGAGGATCATTGTAGGGCTTGATATCTCTCCTGTGCCGAGTGAGAAAACATTTCTCTTCCTTACTTGCTTTTATCAGTATTATATGCAAACATCCCATATCCCTTTGATAACATATGTCAATATGTATCTATCATAATTGTGTTGGTTAGCTTGGGTAGAGCAGTTCAAGCCTTTTCATGTGTGTTAAAATCACGAGTTTCTATACATGGATTCCCTGAGGTTCCTTACTTATTTTTACTTACATTTATAGAGAAAAAGGATGAATTCTTGCAACCAGTGCACATTTTAAAGAATTTTTTGGCATGCTTCTTCAGTGATAAATTACTGTTGCAATTATGTCTGTATATATTGCCATAGTCATGTAAGATGTTCTTTGAATATAACATGAACATGTGGGTAGAAGTAGCTTTCACATCAATAATTTATTCTTCTTAAGACATTTTTTAGAAGTATAAGTTGGAATTTGTACTTGTTGAAATTCCCAAATATGGTTATATGTGGCGAAGGCTTGGAGACATATTGTATGAAAATTATATATAAGCAAGAGATAGGTTTACAGAATGCATGTAGTGTAGAATGGTGTTTTTCCAAATTTACAGTTAACCGAGGCACCACAACCAAGAAATGCTTCTGCAAAATAATCACTGTTGGACTTTATCAAATAAAGTGTTTGAAAATTTGATTTGAAGTGTTTGAAAACGTTAATTTAAAATTACATTTAATAATTTTTCATGTTTCATTTGTTTTAAAAGTTTTGTAGTTTAAATTATTATAATAGTGCTTCTTGTGGATAAGAATTATGCAAATTTTGATTATCCAAACTACCTTTGTCATTAATTATTTTGGGTAATTGACATTCTGCTGTATTTACATAGGCCAATAATCTTTTGAAAGATATGAGATTTATTTAGCAGTTCAGAATTGTAATTGTTAAGTACTTGTATACAAAGCTGCAATTATATAAAGTTGTGGTGCACTGGTATATTCGCTTATAACTTATTGGCCGATTCTTCATGACGCTGTAATTAAACATTTCCTTTGAAAGAATCACTGTAATATACAGTACAGTACAGTACACTACATTGAAGCAGTCAAAACAGATTTGGAAGGCAATAAATATGGCAATAAATTTAAATATTTTGAATTATAAATATGTATTTACCATTGTAGAAGACAGTGTTTCACCTCCAGAATGGCCTCCAGAATTGCAGTGCATCTTATATACTGGTAAGGTTTAGAAGAAAAATATTTTGTAATTTCTCCTTCCTAATCTGCTTTTTCTTGTACACCAGGAAATACAGTAAGTATAAAACAAAATTTCAAGGTAAATGATATAATGATACAAATTCCGTCCCAAGTGCAAACAATATATTATGTGTCCTTGATCTTGTTCCTCTACACTACATGTTTCGGCCTCAGACGGCCATCATCAGGTGTATAACACTCACGTCGCTGTCACGCTGCACTCAGCCCAAAATTTAACATTTAAAACACTTTCCTTGTTATTATCAACATCTACTTCGTTGATATCTGTCTGGTTTGTAGATTATTTTACACACATTAATTTTTACTACGTGTAAAGAATAACAGCGGCACACACACAGGATAACACCTATACAGTGTTGAAACAAGAACTAGCCACTGCAGCACTTTAGACATAGGGCAAGTAACCCTAACAATTTTAAATTTTAAAATTTAGAGAAAAAAAAAATTTAAAGTATTTTAAAATTAGAACTAAAGATTTTATAGTGCTACTACAGGTATGTCAAAATTAACGTGTGTAAAATAATCTACAAACCAGACAGATATCAACGAAGTAGATGTTGATAATAACAAGGAAAGTGTTTTAAATGTTAAATTTTGGGCTGAGTGCAGTGTGACAGCGACATGAGTGTTATACACCTGATGATGGCCGTCTGAGGCCGAAACATGTAGTGTAGAGGAACAAGATCAAGGACACATAATATATTGCTTGCACTTGGGACGGAATTTGTATCATTATATCATTTATCGTGTGGAGTGCAACAGGATGCTTAAATATAATATTGTAAAATTTCAAGTGGTCTCATAATAGTATATGACACCATTCATTACTGAAATTCTGGGCCTCATCCAGTGCCTGGTGTTCAGACAGTGGACAAAGTCCAGATACTCAGTAATCCGAAGTGTAAAGTACTTTGACATACAAGTTCTTATTGTAACATTATTGTTTCAGTTTTACTCTCATAGTTGCATTGTTGTGTATACCATTTTGTGCTGTAATGAAGGAAGATCCTTGCAGCCTGAAGCAGACTTGTGGTGCCTGTATCCAGGAACCAAAATGTTTTTGGTGTAGTGATCCTTTGCTGGTATGTGAATGGATCAAATTGACAGTACAGTGTTCCATTCAGTAGTGTTCAAAGTGTGTCATGTCTATAGAAAATCTTAAATCAAGAATTATCTTATCAAACAAGTTGGTTAAGAGGTAATGCTCTAATTTTGTATTTGGGAGATGCTGGGTTCAAATTTCATCGTGGATGCTGGCTATAGTGACTAGGGTTTTTCATGTTTCAGTCAGCATTTACATGAAGAAGTAAAAGCTTACAATTTTATATGAAATTCTGCAGTGATGCTTTGCAAACAAATTTAGGACCTACCTACCTGCAGTCATGTGACACAGTCAGAATGATGTATCCTGTACAAGCACTTCATGACTGCATAACTTACCGTCTGTTTCTAATAAAGACTTCTATTCATAATTATACCCTTCTCTCATATAATCTCTGTTAGCGCTACAGCTAAACAATGAAACACAAAACCATAACATCAGTTAAGCAAGAGTGAACAAGATACCAAATTATTTGTTTGCAGAATGAAACAGAGCAACAGCGGTGTAGCCAGAGAAAAGACCACTGTGATAAAAACTACATTATAGATCAAATCACTAATTACACAGAGCTTAGGAAGAAGCCACTTGTCTCATATACAAGCAATGTGTCTGAAGTCATTCAGATAACTCCACAGGAAGTGTACCTCAATATGAGAGTCAGTAAGTGGAACTGAATAATATTTTAATTGAAATATTAATCTGAGTAACAGGATTATATGTTGATGGCATATAGCTTTTACAAGAAACAATTTATTGAACAGTTGAATAGCTGTCATCTACTAATTGAAGATTCTGTGTTATGGCATTCTTTTCTTTTTGTTTACCTGATTTTTTTTGTGTGGGGGGGGTGTTGGGTGGATGCCGTCCCCCACACACACTGCCCAATTAAACCACGCTGCATGCTAAGTCACTGCATCAGAATTTATATTTGATGGTGTAGTCTTCATACTTCTTGCAGCAAGAAACATTTGCCTGTTACACTGTATGAAATTAACTAACTACAAAGGAATATGCGTCCTTGAAAAGCCAGTAGTAGCTCAGCTAGTCAAGATATTCCCAGCATTTTATGGAACTGAACGTTTATCACCTGTTCACAAGAGCTTACAGTATCTGAAACATCATCTTCAGCTTGGTTGATGTTTTGTTGTATGATATTCTTTGTTATTTAAGTTAAAATTTATAAACCAAGTCTGGCTTTGTGTCTTCCATCAGCCTTTATTTTCAAAACCCATTTACTGGTCAGAATTTTCTTGCCCATTGCTTTCTCTCTGTTTACATATATCCAAGTTTTGTTTTGGTAGAGCGAATCCTTTTCCTCTTTAATGGCTTTCTTCCACTTCTCGCTGTCTTCACTCTCCATGCACTTGTCATATGTATAGGTGAGCATACCCTCCTTTTGACTCTCTGTATGATAGTCTCGGTACTTTGGGTTCATTTGAATGTTTCTTCTTGGTCTCAATGCATATCTATGTTCGTTTTGTCCATTGTTTTTTCTTCCATTATCCTTGTGGTCAGCATTTTCATTTTCTTCATCCTCTTCAGTATCTGTTGGGTCTTCTTCATTGTTGTCAGCTTCGGGTTCTTGCTGCATTTCGCTGTCTTCTTGATCTGGAGTATTTGGCATGTCTTCTGGATCTGTCACTCTTTCCATTTCCTTTTGTTTATTTGTTGTCACAGGTTTACTTGTGAATGTCACATCTCTGGAGACATAAGTACTTTCAGTATTTGGATCCCATATTCTGCAGCCATTTGTGTTGTATCCAATGAATATTCCTTTCTTGCTATGACTGTCCAACTTTTTCAGTGGTCCGAGAATTTTAGTGTACACTTCTGAACCAAAAATCTTCAATCCAGTCAGATCTGGTCTTTTACCATACCAATTTTTTGCTGGCATTCCATTCACTGTCACTGTTGGACTTCTGTTTAGCAGGTATGCAGAAGTGAGTACAGCTTCACCCCACATCCTCTTACTTAAACCTGAGTAAAAAATCAATGCTCTTGCGTTTTCCACAGTAGTATGGTTCATCCTTTCGGCAGTGCCATTTATCTGAGGCGAATGTGGTGCAATAAATTCCATTACAATCCCCTTGTTCTTACACCATTCTCTCAAGGTGTTGTTCTTATATTCCCCTCCATTGTCGCACCTTGTTCTTCTCACTCATGTATTGAAGTGACACCAGCTTCATTTACATATTCCTTCAAGAAGGTATACACTTAACTCTTATTTTCTAACAGTTATATCTTACAAAAATGCATATAATCATCCACACACATAAGGAAATATTTCTTATTATCTTAAGTGGTGGGATCAATTGGTCCACACACGTCACTATGAATTATCTCTAATGGCTTTCCAGCCCTACTTCTTTCTGTATCAAATGGGAGTCTCACTTGTTTGGCCTGTATACAAACTGAACATATATCAAAATTCTTACACTTGCTCACACTTTCTGGTATCCCTTGGCATATCTCTTGTAGTTTCCTAAGATTCGAATAACCTATGTGACCTAGCTTTCTGTGTCACTCTACACTTACATCTTGCTGAGTCATCATAGCTTCATTCCTCGCGCTAAAGTTAATTACAAACAATCCATTTACATCCTTTTTTCCTTCGATTACAACATTTTTGTCCTTGAGTATCTGGACTTTCTCTTTTGTAAACAACACTTCCCATCATGTTCTGTAATACAGTGCACTGACAGCAGGTTTTTGCTGAGTTCTGGAACATATGAAACGTTTTTCACACTACACTCTTTAAATTCCAAATTCCCTATTTCTTTTGCAGTCGTACTTTGAGTTTTCTTTGCTACCTTTATACATTGAGTATACTGCTTAGTATGTATCAAATCAGTCTTCACATTTGTCATATGACATGTGATATCACTATCCACTACATACATTTTGTCGTTTTCACTTGCATCACTCATGTGGGTTTCTGCTGCTTCAGCTAGAAAATTGACCTTGCTTCTTATATTCCTATCTTTAAAATAGTCCTTTTCAGAATGGTTCGTTTTCTTACATACTGTACATTGTTTTATTGTATCATTGTCCTTATTTCTAAAGTAACATTCCTTTTCAGAGTGATTATTCATTTTACAGATAGAGCAATTTCCCTTACCTTTGTTAGGGCAGTTGATCTGGGCATGACCTATTTGATTACAATTGAAACACTTGAAAGGGGTTTTACTTTTGGTTTTAGTTACTATCTTAAAAGCTATGCTTTCCTCTTCTTTAGTCGTCATCTTGCATTTCAATTCTTCCAACATCAGTCTGGCCGCCAGGTTGTCAAGGGTTCTGTCCACGGTTGCTGTTGAGTCCCAGGCGGTGCTGAAGTGTTTGTAGTCTTCTGGTAGAATTGTTGTTATTTTTGTCATGATCATGTTTTCATCAACGTTTTGGTTCAGTTGATGAAGCTTGAAGCAGTGTTCTGCATATGACTTATATTCGTCATCATATCCTTAGTTTTGTCATACTGGAAGTTATAGAAGTCTTGTAGCAGAAGGCACTTCTGTTGAGAGGTGTCTTGCTGATAAATTTGCTTCAAGGTGTCGTACATTTCTTTCGCGGTTGTGCATGTCACAGTGTGGTTCTTCACGTGTTTCTCTATCTTTCTCATTATGTAGTACTAATAAAATATAAAGTGAATTAAGCACTTATGGTATTATACATGGATGATGTGCTACTAGCTGCCATAGTAGTGCTTCATGATCTTCTGTAGCCTGAAACCTGGCCCGTAGTTGGTCGGTTACTGGTAGTGTATCGTCATCTGCAGAGTATGGTCCTAGGTTGTCCTCCCTGTGCCCGGCATGTGGAAGGCTGACCCCTGGCTCGGGCTGTCCTCTGCTGGGCCGCTCTGGGCCAAGGAGGTGGTTGGTACTGTGTCCAGAACTCAGGCCCGATGTTGAGAAATTCGTCAGCCCCTTGTTGGTCGTAATACAGTGCCGCTGGCCATCCTTTGGTAATCGCGATGTAGAGCAGATGCAACCTGTGGGCTGCATAGTCTTGCGTAGTAGGAGGCAGAGTCTCCCAGGCGGCCAGCAGGTGCAGAACTGTTTGTATGTCGTGCAGATCCCGTTGTCATCAAGGATGCTCAGCATCTGACCTCCCGTGTGAGCTTGTAAACCTTTGGTGTCGACTCGGGAGGCAGGCGAGGCGCAGTCGGAAGTTCTGCTGTCAGTTCCTGCCATTGGAACTGTGGCTCATGCTTGTCATCCTCTTCTTCTGCGGATGAGGGGTCGCACCTTTGGTGAGACCAGACTGGGATTGTGCCTACCACAACCCTGACTTACTTAGGACTGTGTATAGACTCCAGTGCAGGTACAATTTGTCCAATGTCTAAATGCCTAGCGCATTTACAACACTTCATACAATTGGTACCGACTGCCTCGCAGCAAGATTTGTTGTGGATAGCTGGCTACCTTTCCTGGCTAACCTGGGCTATGGGATGGCTCCAGTTTTTAGCCCAGCTAATGCTCCACCACAACACCATGTGGCTCACTGATCTGCATCAGGCAGGAGTGCTTTCCACTGTTCGCCATCTACGCCCGCCTCTGCAGTCGAGACAGCTATATACAGATGCGACACCATCCTCCTTGGCAGCCTTGTCACTGGGACCTCCACAACAGCAGCTAGTCAGAGAATACAGCAACACCAAGCCCATTGCATGGGCTGAAATGGTGGCGGCCCTAACGGGCCTATTGTGGTTTACAACGGACTGCACCACAGCTCCAACAACTATTACATTATACGTTGATTCTTCTACGGTGTACCATGTTGTACCACCTTGTAGGTCTGCTTCTAGTTGAGGTTGTTCATCGTTAACTTCCATGTGGCTAGCAGTGGAAGTTGCCGGAGTCAGCTGAACATCATACTCCTCAAGTAAGTCGTCCCACGGGGCGGAGCGAAACCGTAGCTCTGGTGCTGGTGGTTTATCTGGTGTAAATGTTGACCAGTATTCAGCCAAAGGGCTGAGGGCAGGGCGTGTAGGGCCGCTCACCTGCCGGATATTTTCTTCGTCTCTTCCTTGGTCACTTAACAGGTCGCTGTCATCAACGATGTTTATCAGCTCTTTTGCATGCATCAGAATCTTGATTTCAAAATCCCACACTGGAAATGAGTCGGTTTCCTTCAGTTTTGGCAGATGAGTTACCTCTTCTGTCCCTGTAGTTGCCATTTTTTTGTTATTCTTCTTCTTTTGTCTTCTCCTTTTTTTTTTTTCTTCTTTCCTTTACTCAACCTCTAACAGAAATGAGTACCATTAATTAATTAAATAATTTTCCTGGGGAGTAAAGTGCAGCTGGCGCGTAAGGCTGACAACCTTACTGCCATCTTTGAGCCGATTGTCTAGATAATGTGGGACCCTCAACGTCTCACAACCCTATGGGCCTTCGTGGCCTGGTACAGGGATAGCTTTACTTTTTTTTTTTTAGTTTTTGAGCAAATCTGGGCCCATAACCTGTTGATTTTCTCTGTGTCATGCTTACATATCACTTAACAGCCATATTGGATGAGAAGAAAACTTTTTATTGTAATACAAAACAAAAACAAATGAATATAGATCACTATTAACAACATGAACATTTTTACATTACTAGATTCTCAACAGTAGTGACCTGTTACGTCACAATGGGAAGTGCTGTTATGTCATCGCGCGGGAAGGGGGGGTGTTTACTGAGCGTTGCGCCATTCACATCACAATATTTATTCTTATGTCTCTTTTGGAGTATTTATTATTCTTAAATTAAGTTAAAAAAGTACTTTGAAATGTATTGCTATATTATAGTGATAAATCACCGTGTGAATGTTATGTTATTCTTTATGAAAAGTTGTTATTATTTGACATGACTAATTGTAATTCTCTACAGCTATGGATGAAATAAATAATAATAATCATAATAATGATGTCACATCCCAGAGAACAGTATGCCTCCTAATCATTGCTGTGAGAATCTCAAATCTTACAACACTCACATTGTTTTGAAAACTTGATATTTGATACCAAGGGTTATGATGTGAATGACTCCCTTCTCATTCATATATTATTTCTTTCTTAAGATGAATGCATAAGGGGTGGGCCTTCTTGGCCCTTGCACTGCAACCACAATGATCTATTGTGCCTTCTTTCTTAAGATAGTCTGAACTGTAGTTAATGAAATGCAGCTTGCTTGTCAGAGGCACAAAATGAGCCCTAAGAATAGTTTACTCTGATTTGCAGATGATCCAATCAACATTACTCTGAAATATGCACGTGCTGAATATCCAGTGGATTTGTATTATCTCATGGACTTGTCTTTTTCAATGAAGGATGATAAAGACACTTTGCAAACTCTTGGATGGAACCTGGAAGAGCTCATGAGAAAGTTCACATCAGATTTCAGGCTGGGATTTGGGAGTTTTGTCGATAAGGTTTCCAGGCCATACACGAGCACTATACCTGCCAAGTATGAACTATTTTCTTCTACTAAAATTACAGAGTTTGAAAATATACTAACTATTCTGTTATTGTTATACATTACTTACATGAAGTGTATAAAGATGAGCATTTCACAGGAAAGCTGTATTGTGCATGTAATCTCTGAAAGTGCTGAATGAATTTTAATGAAATTTGTTACTTTACTTCTACATTAAGTTTATCTAACAAAATTATTTTGGGATTATAATTGTCACATATAAGCCCTGTTATACCTTAAAATAAAACCTATGAACTTCTTCAGAAATGTCCCACTGTGTAAAATATGTGTTCATAACATAAAATATATGTATTGTGGCATTTCTGACACCAGTTGTCATGTGACAGAGTGACTATAGGTGGATTTTGAATTGGTAATTGGATTTATTGAATTCTTACAGATCCGTGGCTACATGTAATTATAACCATTTAACTAATTCACACTTTACAATTCACTAGAGCACACACTTAAAGTCTTCTGAGCCTGATATGTCTTCACCAGTATTCTGGTAATGGCTTCCAATGGCAGACATTCCCCTTCCCCTGGGTTCCTGAACTGTCCTAGCCTCAGCTACAGCAACTCTCGACTGACTGACTGTCTTGTTGCCTAGCAACAGGTCTACATGCCACATTATATATTATAAGGTCTGTAACTTCTGTTTGAAACCTTCTTCAGCGAGATGAATATTTAATGAAATGTAAGTAGTGTGAATGAGTTTGTAACAATTTCTATCTGGAACCTAACAGGACTTACTCTTGATGTTCGTTCATTTTCCTTCCTCTTATTAAGGAATACAGATTCTTACATAATGACAATGTTAAATATGTAATTTGAAGAAAGCAGTCTTCTGGGATTTGGCACCGTGTATGTGTGGTGTTAACCGACGTTTCGGAGGAACGTATCGCCCCCATCTTCAGGGTAGAAGAAAAAGTATAAGAAATCTGCAATCTGGAAATATTTCCACAGTCTGCTTTACCGTTTCTCACGGTGTTGTCGCTTGCAGATTTCTTATACTTTTTCTTCTACCCTGAAGATGGGGGCGATACGTTCCTCCGAAACGTCGGTTAACACCACATATACACGGTGCCAAATCCCAGAAGACTGCTTTCTTCATAGTCACCGCCGTGAAAGCCTCAAATCTTACAATATGTAATTTAATTAGGTTTTATTGAGAAGTAAATGAAAGTTGATGTGATTCAATACATGAATAATATTCAAGCAACATTTTAATTCAATTATATTTATTAAACTGTTATGATATTTTCACATATGTGATTGTGACTGTAGACTGGTTTTCGATTGATGATCAGATTTATTGTATACTTACACAGCTCATTACTACACTTTACATATTGTCAAGATTTAGGAATTTGACTATAGATGGGGTTTGGATTGGTGAATTGGATTTATTGACCACTTGGAACTGCAAATAATTACAGCATTATCGCTGATCTCTATACTTTACAAATCACTGCAGGCTGAGTCTTTTCCCAGCCTACTTTATCTCCAACAACCCTTCCCTAGTAATGGCTTCTAACAGTGGAGATTCTTCAACTTCCCGCACTCACGTTATTACTGTCTGGCGAATATCCCACAGCTGAACTAATTCAGCTGTCCTGGGGTCCTTGCTGTATAGCCTCGGGGTGGACCCAGCAGAAAACACTGCCTCCAACAGTTTTTCTGTTGTTCTAATAAGCCGTTGCCAAGTGATAGCCCAGATATTGTTGATGTGTTTACCGACCACTACTAAACAACACACATGTCCCTTCTTGCGATCTTTGCATAGAAATGGTACCACACACTTACAGTATCACTATCACACACAGACTAATGTTCTCAGTCTGTCTTCACTGCTGCTGTTTGGTAGCAGCTTCCAATGACTGATGTTCTCCCTCCTCTGGGCTTGTCCCCGGTCTCGGTTACTAGCATCTAACAGCAACAGCTCACAACGACTCTACCGCAGCAGTCCTCTAACTCATCCACTTACTCACCAACTAACTGACTGACTAACTAACTAACTCTAGACTGTCCTGTTTATAACATCTTGGCACAGACTGCAGAGAAAATACTGTTCCATTATTGCTCTGCAATTGTTGCCCTGGAAGCTTGCTTGTTTGCAAAACTGTTACTTAGCAACAGCGGTTGTATAGCTGCTTCTTTTGTGATCATTGGCCAGCATTTGGTCTACATGCTACAATATGCAATGAAGATGTATTCAGGTTTTAGAGGGAAAAGTTTAGGTAAAAGACTTTCTGCATATTTGGATTATAAGATACTTATAAATTTTAGGAACCATTTTCCAGGAAAGAAGTGTATCTTATGCTCTTGAGTGTATGGTTTATTATATGAACTGTGTTAGGGTATAACCAAATGGTAAATGGAGAAGGCTATAGAAGTAAAACAGTTCTCTTATTTAAGATAAGTGATATATACAGACTTTATGTCAGTGAAATTATCCATTTAGAGATATGAAGAAGTAAATTATAATAATATTGTACTGATACAAGATTACATTAATATATTTATAGTTCATACATTTCTTAGTATGCTGTATGAGCTGTAGAGGTTATTTATCCTCTGAAATCAGAAGTTTATATGCGCATGAGCTCAAAATGATTAGGAAGAATTGGAGTACTGAGTTACGAAGACTAAGTGAGGAGATTCATGAGAAACTGAATTTGTACAGCCATTCAAATATCTGGAGTTTAGTTTGGGTCTTTTCTGAATGTAACTCTCATGCAGTGCTTTATAATTTCACCTTTTTGGTCATTTCTGATTGTTCATTGAACGTAATGTATGTTGCAGTATATTTGGGATGAACATGGTATAGCCATTTGATTAGAAGCCAGGCTTGTTGTATCTTTCCTCACCCTTCCCGGCTGCTGCTGAAAGAGTGCTTTAAATAAAATGTCTCACTCAGCACTTCTGAGTTGTCATTCAAAAGTATCATATCTTTCAATCTCTGGTTACACATCCCTCCAAGTTTACACATTGTTATCAGTTCTTTGCATGCCAGTTATTTATTTTATATGTATCTTCTGTACACCAATGATAAATTCTGAAGCATATTTTAAATCCATCTGACAAAAAAATACTATGTACAACACTTGTATTGATAGACGGGGAAATAATTTTGAAATACAAAGCATGAAACTATCCGCTTTAAAATTTGACTGTGAATAGTAAGTGAAGTCAAACATTTGTAGTAAATTGAAAACAACAAGATTTTCACAACCAGTTTAATTCATCATTTTGTAATCACTATGCAGATTGGAAGCACCCTGCAAAAACTGCAAATCTCCATATGGATTTCACAACCACATGAAGCTTAGTGACAATGTGACACAATTTCTAGTAAGTACAATTTATAACTTTTTCATTATCTTCTTTAGTGATTGTTACTTCTGCAACAAAACATGAGATTGCTTTGAATGTATGTATGTTTTTGCACATGAGTTTGTACATTGATTTGTTTCAGCTTGAGGTTAGTGCTGCAAATGTGTCTGGAAATGTGGATGAACCAGAGGGAGGACTTGATGCCTTGATGCAGTCTGTGGTTTGCTCAGAGGAAATTGGATGGAGGCGAAATGCTCGCAAACTATTGGTCTTCTCCACTGACACTGGTTTCCATATAGCAGGTGATGGAAAGGTAAATTCTGAGAACTTTGAAATTAACCATTTGCTAAAGTAATAAAATTAAAGTTCTCATCTAGTGTGGAACTTACCTTGACATTTGTCAATAATTTACTATTAGTTCCCTTGTAAAAAGTGCACTGTCACATCCTGTAAGTTCCTGGTCTTCCTGCAATTTGCATGGTTTCACATGTACATTCTTTCGAAGAATTCTGTGGACAGTCACAGCCATTTATGGTACCTGTAATCCTGCACTTGCTTGGCCTCTGTATGAAAACCTGCCTAACATGATCCACACCTTCATCAGATCCCGTAGGCCACCCAGCAGGACTTTGTTCCACACTGTCGGTCTCTTAAAATAATTTGTACTATCTCCTAATGCCCTTTTCATCACGTGGTCTCAAACCATTTGTCTAAACTCATGTTGAACTTGAATAATGGATTCAAATTCTGCATACCATAACACAGTATGTGCTTTCTGCTGTATGGTAGAAAATGTAGTGATTAAAGAACACATAATCAAAGGTGCTGTCTGTTAACTACAGTTAGAATGTGTGTGCAATTTATGTCAGTGAAACTATTTGAGTTTATGATGATATTGCAAGTACCATCATTATCATATATGTTTTCATCCCTGAGTTGGTGTTTTAGGTCATGGCTTCCTTTTTGATATACCTTGTATATTTAATGTTTCAAATGTTATAACACATTGTGAGGATTATATATTTGGCTTAAAATGTTTCAGTTTCTTTCGGCTTTCTATCATGAATAATTTGCTGATTTGTGAGGAGATGGAAACAGTGAAAAAACATATCTAGTAAGATAGGCAGCAAATGTTCAGCTTTTGTGATTGTGTTCTTTATGGTATATGACATCTCATCAAGTGGCTTGAGTAGGCATACATATGGTTGATTTGAGGAGATGGACCAGTGTTGGTGCCATAGTATGTTGGTAGAAGTTTAAAAACCTACTTTATTGATGCTTTAATCACCACAGATTACACACCTGCTGGCAAGGCTTTGAACTTGAGCTCATGTGGCAGAAGATAAAGCTGGATGCTGTACTAGCAACACAGCTAATGTCTTTTATTTAGTGATGATTTTTCTTCCTATCCATGAACTGTCAATTAAATGTCATGTTCAAATGAACTGGTTAGCTTTTCTGCTTCATATTTAGGCCTTTGTTTCTCCAGGTAAATATCTGGATATTATCTTAAATTAGACCATAACCCCTTCCTTTTACGTCCTTTCCAATTCATTTGTGGGAACATCCCACATACTTACACGCTGTTTTGCCGGTCTAACAGACAACACTCACTCCTAGGTCAATGCTGCACCTTCAAAGTCAAGGTCATGTTGCAACTGACGGTCAGTCAGTCTGTCTGTCTTGGTGTCAAGCCCCAGCTGAGGCTCATGACCAGATGTTTTCTTCTTTGTGAAAGTTGCTGTCCTGTCCATTTGGGGCGCCCTCTCTGACGAGAGGTTGGGTCTGTCATTTGTCAATCTTAGTCAGTCATGTCAGTATTGACACATATTTACAATTTAATTCTAGTCTAAATTACTATTTTTATGTATGATATATACAAAGCCTCTGTCAATCCAGGCTTTGTACAGCAGATTATGCCCCATTTCTAGTATTATTTGCTACCACGGCAGTCTAGTCACTTGAATGGTCGTATGCTTGGCCGCTGCCAAGTTTAAGCCTCTTATACTTTCTATGTCGGGCTTGACCTTGACCAATAATGCGAACATTCTCATTTTCATGATTTTGTATGACTTCTGCTTGTTTCCTGCATAATTTTATTATGTAATCATATATGTATGGAATTTTGTGTGCCATGTGCAATTCGCGGACCGGTGTGTGCCTTGGAAAAATGCCAGTGGTGCGGAAAACCTTGTTTTGCAGGTGCTGCAATTTCACTAGATGGGTGTCTGCCGCAAACTCCCAGGCAGGACTAGCATAAGTCATTACAGATCTAATAAGAGTTTCGTGGAAGGTCAATTTAATGTTAGCGCTCAATCACTCACTTTTGAATAGGGAATATACTCTAATGAATGTTCTGAAGGCCTTGGCTTCGATCATTTCTATGTGCAATCTCCATGTAACTCTCTTATCAAAGATTACACCTAGATATTTTGCACTATTTACAAATGGAATATTTCTTCCATTTAGAGTAAGACAAGACTCAGGCGGTCGACGACCATGAGAGAAGTAGACCCCCCGAGTCTTATCTTCATTAATTTTTATATTCCAGCGCTCACACCAGGTCTCCATTGAGCTGGGACCGCGCTGGAGTTTTCTAACAATAAAACCCTCCTTGCGATCTGTCGCATATAGACAGGTGTCTTCCGCAAAGAGGGCCAGGTGAACCCCATGAGTTTGGGGCGCATCATTTATGAACAAGTTGAAAAGGGTGGGGGAAAGGACAGAACCTTGTGGCACCCCTGCTTGCATTTCCCTTGGCGTTGACATTTTGCCTTCAACTGAGACCCTGAATTTACGTTTAGAAAGAAAGGACAAAATAAGTTTGGTCAAACTGTTCGAGAATTCCAATTTTGATAACTTATACAGCAATCCTGAGTGCCACGTGGTATCAAAGGCTTTTTCGATGTCCAAGAACACTGCAGCCGTAGACATTTTATTGTTGAAATTCAGGGTCACGTGGTCCGCCAGCCTCATACATTGCAATGTCGTACTGTGACGTGCACGAAAACCAAACTGGCTTGCATTGAGCAGGACTCTTTGTC
>NW_019744407.1:2177009-2203369 GCF_002891405.2 Cryptotermes secundus
GTTATTATTTTTGCTTCCTTCCAAGTATTCGGAAAATGAGAAAGCCGAAAACAATGATTGAATAAATGAGTTAGGTGAACCAGTGGTCGCCTTGGAAGGTGCCTGAGGCATTCATTTGGGATGCCGTCAATTCCACAGGTCTTTCTTAATTTCAGGGATTTTATTAATTTCTGAACGTCACATGGTCTAATCTTTTGAGGGGGGGGGGTTGTCTACGGTTTCAAACAGAGCTTGAACTCTAGCCTCCACCCGCTGTTCATGGTTTTTGTCGCACAGGTCATGTGGCATGAACTGAATTTCCAAACAGTCGGCAATTTTGTTGGCTTTTTCAGAAGGATAAAATTTAAGGCCAGAAGAACCATGAATAACAGTTGGTGCCCTTGGTCCATCTCTCTTAAGGAGAGATTTCACAATGAGCCATATACGAGTACTTTGAGGTGTGACTTCAGCATTACCTATTTTTGTTTCCCACCGTTCAAGTGCCTTTTTACGGGTCATTCGCCTGATTGATTTGGTGACCCAATTTAGTGTCATCTTACACGCTGGATCCCTGGTTTCTTGCCACAATTTTCGTAGCCTCTGTTTATATTTTATCAAATGATCTAGACCAGGAAGATTGTTGTTTATGTCCGAAAGTGTAACTTTACTTGTCAACAACCTATATGCCGAAGCAATAGAGGCTGCAAAGTTACATGCCGCTTTATCGGCTTCTACCCCCGAATTAATTTCTAGTTTAGGTGATATTATTTCAGAAGCTATGCTTTGAAACCGCTCCAAATCTGTAAATTTTTCAATGGGTTCCAAAAGATTCCTAATTTTAACGTGATCCAGTATGTGGAATAATATTGGTAGGTGATCTGAATCCAAAATATCAGAGATGATGACATCTGACACTCTGATAGTTTTGTGAACCACAATGTGTAACACGTCACCATTTCCCGCAGGGGAGTAATGAGTGGGGCACTGTGGTGCTGAGATTTTGAAATCACTCTTATCAAATAAATCAATGAGTATCAAGCCTGAGGGGTTTGAAATTCTGCTATTCAAAAATGGGTGCTTAGCATTCAAATCACCTGCCAAAATAGACTTTCGTCTGAAGCTTAAGAGCTCAGTGATGTCATCATCACACCAGGCTCTGCCTGGAGATTTATAAACAGCTGCAAGCAGCACTTCGCTCTTACCGATTGGTATGCAGACCCCTGTTGCTTCTACTGGGACAAGGGGTGGTAGGTCTACATGGTTATGGGGAATGCCTTTTCTTACTGCAACGGCAGTTCCGCCTTTTCTACCCGAGTGGTGGTCGATTCTATAAAAGTGTTAATTTGGAATAAAGAACCTCTCATGAGGTTTCAGATGTGTCTCTGAAAACAGGGCCACATCTGCGTGTAGGTCTTGCAGCTGTTTACTGAGCTCATAGCGCTGCCTCCCAATGCCGTTCGCATTAAATGCTATGACTTTGAGGGGCCTATGCTCTCTAGTGGCCATTTTGGTTCATTAGGTTTAATACAATTTTAGTAATGGCCATTATTTTTTCCTCCTCGGACACTGCACCACTGACCTCTGTCATAATCTGCTGTTCTACAGTCACTACTCTCAACATATTGTCGAGAGATGGACTGTTTACATGAGTAGCCTGAGTTGACTGACCTGTTTTTTGTTCCTGTACAAGGACCGGGATGCTCGGTTTCGTGGCTTCTGGTGGAACTGCCACTGGAACTTGGAGAGTCTGAGGTCACTGCTCCTGTGATGTGCTGCCATGGAGTGCCGCCACGAAGGTGACTCCAGGGGTAACGATATTCGAGGAGAACACCCTTCCCATTGTGGTTTTGGGTGCTCTCTGCGATTTCCTCCTCTGCAGCCCCGATAGTTGGCGGGATGTGGTTTCTCTCCCTCCTTTAACTGGCAATTGCAACAAGCTGGAGTGGAGGTAGCGATTTCTTTCTCTGGGCACTCTTTATACAGGTGGCCACCCCCGCACCACATGCAACCGGGAGGTTGCTTACAGTTAGCCCAGACGTGGCCAAACTGTTGGCAGTTGTGACACTGCGTAAGGCCACTCTGTGATCTATATGCCTCAACCCAGATGGAAATGTGGCAAAGAATGCCGCACATTAAGTCAAAGTCAAAGTCATGTTGCAACTGACGGTCAGTCAGTCTGTCTGTCTTGGGGCTCATGACCAGATGTTTCCTTCTTTGTGAAATTTGCTGTTCTGTCCATTTGGGGCGCCCTCTCTGACGAGAGGTCGGGTCTGTCATCTGTCAGTCCTAGTCCGTCCATGTCATCATTGACACATATTTACAATTTAATTCTAGTCTAATTTACTATTTTTATGTACAATATATACAAGGCCTCTGTCAATCCAGGCATTGTACAGCAGATTATGCCCTATTTCCAGTAGTAATCACTACCATGGCAGTCTAGTCACTTGAACGGTCCTACGCCTGACCGCCGCCTTTTAAGCCTCTTATACTTTCTGTGGCAGGCTTTGCCTTGTCCAATGTTGTGAACATTCTCATTATCATGATTTTGTATGACTTCTGCTTGTTGCCTGCATAATTTTATTATGTAATCATATACGTATGGAATTTTGAATGCCATGTGCAAATCGCAGACATGCTGCACATTGCTGGCAGTGCTCATATTTATACAGCACTCGATGTCAACCCACCTCTAGATCATAACATGCGCTAACCAATCACATTGCTGCCAGCACTCGTATTTATACAGCACTCGCTGTCCAGCCCACATTTAGATCATCACATGCGCTAGCCCATCAGCACTCACAATCGCACCTGCAAGTTTCGCTCCACCCATTAAGCACGGTATAAAAGGTGGAGCCCAAAGCTCGCAATCATCAGTGATCACATTCAGTTCAGAGCGAACAGTCATCAAAGTCATCATTTCTACACTATGACCAGGCAACTGACATAGTTGCCGCAAGTCTCCAGTGACCATGCCCTGCGACCAGGCAACTAACGCAGCTGCCTCAACTCCAGCAACCGCGTTTTGTTACCTGCCAAATTATCAGCGCATGCCCAGTGGAACGAATGGCCCTTTTCAGGGCCCGCAAACTTTCCGAAGTGGTTGTCTGTTGGAGTATCGACAAATCCCACACATTATTCACTGATCATCTTATTCATGCTATATAATCTTAGAGACTGAAAGCATCATTAAATAAACAAATAATAGTAAATAAAGGAAGCTTCAAATTGTTGGGGCTTGTTGCTTTTTCTTGAACATATGTGTCAAATCCAAGCTGCAGTTTCTACATTCCATGTAGAGTTTTCTCTGATCTCAGGTCTTCCCTTTGTCATAACTTCTTTTACTTCTATGTATGATTCCATAATTCTTATAAAACTTAATAGAACTGTGTATCCTGCATGAAATAACATATGTACTTACTTTTATTTGTTTTCATCAGCTGGGAGGCATCATTGAACCAAATGATGGAAAATGCCATTTGGATGAAGGTGGAATGTATACACATTCTACACTTCAGGATTATCCTTCAATTTTACACCTTAAACATAGAGTGAGAGAGAATGCTATCAATATCCTGTTTGCTGTGACAAAGCCCCAGCAAGAAGTGTACAGTCTCCTGTCAAAAAATATAGATGGGGCAAAAGTTGGCCACTTGACAGCCAACTCTTCCAACATTTTAGAACTGGTAGAAGAACAGTACAAGGTAAATCTCATCTCAGGATTATATCAAATTAGAATATCATTCCTTCTCTTGGCACTAAAGCCAAGTCAGGTATTGACTTCCTCAAGATTTACTTTACAAGAATCAATCCATCAGCAGATCTTAACCAACCAGACAAAAATATGGACAAACAACCACAATCCATGTTAAATTGAAAACCACAAAATCATTGTTGCCACTAGGATTAGTACCACAAATGATTCAACAGTCTTGAAGTACATAAGCATTATTTTTGGCCATTTCTGGCAACTTTTGAGAAAAGAACAGCATATTTTTATATTAAGATGTCTGTATGAAATTTTTATTTTGAAAATTAACAAATTACAGTTTAAATCCTCATGACTAATCCATTAGATTAGGTTTCAGCTTGGAGATGACATTTATAAGACAGTTCAGATTTTACATAAGCAAAATATGGGGATAATTTTGTACATTATGGGTTTATTTAATCTCAGTTGCAAATTTGTGCACATATGTCATAAACGTTTTGTAAACATGATATTTATCATTCTTATTACACAATTTCGGGTCACCGTAGTAACAAATTCTCAAGTGTGCAACATGTTAGATGTTGCATTAACACAAATTATGTAGTAGGTCACAAACAAGAAAGCAATATTTTGTTTCAGTGCATCTTGTCTATTCTGTAATAATAATAATATTTTGTTCTGGATTGTGAAGTATAGCATACTATAAAAGGGAGCTCATTTATGATTGACTATTTATGTGTTTTATACATGGGAGATGGCCTTAAACATCAGCCTCGACATATTATTTAGCAACATGTAGTAGACCTGGAAAAGAATATGGGAAAAAGCTGGGGAAGTTAATAGTACAAATCTTGTATGACAAGTGATGAGACCTCCCACTGAATTGTCAATGGATGTTATACTAGTATCCATGTAATAAACATTCATGTGACATGACGACTGGAACATTACCTGCTACTTGGCAATGGCTCCATAAACATATATTGCAGCAAGAGATATGTGCGCGACAATAGAGGAACTGTTGGAAGCAGTGTCTTCAGTGCGGTCCATTCTGAGGTTATATAATGAAGGCTATGGGAGAAGTTATTCAGTATGAAAGGCCAAGCATATTCATAAGAGATATACCCATCTTCTCGTCAGAGAGGATGTTACATAAGGACTGTGACTGCAAGGGTTCATTTGAAAAGAAAATATATCTTGTCATGAGTCTCAAGTTGCTTAGTGCCAAGATGAACTGATTAGCAGAAAACCGCCAGTTGTAAAGTTACTTTGATGTTGACTTTGAGTTAGTCAGTGAGAGCCAGTGATGGTCAAACGAGGCTAGGATTTGGAAATTGGTAGTCATATGTGAGTTCCCATCACAAATTAGCTTGGGACAGTCGTCAAGCAATAAGGATATGAGTACAGAAACTGAGGAATCTACATTGTTGGGAGCCATTAACAGGCAAATACTGGTGAAGACATAGAAGACTTCATGTGTGCTGCAGTACAGTGATTTTTAGCAGCTGTAGATCCTGAAACTATTATTGTTATCTGTAGTTACAAGTTATAAGTGTTCAGTAAATCCAATTACCAATCTAAACTCGTTGTGTAGTCAGTAACACGTGACATCTGGTGTCAGGTGTGGATAGAATTGGATTGGGTTGAAGACTATGTTGGACAATTACATCACCATGTTATGAAAATGGAACAAATGATGGAACACCTGCTGGCCAAAATCGAAACCAACCAAGTGGAAATGAGACCCAGCCTAGCAGAGATAAGAGCTGAAATGAAAATTAGTTGAGAAGAAATGAAAGCTCATCAAGAGAGGATGAAAGCCCTGATGGATATAAACCTAGAAAAGATGCAGGTCTGTTTAGAAAAGATGTAGAACAAGGTAGAGGCATGTCCAGAAAGGATGGAGGCCAATCAAGAAATGATAGAGGATGTAGCAGATCACTATAAACGGGCCCCATGCATAAAGGCCATGCACCTTCTTAGCGCCCTGCAAGACTGAGCTTGCGATGTTCTACACAAAGCCTCTAAATGAGCAACGAGCAAGGAGACTGTCTGGGCAATTGAGTACCGATTTTGGGACCAGCATCTGGCCATAAGGTATGGAATCAAATAAAAACAAAGACCCAAAACATTGGTGAGCCTATGCATGAGTTTGCTGATGCTGTCAAACAGTTGATGCACCATTCCATTCTTGCACTACCCAATACGGCCATAGGAAAGCAGGCATTACATTTGTTGATGGGATAAGAGACTGTGGCATAAGACAGCAGCTACTTTTTGGAGGCAACAAGAGACCCAACGAGGCCCTCAGGCAAACCCATGTGCTGGAAGTCATAAAGCTAACAGTCGGGTCTTCCATCAGACCTCGGAAAGTGAGTGACAGAGCATTGTGGAGGAGCTGGCCCCTCCCAAGCCTTAAGAAGGGTGAAATATGACATGATGACTTAAACATCGCTCGCTGCTAGGTAACAGCTCAAGTAGCACGTATCACTGCAACAGACACGCATGCAGTAATAAAGGAGCTGTTGGAAGCTGTGTCTTCTGTGAGATCTGTTCCAAGGCTGTGCAGCAAGGACTGCCAGGAAAAATAAGCCAGTCAGATCCAGTGCTAGCCAGGACAGTGAGTGGTAGCCAGTGTTGGCCTGCCACAGCTAGTTGTTGCAAGTCAGCAGTTAAATGTGTGAGTTACCATCATGAGTTAGTTGTGGGACAGTTGCCAGCAGTAAGGTCATGAGTACAGAAGCTGAGGAATCTTCATTGTTGGGAGCCATTACCAGGCAATGATGGGTGAAGACATAGAAAACTTTATATATGCTGAAGTACAATGCTCTGTAGAGCACGTGAAGTCATGAAACTGTTATATTTACCTGCAGTTACAAGTTATAAGTGTTCAATAAATCCAATTATGAATCCAAACCCCTTGTCTAGTCACAAACATGTGACAGTAATTGGCTATTCCCTAGGTGACCAATAAGCCTTGTGCCTGAAGTACAACTACAAAAATATTTGCTTATGATTTTTATTTGTTGATTACTATATTTCAGAAAGTTTCATCGTCTGTTGATATGCAGCATGATGCTCCAGAATATATACAAGTTACATTCTATACCTCATGCCAAAGTTCATCTGAGGCAGTAAGGCAATCCAACAAATGCAATGAACTTAAAATTGGGCAGGAAGTTGAATTCCAAGTGGAAATCGTAGTTCGTTCTTGTCCAGCAGATCCAAGTGACTGGAATCAAACCTTCAGGATTTTTCCTGTTGGAAGTCAAGAAGCAGTCCTTGTTTATCTTGAAATGAGCTGTGAATGCTCTTGTGAGCATCACGAGCATTCTGTAAGTAACATCTTATTGAAGTTTGCCATCAAATTTACACTGAAAAATTTGCTTTTCAGCAGTATCGCTTTACTTCATATTATAGTGATATGTTCATGAATGTTGTGTTATAGCGTTTCAATCTTTTTTTGATCTGCAAACTTGGGTTTTTTGAGGTTTGGTGCCATGTATCTCACAATATGCTTTACAAATACTGATCCACAAATGTAACATTACTAACAAGTCTAACATGTAAGCCTTGAATCTTTCAGGGCTACTAAAAGTGATAAAATTTTCTCAGGAGATCAGTTGCATCAGTTTAGAATCAAAGACCATAACTTCAGAGACTGCCTCTATCGCCATAATCTGGGAACGATTTACTGAGTAAACATTGTTTGTTGATGATGTATGCATATATATCACCATCAAGGCCTCACATTTATGGACAACCAGTAACCCATTAAGGACAATATGAAAAATTGAATGTAAAGCCATCTAGGCACTATTGACATTGTTCTTGCTTAGCCTGACACATTAGGCCAAAGTGACCCATGTGGTGTCATGTGGCTGTATGATGCTTCACTCTGTTGTGTGTATGCTCTGTCATCTGAAGCATTATAGCTCCCCCATCTCTTGTCTTGTCTGCATGTTTTGCATAACTGTGCACCTACAATTTAAATATGAAATACAACACAAGAAAAATGCTTCAGCAAAATAGATGCAGCACAATGGAGATCCACTTTGTCCTTCACCTCAAACATAAACTTCAGACTAAAATAAACCAACCTTTTGACTTGGCCGTAATACCATTCATCCAGCCAGCCTGTGGTGGTAAGATCATCAGACTGCTTGCCAAGCAAAACATGTAGATATTGAACTGGCCAGCCAAGAAGAGTTTCAGAATTTCCTCAACCTTTAACATGTGAATGTTATCTATATCTAACGGCAAGTAACTGCTGTGACCAAATGTTAGATTTATCTAACACAGTACAGGTGCACTCTTTGGGAATGCTGACAGTTTGATCTTCGGGTTGAAACCACAACAAACCCATGCAAGGTCAAGTCAGTGGTTCATTCATTAGCTCAGAATAATGAAATCGTTTACCATGGTACTGGTTTCGATACTATTTATGTTTAGATATGACTGTTTATGACCTGGTCAGCCAAATAGAACACAGCTTTGTTTTAAGAACTGAGAAGTAAATATTCATCTGAGCATGCAGATTAGTTCTACTTGACCTTGCAAGGAAGTGGGTCATTGTCAGGGATTGGTTTTCAGTAGGAAATTATCGATCAGAAAGTCAGTGTCGGATTTTCAATTATTCATTTATAAAACATTTTTATTTTGTGTCTTAAGTTGAGGTATATAGCAATTGAAGACAACAATGCACATATGGGCATTGTGGATAAATCTGACAGGATGGTAAATGATTATGGAATTGCCCAGAGGACATGGAAATCTGCAAATAAATTGTTTTTCCACCTTCTAGATATGACTGTTCTCGATGCCTGTTTATTGCACAAGTCATGTGGTGGAAGAATGACACATAAAAAATTCCACGAAATCCTAGTGCAAGATGTGATTGTACAGTCGCATAACGCGAATATCATGGTCAGTGGCATTTCTCAAGGGAGACCAAGCTCATCTGAGGCCCAACTGAGTCGAGTAGAGGTGAAACATTCGCAACACTGGCCATCCAAAGAGATACAAAGACGTTGACCTGTGTGTTCACTAAATAAGAAAACCAGGAGCACCCTCTTCTATTGTAAAAAGTGTGATGTTGGTCTGTGTGTCGATGACTGCTTCAATCAGTGGCGCACGCACTTCAGAGTGTGAGCACTCAATGGAGTTATCATAAACTGTGAAGTGATGCTGTTCATAATCAGATACAGTCTGAACAAAAAAAAATATTTTATATAGTGTATAGTGTGATTNTTCTTATTTCTGTATTGCATAGAACAGAAAATATATAGTTTTCTCTGAAAGTCTGCAACTTTAAAGACTTGGGGCCATTTTAATACCGGCCCAGTAATTACTGTATATGTCTACTTCTTTGTAGCTCTTGTTCTTCCAGGAATACATAGAGGATGCTCCACAGTGTTCTGGTAATGGCACATACATGTGTGGAGTGTGTGCATGTAATAGCATGCACTTTGGGAAGAAATGTCAGTGCAGCTCAAGTGAACCTCTCTCAACAGGAACTGAATTACACAGAGACTGTAAGCCCAGAAAAGATCAAAATGTTTCTGACTGCTATGGGCATGGGACTTGCACCTGTGGAGTATGTCAGTGCACAGAGGTATGAACCCTATTTGTTTATTCATTTCTTTAGTGTAATTAAATTCAGTAAGGGATTTTATAGCCATTGTAAAAATTGGCTAACATCATTTTACTAATCCTGTAAATATGAAAATGGATGGATAAATTGAGATTGTAAATCTCCATTCCATATGAGATAAAAGTTTTTATAAAGTATAAAGTGAGACGCATGGAATTATCTTGTAGAAAAATATTACATTCAGTCTTGTCAAGGAAATAACAGTTTATTAAGACATTACTCATAGACATGGAAAATCAGACATGTAACTAGACAGACATGACAGCACAAAAACAAAGATGTCATACATGCACGCATGCATGCACACACACACACACACACCAGTGTTTTGGAAAAAACTATTGGCTACAACAGGTTGCCATCTGCAAGTTTATGCGTAAACCAGTGGTGCAGTCATTTCCTTTATAACTTGACAATTTCTCAGATTGTCAATAAATTGCTTTTGTTCTGGAACCTGAAGGCTCATCACTCTCTGTCCCTGCACCAGACCAGTCCAATTAACATCATTATCCTTCCTCTATGAGCCTGTCAAATATTACCTTCGCATCTAAGCCTAGGTCTCCTAAGCTGTCTGCTGCCTAACATTTTACAACCAAACATTTTGTTTTTCCAGTACATGCTTCATGTCTTTTACATCTCAGCGCTCTCAATTTGGGTGAAGTGTAAGTCAGCAAGTTTACTAATTTTCGTTGCAGATGTTCTATGGAAAATACTGTGAATGTGATGACTTCTCGTGTAAACAGGAAGACAGTGAGCTGTGTGCCGGTCATGGCTCATGTAAGTGTGGAATATGTCAGTGTGAAGCAGGCTGGATTGGTGACACCTGCAGCTGTCCAGTTTCTACAGAGAACTGTAGATCTGCTGAAGAGAGTAAACTCTGCTCTGATCATGGACGTTGCATTTGCGGTACTTGCCAGTGCAGTGAAAAGTATATGGGAAAATACTGCGAAGAACAGATTCCCACTGTAAGTGTGATAAAATACATTGCTGCATGTGACAGCATGTTGGTAAACCATACATTGCAATATGTTGCTTTGTTTCTTCATGTTTTATCAGAATGTTCAATATAGTAATATTTGGATTATGTTCTTCTAAGTTATGTCGCCATATAGTTGAATAAGTGGTTATAACATTTTGGAAGAAAACATCTGGTCATGAGCCCCAGCTGGGGCTCGTCACCAAGACAGACAGACTGACTGACCGTCAATTGCAAGATGTCTTTGACCTGAATGTGATATTGACTAGGAGTTGAGTGCTGTTTGTTAGACCGGCGAAAGCACGTGTTAATATGTGGGATGTTCCCACAGGCCCAATGAGCATGTAATAAATACCCTCCCCCCCCAAAAAATGCAATCAAATGGAGCCGTGATACATACACAGTAGACCCAGTTTATTTTACAATATTTCACTGCTCTTGATGCGGTTTAATACACAGATGTCAAACAACCCGATAAGGCCAGAAGACAGCAGATAATCTCAAAACAAAATACAGCAATACCTCGCATGGTCTGGCTTCGATCAGTCAGGTTTGAAAATTTCATAGCCAACTAAATTTTAATTGAGCAAAATAAAAATAAATTCTAAAAAATTAGTACACAAAATTATTTTTAATACATAAATGATCGGTTTTTCCCTTTATACAGTCAAGTCTCTTTTTGTGCGGTTTATTTTTATGTGGTTTTAAAGTTATGTACATGTAATATGATACATATTTAAATTTTTTCTCGGGTTCCCCGTTGTGTATGTATGTACCTGTGCTCGGGTCGTTCGTTCTTGAGCTCTGACAGCTATCGCTGGAGGAGGTGGGGAGAGCACTACTTTAATGGAATTTTGGAAGAGCTACATCAGAATCCTTATCAAAAATATAGGCGAAGCATGGCATGAATTAACGGCAAGCAATATGAGTGCAGTATGGAAACATATCATACCACATTGTGCAAATGATTTCATTGGTTTTGAAACGCATTTTGCTGAAGTCACTAGTAACATAATGGAAATTGAACAGCAACTTGGTTTCAATGAGTTAGATTCTGTCAACGTAATTGAGTGCATCAAATCGAACACTAATGAACTAGATAATGAAACACTTATTAACATATGTGAACGGGCTTATGAAGAACGGGAGGACAACTTAGACAGTGACAACTGTGTTGAAGTGCCTGCACGTGAATTAACAGCTGAACAACTATAAAAAATTATTGGAATGGTTGAAACCTTGTCAGAGCATATTATGGAAGTTGATCCCAATATTGAACATAGCCTTACAATTCACCGAACAGCAAAAAATGCAATTCATTGCTACAAAGAAATGTATGGAGAGAAAAGGCCAAAGAAGAAAAACGTGCAGACATCAATATTGCAGTTTTTAGAGAATAAAAAATGAATTGCGAAAAACATGAACTTTTAAAATTATTTCTATTAAAGACATTTTAATTTATTAATTGCATTTTATTTATTGAAAAACGGAGAATTTTTTTGAACCAATTATCATTTTTTGTATGTATTTAGTTCCTCGATTAGATCAGTTTCAAACAGTCCGAGATATTGGCAGAACCGATTACCCGAACTTTGCGAGGTATTGCTGTACTTCACAATCACAGCATCAGAAAAACCCCATGGGGTAAGGTTACATGATGAACAGCCAAAATGCAGTGGAAACAGCAGAGGCGAGTGCAGCCAAAATGGAATTTAAGGAAAGAAGTTAAATATAAGTTTGGAAACCAGACACTCACCTGTTGGTCTTCCTTCAAAAACGCTCATCTTAACTGCCTCAGGGTATATGATCCAAGCTGGGTAGGCTGCTAAATCCCAAAAAAGAAACTACAAAAAGCCCACCGGTAGTCAAGGCCTCGGTATATTGGGAGGAATGGGTATACAAGCAAGAAGTTGACCAGTAGGAAGGGAAGAGATAGAAAATACAGAGTGTTTCATATGGTAACATATTGAACCAAGGCATGGCTCAACATACAGAAAGAACAGTGTTGTTAGGACCTGTACAGAGGCATAAATTAATTTAAGGAGGGTTACAAACCTAGAACTAACGTGATAAAGGATGAAAAGAGTGACTGAACTGTTTTCAGATTCCCACAATACTTTGAATAGATTGAAGAAGTTTTTCTCTTGAATATACGTGGGGTTAACACTATGGAGCAGACTCAAATATAAGTACATACAGCTGGGCCTAGTTCTTTTGGGGCTGAAATTTCTACCGAAAAGTTGAACGGTTGTAAATATCCAGGTACTTGTCGATTTCCAGCAGAATGTATCCAAGCAGGAGGTGAAACAATATATTTTGAAAGCTACAACTTTTTAATTCCACAGTGAAATACCAATTTAGTGTGAAATTCTATATTTAGCGGATAGCGGGAAGTGGATCTGTGATAGGTGCAGATGGGACAGCTTCGTCAACTAGAGGACAAACTGAAAAACGCTCTGCAACAGATTGAGGAACTAAAATGGAAGAACAAGGAGCTGGAAGAGCAGTTACAAGGGACTGTAGTTGGATGCAAGGTCGGCAGGCGTGATGCGGTGTGGAGACGACACAAAGGGCAGAGTGCTTAGCATCGGGTAACTCGATTATATGGAACGTGGAATCTGAACATGTGAGGGTACCGTGCTTTCCACGAAATAGAACTGAACAACTGCAAAGAGTGAAGAAAACAGAGATCTAGGGAGCCCTATTAATGTCATAATTTATGTAAATACTAATGATTTGAGATGAACTGCAAATCTTGATTATGTGATGGGTGAAGTGAAATGAATAAGGCATAAACAAAGTTTCCTCAGTTAAGGCCACACCATAGCTCAAGTGGTTAGTAGCTGGCTTCCCATCGCGGCAGCCCAGGTTCAATCCCTGGTCTGGTCAAGTGGGATTTGTGGTGGACATTGACATTGGGTATTACATTTGTAGATTATTATTTATTATTATTATTTGGAGGGGGTGGGTTTCCCCATGCACTGCGACCATTTGTAGATCCAAACAGATGAATTGAGAATTGGGACTTCAGTATGGATGGACTGCACATGAACCAAATCGGAGCGAGAAGACTATGCCAACTATATTCTAGAGTTTGTGTCTTCGCCGCCAGAGGACAGAATTCGAAGGAGTGACTGTTGCTGAGTACTATCAGAGCGGGAATGCGTGAAGGGACGTGAAACCCAAGAACATCCGACGTTAGTCTGGCAGATGACAAGGAGAGAAGAAGCGATGAAGCAGTTGAAGTGAAAGGCAGGGACCATTAATTCACATGGGAAATAATATTCATCTACAGAGCTCTGAACGAGGTATGTGCAAGTTATAGAAAGATTGGCTGCCTAAACTGATTATTTAGGAAATTCTGCAAAGCATCATTGGAGGAGATTTAAACTTACCCTATGCCGATTGGAATGGTAACGCGGAATGCACTAACAGAAGTCAGACATTTGTAAATAGACTGGTATGGGAAAATGGGTACACGCAGGTAGTAGATAGTCCCACCCGATGTGACGCATTTCTGGATGTTTATTTAGTCCGGCTGGAAAGTTCATTCACCTCTTGCGGCATACTACAGTGACAATTGCGGGACATTATGAGAAGTAGAATGGAAAGAAAATTACTGTCGACCTCAGGTAGAGGGACTAGTCCCAGTGTAGCATAAAGCAAATGTTTTAGGGCTACAAACCTTCCTCCAGGAAAATTCACAATATGGGCAAACAATGGTAGATGCTTTGAGGAGATACAGAATAATTTCAAGGACGTAATAATCGAGAGTGTCGAAAGATTTATTCCACATCAAATTACTTACTTACTTATGGAGCTGAGCCCTTCTTGAGGAGAAGCCAAATCTGCAGCTACTCAAGAATTTCCCAGCATGTTATGACACCCAAAGGTTCATTACCGTGTTCACAAGAGCCCTCCACTAGTCCCTATCTTGAGCCAGATCAATCCAATCGATACCATCCCATCCTATCTCTCTAAGATCCATTTTAGTGTTGTCCTCCCACCTACGCTTTGGTCTTCCAGTGGTCTCTTTCCTTCTGGCTTACCCACCAATATTCTATATGCATTCCTCGTCTCCCCCATTCGTGCTACATGCCCTACCCACCTCATCCTCCTCGACTTGATCATTCTAATTATACTTGGAGAAGAGTACAAGCTATGAAGCTCCTCAGTATGCAGTTTTCCCCAACTTCCTGTCACTTCATCCCTCTTTGATCCAAATATACGACATAAAATACTAAGAAAAATTCGGACCATGATTACTACAATAAGGAAGTGAAAAAGTTAAAGTTGAATGTCAGAAAAGCATATAATAGAAGAAAATTAGGACAGCAGTACTGAGAGGAACTGAAACAACTATCGAAGCAGTTGCTATTAGCCAAAAAATGCACAGGAGACATTTTTAAGATCTATACTAAGAAATGAAGGCAAATGTCAGACTGAGTTTTACAGGTATGTAAAAAGACATAAAGGCAACAGGGAAAATATTCCTGAGATCAAAGATGGTAATGGACGGCTAATTACTGATTCAATAGAAAAGGCTAATTCCCTAAATTTCTATTATTTTTCGATATTCAGCTGTGAGCGTAGCATCCTGCAGATACAGGGTGCCAACTCAGGTGATCCCTTCGCTATTAGCACTAAAAATCATTAGGAAGAAGTTAAGCAGCAGTAAGTAAAGAAAGAAATCAGTAGGGCCAGACAGCATTTCTGGCGAAATTCTAAAAGTGGGTGAGGAAACCATGATTCCATACCTTGCGCCATTATTAGACATAACAATTAATAATGCCACTATCCGAAGTGACTGGAAAAAGGCCATAGTGGTTCCTATTTACAAGGGGGGATGATCAATTGCTAGTCTCAAATTACAGACCCATCTGTTTAACCTCAGTGGTCTGCAAGCAAATGGAATCTGAGAAAATCTGGGATAAAAGGGATTGGTTATTAGAGGGTCAACGTTGATTTAGGCCGCGATATTCATGTGAAAGTCAAGTAATCACGGTTTGCCAGGACATTTCAGATTCACTGGATAATGGAGGTAGAATGGACGCTATTGTAATATATTTTGTGAAGGTTTTCGTTCTAGTTCCCCATGATCGGCTGCTTACGAAAATTGCGGCCTTAGGAGTGGACTAGAAGGTAGTTAATGTGGATAAGGTAATTCCTTTTGGGCCGTACACAGAGAGTTAGAGTAGGAGGCCAATTATCGGAGAAAGTCAGAGTAACGTCAGGGTAACGCAAGGAAGTGTACGGGGTCCACTACTGTTCCTTGCATACGAAAATGATATTTGGAGAAATATTGATCCAACTATTAGACTTTTCGCAGATGACTGTATAATATATAGGCAAACTATAAATAATAAAGATATGCAAAAGTTGCAGATAGATCTGAAGAGGATGGGGGAGTGGGCATTTTAAAATGCAGTGGTAATTAATCACAAGAGCCCAAGCTATGGAACCATTAAATTATTCTTTGTGGGACATAGTAATTCTGTAAGTGAGCAGTTGTAAATATTTTGGAATAATTTTATGCAGCGATTTAAGTTGGGCTGTTCAAGTTAATTACATGGTGAAAGAAGTTTAGCCTACACATCACTAGTGCATCCGATTCTTGAATATGGGGTGACCTGCTTTGGTCCCTACAGAAAGGGACAGATAAATGCGCTTGACTGGGTGCAAAACATGGCAGCTAAATTTGCACATCATGGAAATGATTTGAATCAGTAAACCTTGACACAGCACGCAGGAAGGTAGCTCACATATGTGCTCTCTTCAAAATGTACAGAGGAGAATGGGCTTGGAAGGCTGTAGTGATAGATTACAAGGACCATGCTATCTGAGCAGAGTCAATCATGATAAGAAAATTATGAGCAGAAAACAATGGACAAATATCAGAAAATATTCCTTTGTAAATAGGCCCATTCAGCTCTGGTACCAACTGTCTACAGATGCTTTAGGGACTCTGTCCTCAAAATCAAGTAATTTTAGGGAAAGGTTTAGGAAAGTAATAAATAAAGGCGATGTGAAGGTGTGGGAGAAATCATCTGAAACTGCAGTGCATTGCAGTGCAGTGATGTAAACTGGTATGAGGATGAGAAGGGTACATAAGTGTAGTGAAGTGGAATGAAAGGAAGGTCATGGTGAAAGGTGGGCGCATCAGAACATGACTTTACATATTCCATCACTGTTACTGTTTATTGAAAGCGTACTTTTTTTTTTATTAATATTAATTTATATATTTGTAGTTGTAATTTTATTTGTTGTAGTTGTAATCGTATTTGCTTTGTATTCATTTTGAGTATTGTGTCCTTCATTGCTTGTGTAGTTTTGTGTTCTTTGTTTTGTTTGAGTGTGGTGTGTTTCTTTGTGTGATGTGTGTTGTGTCTTATCATACTATCATTGCCACCAGGTAAAAACCCATTTGCACTTAAATAAAATAATAATAATAAAATAATAACTCCCATGTAGTGGTAGCTGTAATTTAGCACAGGAAAAGTAATTCCCCCAGAATTTCTTTAAATAAGGATTTCACTGCAATTAGGAGGAATGCCACAGCAATGCAAGAAGTCTCTTGCTGTTCTGTTTTGTTTTTTCTTGGCACTACAGCCCCAGTGGGCCTAGGCTTACCTCCAAGAACTTCTCCGTTCACTTCAGTTTTTCTAGATCTTACACATTTGGTATGACTCCTTGGGCAGGTGATCAGCTCGTCACAAGGCCTCTACCTGTACACAAACACAGAAAAACTCACACACACACACACACACACACAAACTAAACATCCATGCCCTGAGTGGGATAAAAACCCACGATCCCGGTTTCCAAGCGAGCGAACACAGTACATGTCTTAGACAGCCTGGCTACCGTGACTGGCAGTCTCTTGCTGTACCTGTGTACATAAGAAGGTTGATAAAATTGATGTGATTATCAAGGCCTATCACTGTTATCAGCTACATCAAAATTTTATCGAGCATTCTTCTGTCAAGGTAAAATTGCATATATAGATAAATTACTGGGGATCATCAGTGTGGACACAATATGTCAACCACTGATTAGATATTCTGCATTAATCAAATATTGGAGAAGATATTGGAAAACAAGAGAGTCATGTGTTGACTATTTAGAAATCAAGAAAACCTGCCCAGTTAGGAGGAAAATGTTGTGAGTCTGGTATATCTATGAAACTAATTAGGTCAATTAAAATGTGTTTAAATGAAACATACAGTTAATCAGGATCAATGGCTAATAACAGGGACAAATGGAAGAGTCTTAGGTTCATGGTAATGAATTTCAGGTTCACGAAATTGCAGGGAATTTCTTGACTAAGAAAGCAACTATTATCTTCTTAATAAGAACCCTACTTATGTAGTTAGTCCATAATCCACTTATTTGTGTGCAATGCAATGTATCTGTGATTCCAGTCTTTACGTTTGTATTACCAGTTTCACTAAATGGATTGGCACAGCATTAACTGATATTTGGTAAGTAGCTTACCTGACAACCCAGACTGCTTATTCAAGGTTTATCTCAGTTCTTCGAGGCAAATGGTAAGATCGTATGTTACAGTAGTCCATGACAGCTCCCTCCTACTCCCCACCTGATTCATGATTCCCAATTTAATGCTCCCACTGGTGCACCTTTATAAGATAACCTGTACTATGCTTTTTTAGTTCTAAGTCAGCTTGAAGGAGTGAGTATCTTAATGTCTTTGCAGGTGGATCAGAGTACATTGTGCGAAAGTTTATTTCCCTGTGTTCTATGTCAAGTACACAAGAGAGGGTCGCTCACTTCAGAACAGTGTGCTGAAAAGTGCACAAATCTGACAATCAAAAAAGTAGATGCCGTAGAGGGTAAGTTTTCACATTTGTAACTTTTTGTCTACTAAGTTATGTTATCAAATTATGCTTTTTTAATATTGGTAGGCTGAATAGCGCACATGGTAGGCCATTTTCTAAATTTCAGATAGGCATAGTAGCACCTGAAGTGTCCGTAACCAGTTCTACTATTACTGAGCATATCATCCCATCTGTCTCTTTTAATACATGCAACTCCGCATTTTTCACACATTATTCTTTAGAACATCTTTGTAAGCAATAAGAAAATTATAATTATAAATTAATATGATATAAAATACATCATATACATGCCTAGTTTAATGATGTTACCCCAAATCAACATGGCATCACACTAAATATGGGAAACTATAGAAATTTGCAGTATATGAACACTGTTACTATAGTCACAGCACTGATCTATGTGATACAAGGAATCGCTGAAAATAGTTGCTGCTTCTCTAGTTAAGATAAAGCCGTTGACATAAATTGAATAACATGCATAGTTGACAGGCGGATGGTTGGGTAGTAAAGGATATAAGATAATATTGCTTAAGACCTGATGTAACTCATTTGCCAGTTCATGATTTCTTTATATGTTTACATACAATGAAGGCATGGGGAGGCTATTGGTGTCTGTTTCATCATACAAAGCTCATAACGTAATCTGATTAAGTTTCATATCTTAGATCTACACTAAGAGTTGTTACAAGTATCATTTTGGTATACATAAGTCCTCTGTAACCTCTAAATTACATGAAGCCCAAGTCAGAATTTTGGAAAAGATGTTTTATTCCAATCATTCAAAACTTAGATTCAGTCCTGGTGAATAATGTGGTAGTGCAGCTCAAGAAAACAACATACAAACAAGGAATTTTTGCTCCTGTCTCCAAAATGTTTTTCAGTTGCAGGGTTTTATTTTCGGAGTGGGAGGATAATTTATCTTGTTAAATTTAAAGTTTACAGAGAACACAAATCATTTTTGTTTTATAACCAGTGTGTTAGAATCCCAAATCTACACAGAATTCATGATGGTGTTCTCCTGAGGCAACCTAGAAAAGAATGTGGATTTGGTAACCAATATTATTGAAGAAAAGAAAATGTTGCATGTATAGTTCAGCTTAGCACAGCATATTAACTCCTCAACAAGCAGGAAAAATTTGGAAAATCTTAACTTTACATTAGATGAATGTCAGATATTTCCTACTTTTGTCTTTCTATACCTTAGGACAATAAGGCATGGGAATTTTAGGTATCATTTATACAATGAAAAATTGTGTCTTATACTTCTAAAAGAAAGGTGATTTTAGACAGTGGAGCTTTCTAATACATCTTACAATTACAGTACTTCAGTACTTTCATGTAATATATGCAGGTGAATAAGATGTGATTGTATGGACTGGTTTTATATCACTTGGGGTAGGGCCAATAGATGACACCTGTGAATATAATGGACCCTTGGATTCTATGAAATGTTAGGAAATTCATAATTAGCAGAGCAATTGGTGACTTTTCAAGAACATCTCAGCTGCATGAAGTTAATTAGCTCTGTGCGGATGAGGAAGTGAAGGCCAGATGGCAGGGCACGCTTCATATTAATTGCACAGGCTGAAGGCCGATTAGTCTTGTTTATATCTATACAACATATGTGTTTGTGATGGGAATGTGTGGGAGGTCAGTTTATTATGTTCTCCATCATTTAATTAAAAGATGTTACATTTTAAGGTAACTGATGGAGACATGTTTTTCATTTCAGAGAACATAACTGGTGGTACTGACTGTGAGCAGGACTATGATGAATGCCAATTGAAATATCAATACCTATACAGTGAAACATCAGCCATCGAAATAAAGGCATTACATGAATTGAAATGTCCTATACAGATGAGTTACTATAGTAAGTTTTTTGTTACTTCTGTGATTCATATAAAACCGGCCCGACGAAATGAGCTGTAATATAAAATATACCATACAGATATTAAAGTAATTTACACATATCTTATCTTGGATTGTGTGCCATGATCAGAGTAGGTGTTGAAAGTGTCCGCCATTTTCAAGTAGGCACACCTCCACCCTTGTTTGCATATTCGCCATGACTCGCTGCAGTGTTTCTTCAGTGATGTTCCTGATTTCAGCCGAAATGTTGTCCTTTAAATCCTCTAATGTACACGGTTTGTTTGCATACACCCTGTCCTTCTGTAAACACCAGAGAAAAAAAATCCGGGCTGGTAAGGTCGGGGGATTTCAGGGGCAATATCTTTTTAGAGATGACGTGATCGGGAAAGAAGCTCTCAGTCAGTTCTATGGACATGTTGGACGTATGGTACGTCGCTGAATCCTGCTGAAAATAACCCTGTGTAAGTTCCACTTCATCCAGCTGCTGCACGAAATCGTAAAAAATACAACAGTATAAGGCACTGTCCACGGTCGTGTCGAAGAAGATCGGTCCAGTGATTCGTAAACCAGAAATGGCGCACCACACACCCACTTTTTGTGGGTGTAGTGGTGATTCAGCAATCTCATGTGGGTTTTCAGACGCCCAGATCCTCGAATTTTGTGCGTTTACATATCCTGATAGGTGGAACCACGCTTCATCACTAAACCAAGTGATATCCAAAATTCTGGGGTTATCGTCCACGAATTCCCGAAACCATAAACAGTACCGTACTCATTTATCTTTATCAACATCACCCAATTCCTGGATATTGATGATCTTGTAGGGACAAAGATTCGCTTTCTTTGGAGCCCATTGACACGTTGAATAAGAATACCCGGTTTCCTGGCTTAGATGTCATAATGATTTCTTGGGAGACTGCAGTAACCTGTCCTGCACAATTGCAATCATTTCTTCTGGCATTTCTGGGTGGTTTTTACCACGTTCACTTAAAAGTGTCCCTGTCCTTTCCAATTTCTGAGCCAAGGACTGTATAGTCGATTTCGCTGGCCTCTTGTGAACTCCAAACTTCCTCCTGAATTCCAATTGTGTGTTCGTTATCAAGCCTGTCACCCAGTACGTGGGCACGAGAAACACTCGCTGTTCAACAGTGTACTCCATGACTGTCGCCTGTGCACTGCAGACACGTTTCGGGATTGTCCTTGACCATGCAGCATAAGGGCTGCCACTTGCTGGATCATGCGCACACCATTCAACTCAGCACAACCCACGGATTATTATGTCATAATTGTGAGCGGTTATATGCATCACCTGCGGAATTGTTAGCAAATTCATCGGGTAGGTTCTATACAATTCACCTTCTATAATATTAAATTAAGCATACAGTATCAGTGACTGCTATGTCGTTGAAATTTATTAGCTATGGGGATTACTGTGATTAAGTTATGATTCAGCTGTGGCTAATTCATGATAATAGGCCAAAATCAGAAGACATTTCAGGTGACTGGTAATAATGTAATAATTTACCTGTTAGATATTACACATAGTGTGCATATGCAGTACTGGTTGTGTTATTGGCCATGAAGATGATCCAAGAGGGAAGGATATAAACATTTAATCCTTTTTATCTCAGCTTCACCATGCATCCAAAGAGTTAAGAGAGGAGAGTGAAGTAGATGTGTTGCTCAATGAATTAATGGTTTCAGTTTATGACTGACCAAGGCTACTAGGTGATGATCACAGCTACAGAGGGGTTTTGGGCAGTGTTATCATGTTATTAAGAACAAACAGGGGAGGTAGTGGCAAAATTTATGCATAGGCCGAATTACAGGGTCTCTTCCCTTCCTCCAGGCCAAACATATCATAGGCATTATGTGGCTTGAACTGCCATGTACGAGGGGCGTTCACGTTCTAAGGTCTCCGATTTTTTTTCTCAGGACTGGGAGCAGATAGACACATGCGGTTTTGTTTAAAATACGTGTGCACTCTTTGTGAATGCGTGACAGAGATGGCAGAACTCTACGGCACACAGAACTCTAGTGGTAGCGGCGAGTGTGAGGAGTGTTTTTGATACTTAAAATGGCGACGTTTTCGTTACAAGAACAGCGAGTAATCATTCGTTTTCTCCACTTGCATGGTGCGACACCCATTGAAATTCATCGCCAGTTGAGTGAGACATGTGGTGATGGTGTCATGAATGTGAAAAATGTACGCTCATGGGTGCGACAGTTCAAAGAAGGCCGAACGTCGTGTGACAACGAACCAAAACAATCTCGGCCTTGCACTGACAGCATGTTCGAGCGAGTTGAGAAAGTTGTTTTGGAGGATCGCCGATTGAGTGTGGAAAACATCGCCCCCAAAGTTGGCATTTGGGATCTGTGCACAAAATCCTGCATGAAGACCTGCGAATGCGGAAAGTGTCCTCCAGGTGGGTTCCACGAATTTTGGCGGATGACCACAAGGCTGCACGCATGGCAATGATGAAGGCATGAATGGGACTTTCTTTTCATCAACTGTGACAGTGGATGAGACATGGATGCCGTTTTCCAATCCGCTATTGCATCAGCAATTTTCCAGTGGTCAAAACAGACTCCTACAAAAGCGTTCACAGCTGCCATGGAATCATGGCGTCGACGTTGTGAAAAATGTGTACGGCTGCAGGGAGATTACGTTGAGAAGTGACAGAAGTTTCAAATTTTTTGTATGATTATTGTGTGAGAAAAAAAATCGGAGACCTTAGAACTTGAACGCACAACGTAATATTGAGTAGAACAAAATGATTTGTTTATCTTGAAGAATTAAGAGGGTTAGTTCCTGTCATGAGTTAGTTGTAAGACAGCTGCTATGCAGTGAGGACATGAGTATGGAAGCAGAGGAATATTCATTTTATGGCCGTTACCAGGCAATGACTGGTGAAGAGACAGAAAACTTTGTGTGTGCTGCAGTATAGTGATTTGAAGAGTGCGTAATTTAGTGAAACAGTTATTTGACGGTAGTTATGAGTTATATTTCCAATAAATCCAACTGCCAATCCAAATCCCATGTCTAGTCCCTAACATGTGACAGTATTTTATAGTTAAAAATAATACCAGAAGGTTAGATATATCTCAGATTGAAATCCCTATGCTGTGTACCGGATATTAGGATCCCTTTGTAAACCATTGATAAATATTGTAACATGTTTCGTTACAGAATACGCCGTAGAGATGGTTAATTGGTTTATTTAACAATCTACAAGTAACGGCTACAATTACTTATCTCACAGTTATGGGTTTTCACACTTTATAACCCTAATCGCATTAATCTGTTAACACTGTTGCGGGGTTTCACGATTTATAACCCTATGCGCAAATCAGTTCCCTCTGTCTTCAGTAGTCTACACGTTTACAGTAGGGGAGCTATGTATCACTGTATCACACACTCCCAATTACACAATTACACACACGTCCGGTTCTTCTTTCCGCGACGGCTGCTATACTCCAACGGTAGTCGGCTGACTGGAGAACTGTTGATAACACACTCGGCAACTGTCACTTTACGACTCGGTACTGTCTTCGGCGATGGCCAGGTTACAACTCGGCTCGGCGACTATTACTTTACGACTGACTTCTACTGTACAACTCGGAAATGTCTTCAGTACAACTGAAGTCGCCAACTGCTACAGTAGAACTCACTGGTAGCTGCTGTGCGGTTCACTTATACTCGTATAGCTGCAGTGGTGCCTGTTACGTTCCACGTCAGAGTAGGAAGTTGATTACGGGTACGTAGCGTTGCGCGTTACGTCACCGTGGAGGGGTGGGAGGGAGCGCTATGTTACCGCCACGCGCCTGTGGCCTGAGTTGCCACGTTGCTGCTGGGTAGGGAGGGGTTCTCCGTTGCGCAACATGTTACAATATTTATATTGAGACAAAGAACACTAATTATTTGTTTCTTTTATTTGGTCTAGCCTATGCTGTGCCAGTTGTAGTCGTTTTCATCATTATTGGAGTTGTCCTTGCTCTGTGGAAATGGTTAACTTTAAAAAAAGAGAAACTTGAGTTCAGAAGGTTTATAAATGAGCAAGAAATGTCAAATTGGGGAGTGGTAAGTGCATTCATATTAATTTCACACATGCAGAAAGAGAGAGAAACAGACATGCCTCCACACACCCACTCCACCCCCTACACACAGACACACACACACATAATCACTCACTCATCAACCCACACTCTCACCCCGTCTCTCATTCTCTATCACTCATACCTCTCACACTCTCTGACATTCTCACTCTGTCTATTTCTTTCTCTCATGATACTGGCATTATATTATACAAGATTTTCTAATAGCCCATAAAACTGAAATTATTCTTAAATATTTGGAATGCTGTATTCATTTTCGAGTCCCTTTGGCAGCCAAACGCAAATGAAGTACAGTCACTGCTATGAGAACCTCAAACCCAACAAAAAAGTAGACTTTAATGATATTATTATTCTCAACAGAACAGTTTATAATTAGCCAAGAATAAAATGCGGGACATATATTTTTATTTTATTGATGTTAAATCTTCAAAGCTTATTATCATACAGTCTGAAACTTATTATATGATGAAAAAGGAAAATGCCTTGAGGTCATAGGTGTTGACATATTAGTATCCTAAAAATTCTGATATCATGTAGTGTTTTGTTGATCATTGTAATCAGAATGGCTTATTCTGAAGTACATGAAAGTCTGATCATAAATCTGTATAATACTGTGGAGGGCCACTTAGGACCAGAATATTTGGAATCAGAATGCAACCATTGCTGTACAACAGCTAGTAATTCCTAGGCAGCGAAGCTTAAGAAATCATTGCCCCGAAAATGAAAGGCTAACAGTCGTGTTTCCACCGTTACAAACGAATTGTTTGAGGGAGACATGTATTCCTGCGTTCATTGCATAGCAGCAGGTGAAATCAACCTTTTAACAAGGTATTCCCTATTCATTCCAAGGCCAAGTTATAACAGTCCAATGTTGACAAGAGACTAGTTCAGTTTATACTGGACTTTCGCAGGAAAGAGTTCTTATCCAACTAGAGCAGAAGTGTTGCAACATTGGAGAGGAAACATCTAAATGACGTAATAAGTGGAGAATAACTGTAAGTGTTAGTGTAAAAATGACTGTCCAATAAAGATATTCATTCAGATCCGAGACCCACATGAATGTTCTTGTCGCATTGCCTAGCAAACACGCGACAATGGTGTCAGAAGTGGGATAGGCTCGGATTCGGGAACAAACTCCTGCTGGCCATGCAAGAAAACATGAATGCCAGCAGAGAGGAAATGAGAGCGGAAAGTAAGGCCGACCGAGGCCACGCCATAGTGGCTAGTCGCTGGCTTCCCGGCCCGGGTTCGATCCCAGAGTCTGGGGAAGTGGGATTTGTGGTGGACAAAGTGGCGCTAGGGCAGGTTTTCTCCGAGTACTTCGGTTTCCCCTGCCAATCTTCATTCCACCAATTGCTCCTCAATCACCCTCACCTATCATCTGGGGCTGGTACAATAGGCCAGAAGTGGCCGCAGTACAAGGGACTTAGTCCCACCCCACTAGGAAAAAAAATAAAGGCCGACCGAGATGAAAGGAAAGTCGACCTAGAGGAGCTTATGATAATTATGGGGGGGAAAAAAAGACGATTTTAATCGTTTCTTGAATCCTGTTGCGTGTTTAATCAATAGTAGAGTGAATTTATTGACTACACAACACGTTTTTTATCACATTATCACTACATGTTTCGACCTCAAGAGGGCATCTTCAGGTGTATGAACACAGCTGTATAATTACACGCGGTCGCATTCACTTTTCACTCATTCTACCTTGTATCTTTTCCAGACTTACGCTCACTAATATATGGAGTTCTTTTATAAAACACAGGTTAAAATTATTATTATTATTCTAATTTAATTGTTAAAAGTTAAAAGTTCGTGAATCGAGGTTCAATTCATGTCACTGGTTACACTTTCACTTGTTTTTCGGTCTCATTTTTTACTTACGCTCGCTACTGTATCTAGTTCTTTTTAAACTGGTTTAATTATTATTATTGTTAAAAGTTCGTGAATTGAGGTTCAACTTATGTTATTAGTTACACTTTCACAATGATCATAACAGATCCAGCAACATCAAAGGACGCGGAAGAACAGTGAGACCTCACAAACAAGTGAAAATGTAACTAATAACATAAGTTGAACCTCAATTCACGAACTTTTAACAATAATAATAATTAAACTAGTTTAAAAAGAACTAGATACAGTAGCGAGCGTAAGTAAAAAATGAGACCGAAAAACAAGTGAAAGTGTAACCAG
>NW_019744407.1:2203407-2260393 GCF_002891405.2 Cryptotermes secundus
AGATGGCGAATTAGGCCAGGACATACATCAGCCTTAAGGAATTCACGGAGACTATAGAAAAAACTAAGATGGAATTAGAGACAGCAGAAGAGTCCCTCGACGCACGTACAAGGAAATTCCAAGAAGACCTAACAAAAACCTATAATCAAACCTGTGAAGCAATTGAAGAAACTAAACGCGAGTTCCAGGCTCGGTTGAAAGTAGTACAGACGAGGACCGGGCAGGGAAACACATCAACGGTCGATGAGGGCACAGCTCAGACACCGACATTCAACGGAAATGCATCGTGGAGCGTGTTCCGACGACAGTTCGATATCGTAGCAGAGCGCAACTATTCGTCGGACCGGGAGAAATCGACATACCTAATCACCGCTCTGAAGGGCCGAGCGGCAGACGTGCTACCCGGCATTCTGACAAATACGTCTTAATACCCTTCAGACAATAGAAGACCATTTTGGTGACCAACATTTTGCCGCTGCTTACCGCTGCCTATTAACAACAAGGACACAGAAAAATCGCCAGGTAGTGATCAGATTCCAGCAGAACTTATTCAAGCAGGAGGAGAAATATTACAGTCTAAGATCCACAATCAAATTACTTCTATTTGGCATAAGGAAAAAATGCCTGATTAGTGAAAGGAGTCTATTATTGTACCAGTGCACAAGAAGGGTGATAAAACTGACTGTAGTAATGACTTCACCCGAAGTGGGGGCAAACACAGGCACCTAACCTAAGCTCAAAAGTATAAGACGTAATAACAGCAGCCAGGCCACACCTAATCAATGGAGAATTTCAGGAATTGGAGGAACTCATGGCCAAGTACGCAGACATCTTTGCAAAAGACAACGAAGATTATAGAAGGACAAACCAATTATATCACTGCATAGATACAGGAGACGCCCAACCAATTCGACAGCCACCAAGGAGAAAACCCCTGGCAAAACAAGCAGAAGTGGGATAAATGCTTGACAACATGCGACGACAGGGTGTTATAGAAGAATCGGACATAGCAATTCCTAGACAGCGAAGCCTAGAAAATTGTTGCTCCAGAAATGAAAGTCTAATAGTGGTGTTTCCACTGTTACAAATGAATTGTTTGAGGCAGACACGTATTCCCATGTTCATTGCGTAGCAGCGGGAGAAATTAACCCCTCAACAAGGTATTCCCCATTCAGTCTGAGGGAAAGTTATAACAGGCCAATGTCAACAACAGACTAGTTCAGTTTGTATTGGACTTTAGTAGGAAAGAGTTCTTATCTGACTAGAACAGAAGAGTTCTTATCTGACTAGAGCAGAAGTGTTGTAACATTGGAGAAGAAACATCTAAATGACGTTACAAGTGGAGAAAAACCATAAGTGTGAGTGTAAAAGTGGCTCTCCACTGAAGGTATTTGTTCAACTCTGAGAACCCACACAATTTCTTATTGCATTGCCTAGCAATCACAAGACAATATCTACACTTAGATTCACCTGCTGAAATTCAGTGACTTCGTAGGTTATAATTACTGAGAGCCAAACAGATGTTACACCTAATACCTCAAACAAAGGTACTCTCCTGTTCTCCACCAGAAATCTTAAAACTCGTAACTGCAGTTTCTCAGCTTAGCTAATTCCATGGAGCAGTCCTTCTTGAGAAGCTACTGGACCCTCCATTTGTCAAAATATTTCCCACATTGTATAGACCTGAAGGTCATTACCACACTCACAAAGTGGCCATTGCTGGACCTTATTCTGGACCAAATTAATGCAGTCCATATTCTGACACTCTCTTTCTTAAAGACTAATTTTATATTATCCGCCAGTCTACATGTAGATATCCTAAGTTGCCTCTTCCGTTTTTGTTACCAACCAAAATTGTATATTCAACCCTTTCCCATGTAAGCTTATAAGCACTGCCCGTGTTATCATCCTTGATTCTATCGCACTAATAATATTTTTCCAGGAGTACAAATTACGAAACTTCTCATTATGCAACTTTTTCAGACTTCGTGATATTTCCTCTTTCTCAGGTCCATATATTTTCCTCAGCACCCATTTCCCCATTCTCAGATATTAAATTTAATTGGACAAAATAGAACCTCCAGTCCTGTTCTTTGGCTGCAGTGGAAAAAAGGCAGCTTCATTCATGAGGATACCATTAGTATTTAATGGAATATACTAGTTCTTTGAAGTCCCTATCTAATATCTTAATCAAGGATCTAGTGCTTGGCAGAGTCAAAATATTCTGAATTTATGCAAAGTCAACACATGTATGATCACATGAGAGTGCACTGCCATGCTGTCAACCTTCAGATAACAATATTTCCAGTTCTCTTCAGTACTGCATACCAGTATTGGTTGAGCTAGTTAGTTGTGGGATTTCTTGTCTGATACAATGGTGCAGAAAAGAAGATAATGCTGGAATTGATCATAGAAAAATGACCTGTAAAGATGTAACTGGAAGACTATATTGGCTTGTGAGTCAATGGCAGGGTCTGTAGTGACAGCTGGATGGATGATGTTCCAAGGAATTAGTCATATGACAGCAGTATGACTTTTTTACATATTATAGCATACCAGAAAATGTATTGTTAACATTTATTATTTACTTAAAGGACACAAATCCACTGTACAAATCACCAGTGTCAGTTTACAATAACCCAACTCATGATGAATTTTCATAACACTTTCTGAAGTGAGAAGACAGGTAAGTGTCAGTCTGCTATATGTTATCACAGCGAGAACTTAGCATAAATATGAGTAGATTCCTCCTGTTCCATCAAGTTCCTTGACTTGGTGCACCTGAACAGTGATTCATTTTCAGTAGCCTCTAAAATAATAATCTTAATCTTTAACACATGTAGTTCTGTCTAACTCAATGTTTATATCCTCTGATTAGAACTGTAAATAATTCTATGAATATATTAGTGTGAGAGGAACTTACTTTAATGATTTGTAAGGGAGGATTAACTTTTTCCCTTGTCATTTACAGAGTATCAGCATTCTAAGACAATTTTTGCCAATGTTGTGGTTGAATGGTCAGCACTCCTGCATGTTATCTGGAAGGTTGCATGTTCAAATCTTGACCTGAGGTTTATCAAATTCGTTATTCACAAATAATACCATTATTCAGAGCTATATACTTGAAACAGATAAAAGTGTCTTTAAATAAATGAAGAATATACAACCACTTTTCTCAAGGTTCGTGTAGCTCAGAATATTATTATGATGAATACTGACTAGATAATGTGGCTGAATATAAACAGAACTTTTCTGGGTATCATAATTTTGAGGAATTCCATAATTTGTACTTTTCACTGAATATTATTAGGGGGATGAGTTCGGTAGAGTAGGTAGTATGTGTTCATACAGTGCACACAAACCGTACTAATACACATACACACACAGAGAGGTGTACATGATCATGCATGCATGTGCACTTACACAAAATGGAAAACATACAAAAAACTTAATCAGAAAACTTTAAATGAAGAAATAACTTGGGAGAGAATAACATTACAGATAGACTTGAAAGGATTCTGACGATGCTGTATACTGTACTTCTTTTGTCTTGTTTTGGACTTCATCCATCATCTGGTATGTAAAAGATATACCAGACACTGGATGAAGTCCAAAACAAGCCAAAAGAAGTACAATAACATTACATTGGATTTTAAAGAAATATGATATAAGGATGTTTGGCCATGCCATATCTAAGGAAATTAGATGCCAGCTTCTCATTACAGAGGTCTCAGTTCAATCCCAAGTGACTTCATATGAGATCCATGTTGCATGAAATGACACTGGAGCAGATACTTTTCCATATTTCTAAAGTATTTCTCAGGTAATTGTCATTCCACTACTGTTCTATACTCATCTATCACCATCCCACAAGCTGTGCAATAGCACTGACCAGACACCAAATTATTACATCTTCATTAAGATGAATTTCATTTATGGCTTATTACAAAGTAAGGAAGTTAACATTTTTTTTAAGGATGTAAGATTGTGTACTGGGTTCATGTGATGCAGGATATTGATCCCTTGAGAACATGTATTAATAAAAATTTTTGATTTCCATAATTTCCTGACCAGCTAACTGACTACTGCTTCTCAAAAGTTTTCTGTTTCATGGAGCTTGATGGAATCAGGTATCTTTGGATTTAATGTTCTGTTCGTTTGCTTTTGTTTCCCTCCTTTCTGTCTGTGCAAGAATACATTCTGACGCTAAATAGTCTAGGCAGTTATTAAACCATTATTGAACAAATCAAGGAACCAAGAAACAACTTTTTGTTGTGTTACTTCCTTCACTGTGTAAATTTGTTCTATGTTCTTACAGAGACTGCTGCTGTATTACCTTATTTTGCTAAGAAACACTGTTCATCAGAATAATGTCTTCATAACACCACCTCTATCTGTTTAAGTTGTAAATTATCATGATTTCTTTATGAAGAAACTGAAGATATCTAGTAGAGAATAGATCATCAATCTCGGAAAGAACTCAATATACATATATGTAATTTGAATATAAAATAAAGTTTATGTTTTAATAAATACTAAAAGAGAAAAATGTAATATTGAAACCCCTTGAGAACACGGTTTTGGAATCACTACAATATAAGATGATGATATCATTACCACTACATAATTGAAACGAAAATTATGCTTTGTCACAATTAGAATTCTTATTTATTAAGTTAACAACGAGTGAATCGGTTAGTGAAGATAAGGAGTTGCCCACTTCAAACCACAACCAGGAAAAACTACCCTGAACAGTCTTTTTGCTCAGTTCATCCATAGAACTGCTGAAATAATACCTCAAATTTTGTCATGACCATTTCCATTCCACATCTATTCCAATTTATTATTCACTTTTCATCCTACCATTCAATTCTGTATAGTCTGAACTACTCACTGTTTCATTAAATAAAACGTAAATAATAGAATAATCTCATGGCTGATAAATTGAAATGTAATATATGAATTTAGAGCTTCTCACAGCATTGAGCATTAAAATTAAAGTCTACTTGGTTACCTTGAACATGAAGGCAGCAGTTTCTTCTTGAATATTGGTACCTATATGCCAAGTTACATGGTATTGTAACAGATTTGATCAACACATTGCCAGGCAACAGCTCTGTAAATAGAGTCCAGCACACAAAAATAGATGAAGCTTTGTTTTCTATGCTGTCCAAGCTGAGCAGAGGTGGAACAGCGGGGTTATGCAACCCGCTTCTAGGCACCAGCTTGGTAAACACATTTCCGCATATCGGACCATGCTATGAAAGCTGTGATGTCATCGGCAATAGAGACGGTGTTTTCTGTGGGGTCTGTGCAGAGCGCTTATAAGAGAATGGAATGACAGAATTCATTCATGGGCACCAACTGCTTTTCATGGTGCTGTAGGCCTTAAATTTCACCCATTCGAAAAAGCCAACGCAATTGCTGATTGTTTGGGAATTCAGTTCACGCCGCACGATCTGTGCGACGATAACCATGAACAGCGGGTGGAGGCTAGAGTTCAAGCTCTGCTCGAAACCATAGACGACAAACCCCCTCAAAGGGTCACACCAAATGAATGCCTGAGGTAACTTCCGAGGCGACCATTGGTTCACCTAGTTAGTTAGTTATTGGAGAGGGTGGGTTTCCCCATGCACTTAGGCCAGTACTGGTCCATTGTGCTTCCCTCTATGATATTCTACCAGTCTCTATACCCTACCGATATTTACTATTTGTAAATAGTGCAAGATATCTAGGTGTAATCTTTGAAAAGAGAGTTACAATGGAGATTGAACATAGAAATGATCGAAGCCAAGGCCATCAGAACATTCATTAGTGTATGTTCCCTATTCAAAAGTGAGCGATTGAGCGCTAACATTAAATTGACCATCCACAAAGCTCTTGTTAGATCCGTAATGACTTATGCTAGTCCCGCCTGCCTGGGAGTTTGGCAGAAAATCCCGTACGTATATGATTATATAACAAATTATGCAGGCAACAAGCAGAAGTCATACAAAATCATGATAGTGACAATGTTCGCAACATCGGACAAGGCGAAGCCAGACACAGAAAGTTTAAGAGGCTTAAATTTGGCGGCGGTCAGGCATACGGCCGTTCAAGTGACTAGACTGCCGTGTTAGCGAATACTACTAGAAATAGGGCATAGTCTGCTGTACTGATCCTGGACTGACAGAGAGGCCTTGTATATATTGTACATGGAAGCAGCAATTAAGATTATAATTGGAAACACCTGTACATACTGACAAGAGACTGAAAACTACCGACTATGACTGCCAAATGACAGACCCCACCTCTCGTCAGAGAGAGCGCCCCTATTTGACAAGACAGTAACTTTCATATAAGAAGAATCATCTGGAATGAGCCCCAGCCGGGGCTCGACACCAAGACGACCAAGACAGACTGACCGACCGTCAGTCGCAATGTGACTTTGACTTTGACTTGAGGCTAGCCATCACTCAAATCAGTCGCATTTGTTGCCAATACACTGCATGTATAGTGATGACACACCGAGCGGTTTTTCCCGATTCTGCGTACGACTCGGCCGTCGAGTTGGCGTGTAGTTCTATTGCATCAGATGGGATAAAACAGACACTGCATGGCTCGCCGACAGGCGGCAGAATTGCCGACTCGGCATGTCGTCTGCTGGTGGTGTACCGAGCGGTTTAAAGACTTCGTGCACTCTCATGCTCCATAGATTTAATACATTCTCAGCAGTTTCTGACGCGGCGAATGAACAATGGTAAGCATTCCTGTATTAGATTTCATATAAATTAAAATATATATGTGTAATGGAATGAATTTCCTTTCAAATTCAATAATACGTATGGAAAAATTACTGAAATATAGAGTACAGTGGAACCTCGCTTAACGAGCATAATTCGTTCCAGAATCTTACTCGTAATGCGAAACGCTCGTTAAACTAAACAGTTTTTCCCATATAAATTAATGCAAAATACAATAATGCGTTCCACGCAGAAAAAAATCTTATGTATAACGTTTATTCACAGAAAATTATATATACATTGTTAAGGAGCGTGAATCATCTTCATCTTCTCTTCTGTGCGGAATGAACCAACCTGGAATGCGAATTCGATTTGCAGAAAAAAATTCGAAATAATTAGTTTATTATTTATGATACATATCTAATTCTTTTTTACTAGAAAGCTGTCTAGAGACATTTGTTTTTGCCGACGCTTCAAAATTTGGTGAAAATGCGACACAGCATTATCATTAAATAAATTTGTAGCGCTCATAGCCACTGCCTTATTAGGGTGATGCTTCCCAATGTACGATGCAACAGTTTCCCATGCTTTCAGCATTTCTCTTATTGCGCCAGAAGATTATTGCTTTGCTGTTACCTCCTCCTCCTCCTCCTCTGACAAACTCTCCTCCACAACTTCTTGCTGTGAAACACAATGCAACTCCAAATCATACAAATCGTTGATGTAGACCGACTGTATGTGCGTGCTAGATCAGCCACGCTCACACCTCGTTCTCGCTTTTCAATGATTTTACGTTTCATTTCTACGGTTATTTTTATTCTCTTATGGCTGTCTTTTTGCTGCTTTTTCTTCAGGGACATTTTTGCAAGGGTTATTAAACTTTGAACAAAAAAAATCACAAATAGTATGTCTGAACACAAGTTTGGAAAAATGTGTGATCACAAGCGACACTAAGATGCTAGCGGAACGACTGCTAAACACAGACTGATGTAGCAAGCGCACAATCCGGGACTTCCCCTCTCGTCACTCGTTATGCGAAACGTCGCTCGTTAAGCGAGTCATTTTGTTATAATTTGTTTTGCTCGTTATGAGAGGTGCTCGTTAAGCGAGGTTCCACTGTATTAAAATAAAACCAAATAAGTAGCCTTCGGGAATAAGAACAATTTATTATTAAATATTTAACATTGTTTACATACAATACGAAAAGCTTACAAACATTTACTCACAGTTTTCTAATTCATTCCACTTTTTCTTGACAGAATGATGGAGAATAGGATTGACATCCACGCCCGACCAGCAATATGGGATATGACGCATGGCGATCATATGGACAAAACAAAAAAGAAAATCCCTTGGGAAGAAACTGAATAAATTTGAGGAACAGGACACGCCGTTAGAAGAGAACAAGGCAGTGTAACCGATCTGCCTACCCCAGCTCGATTTAATTTAGTAGAATGTTTGGATCCGGGTAAATCAACCTGTTCGTTTAGGTTTACATATAACCTACAGTAAATGGACGAGAGGTGCGTAGGCTATTTCTTGCCCTCAAGAAGGAGTTTTAGCCCAAACTCTCCAATGAAAAAGACAATAGAAAAACGACTGGTCAAGGCAGAGGCGAAACGAAAGAGGAAGACCCCCCCCCGGCAGCTTGGTTCTTTAGAAAGTCACACAAAATTTTTACTTGTCTGAATCCTTGGCGAACACAATAAGTGACAGTTTTGAACCAATAACTCAAAAGATGGGTGGTCTTCAAACCCCAAGCCAAGCGTAACATTTGTCAAACTACTGACAGATTTTACGTTAAGTTTTAGCTCCTAAATTCCCTGTAATACGTAAACGGATTGGGGGAATACTTAATTAGTGTACTCCCATTTTTTTAAAATGACCAATCCTCGCAATTTCTGGAGTTGACTTGTGGACCGAGACGACTCCGAGGGTTGCGAGGAGAAGGCATTCGAGGAGTCTTATTTTAAATCCCGAACCATTCGGACGAAAATTCTGCAAGGAGTCTTATTCAAAATCCCAAATCATTCGGACGCAAATTCTGCAAGGAGTCTTACTCAAAATCCCAAACCGTTCGGACGCAAATTCTGCAAGGAGTCTTATTCAAAATCCCAAACCATTCGGACGCAATTTCTGAAAGGAGTCTTATTCAAAATAGCAAACCATTCGGACGCAAATTCTGCAAGGAATCTTATTCAAAATCCCAAACCATTCGGACGCAAATTCTGCAAGGAGTCTTACTCAAGATCGAAAACTATTAGGACGCAAATTCTAAAAGAGAAGTCATCGGAAGGAGTCTGGTTCAAGATCGCAAACGCACCGGACACAAGTTGAATGTAGTACGTTAGTGGGGTCCACTAGGGACAAGAGTTTAATAAATTGTCTGGTGGAACAAAGTGTGTGTGTGTTGTAACAGGAGTTCCCACTTCCCTTCCTGAGCGAGACCCTGCCAAACGGCCTGAGGTCAGAATCTTAGCTCTACCGGTGGAACTAGCTACCCCGACAGCTACACCCTTATCAATCCTTCACACCTTCATAAATCTGTAAACTGATGGTATCAGTTTACTGGCGCCCAAACCAAACCCATCCCCCTAAAGACCAGAGGTGTGAAAGTAGGATAAGTGAAGCAGGGTAAAGCCAGCTGTAGCCGTCGTCGCCCGTAGCATTCGAGCAGCCAGCGGCCGAAGACCAACGTAGATCAACTGTGGAGCAGTCAGAGCGTGACGCTCAACAAGTACATCGACGACGACTGTAAGAGAGTGGCGCCTCCAATCAGGGGCACGTAACAATTAGAACTGTAAGAACAGAGAGTCTGTAGTTGAATGTTTTCTTGGTATCAGTTAGATGCCTGCCACCATAAGTTCTAAGTAAGTTTGTTGACAATGGGAAGGCTTCGGCACCAACTGAGACATACGGATAATATAGAGATGAATCTGTAATTGGCGTTGGTGGAGGAATTCCTAACGAACCATCAGACAGCTTTTCAAAGAATTTCGAGTTTTTTAATATTCCTGAATCACCTAATTTCCCATATGATCCTACGTCTATGTATGTAAATAAATAATTAGCATCGCACAAGGCAAACAACACAATGGAGAGACAGTTTTTATGGTTATAGTACATAGAACCACTATTTGGAGGTTGCACAACTCACACGTGCTTTCCATCGATTGCGCCTAAACAACGAGGAAAGTTAGCATACTTTTCATATCCCTCAGCTATTTCCAGCCATTTTTCTGTAGAGAGCTTAGGTAATGCATGATTGGCTAAACATGTCCATATTGCTTCACAAACTTCTCTAACAATGGCCCCTGCTGTTGATCTTCCCACTCGGAATGTATACTGCAAGTCCATCAGGGAGCATCCCGTTGCCAGATACCTGAAATTATTCAAAACATATCAATTAATAATATATTAATTTCTCCTGAATAATTCCATTTCAAGTGACACAAGAAGTGGAAAAACGTGCGATACTGATATACCAGAGAAATACAGGCAAGAAAAGGGAAATCTGGTTGTGCAGCTGGGAAGAAAACACCGTATATGTACGCGGAACAACTGCCTCTTCTACAGGATACTGTATTAGCATGCAAAACTACCACTTCCTTACATCTGGAAGTAGGTGAAGTAAGCGATAACAATTCTGGACCTTCCAATGAAGCTGAAACGCTTATTGAAACAGTTTCTTCACGAAGTCAGCATTTGGGGACAAAGAGGAAACTTCATCCAGTGGAGGCAAAGATCTTCCAAGCTCTGGAGAGCAATAAAGAAAGCAGAGAGAGAATGGAAATAGCTGAAGATGATGATAATCGTCATTTCTTGTTATCACTCCTTCCCACTTTGAAAGCTTTACCGAGGGCTTTAAATATGAAAGCAAGAATGGACATAATGCAGTGCATTATGAAATATGAAATGTTTCATGACCATTCTTAACATCAGCGGCTACAATATCTTACACTGAACGCGTAAAGAAATCAGATATAGCACCCACAGCAGGAAAATTTCGCCCAGTATTTTCTGGTTCAATCACCACCACAACAACAACAACAACAACAACAACAACATTCAAATTTTCATCAACAACAAATTCTTTCCGGTTACTCAGAACATCAACAGATTTATTCTTTGGATTCGTCTCTTCCTACGCACCAGAAGAAACATCAATACAACAATCATCGCTTGAAATACAGTCTCCATCACAATTTCGTTCACACACAATAGTAGCAGCTCCATCTCCAGCAGATTCCAAGGCTACGTATGTGTCAAGTTTCAGTCCAGAAGGAGAAGACTCGGATACCAGTCTTTTTTAAACGTTGCAGTACTGTCGTGACCCAAGATGGTGGCGGGTCGACTGAATTATGTTGGCCGAGTGGTAGCGTAATAATTCAGTGATGGTGATGGTCAGTTGGCTGCTGGAGCGGGTATTCCAACCACAAAGAGCAAATACTCACTACAGATAATAGAGGTTTTATTGATTCTTAGTGTATATTACATACAAGCGCTGGTGGACGTAAGCCTGGCCAGCCTTCCCATAGCCCCAACCCAGGCAAAATGCACCCTTCAACTTCCCTCTGTTTCTTAAAACCTAACTAAAAACTAAACTTTCAGACCAATGTCCCGAGACATGAACCCTCACGCAGATCAGATTACACCAGCTGCTGGTGAAGGATAGGTCCCAGACGAAACACTCCAGGACCCCACTAATTTATAGAATGGCAAGGGTAGATATAACATTTTTCTTTGAGGAGGCAGGTCAACCTCTTGGCGTGCTGTAAATTTAGTAGAGGGCATGACCCAAGACATCAGACTCAAGTTCCTAAAATTGAAAGGGGTTGAGAACATCGCAACACCTCCCCCCTTAAGATGGAAACATTTGCAAAAACAGGTGCTAATGTTTTCCAACACAAATATAGGCTATATATATACTACAGATTACAGAAACATAAATCTACCATCTACGTTTATAAGTCTTACGCACCCCTGAGTGGGTGCTTACCGTTGGTACTGGATCCAATTCTGTCATCTCAAGGCTTGTTGCAGCTGGGAGCGATCGCAGGCTCTGGCTGCGAGTCTCCTGGTCAAGAAATCTATCTGTTATATTTTCATCTGATGATTTGAGTTCTCTTTGATTTATGACCGTTTGGCGTATACAGATTCTGCCACAACAGTCATCGTCCAAAAGCCTTTTCAACAAGTTACACTTTTTACAGAAACAACAACAGATTAATAACATCATGACTACCATAGTTGTTATTCCCAGGTAGGAAAGGAATTTCAAATGATCAATTTTATGGTCTCTGTTCAGTTCAGCTTCATTTTGAATTATTAATTGTTCTACCTGGTCAACAGAGTGACTAGCGTATTTAAACGCATTTGAATGACCTAAAATATTTTTCAATGGTACGTCAGGTATGAATTTCATTGTATCGAGCTTTACTCTGGATCCTAAATGCTCACAGCAATCATAATGCAGTGTTACACTGGGAATAAAATCCTTATCGGTTCTGTTACTCGTGAAACTCATTTGGGTCTGTAATTTTGTGTTTAGCCCTAAGGCATCGCATCTGCCAAACATTGACAATACACCTGTACCTTGTAGAATTATGTCACTGGGTTCTAAATCGTTACACAGAATTGTCACCCTTTCCTTGTGTGACGTGGCAAATATCCACTTATTATGAGTAAGGGGTAACCAGGTTACATCATCAAGAGAAATGATTTTCCTTTTGCAGTCTAACGGAATTCTTGTAGTGGGCTCTAACAACCTGACCTCGCATTCCTGGTGAACATGTGTGGATTTTACAGGGAATGTCTGTTTACATACACGCCAGTCTGGCGAAATAACCTTACACTCATCTAATTCTAATTCATTCAGTTTAACATACACTTGTTTCAATGTATCTATCATGAGAAAGTCCTTTTCACTTTCAATGAAAACGAAGATATTTTCACTGTTATTAACTTTCGTGGGAAATGGAATCAGTTTGTACAAATGGAACACAGCACTGTTCACTAAGGGTATCTTCAGGACGTAACCCAAAAGATTGTTATTTAGAAACACATCAATATCAATTATGTTCATCAATACATGTTCGTAAGCCACTCTTGCGGTGTTAGGAAGGGAAAGGTCACGTGGAAGGATCGAATGGGAATCCTGAAAGGCTCTTATAATATCTCCAGGGGTGATTATTTGAGGTGATAATATTCCTTTCTGTGCAAAAATAATTGCAAATAACAACGTGTCATACCCTTCCTTCAGCTGACCAATTAAATGTTCAATGATTATCATGTGTTGATTAGTTGCAATCAAAAGAGTGGTTTGCGAAAACGCTTGGTTTGTCTTCTCCACGTTTTCATTTACTTGTTTCTGCATTGTTCTAGAGTTCTCGTTAATTTGCAGTTCATTGGCTGCAATATCGACTAATGTGTAATTTACCGTCTGCAATGTGGAACGCACAACAGTCATTTGTTCCTTGGCTACCTTTAGCATTGAAAGTTGCTCGGACTCTAATTCGCTTATTTTGTTTTGGTAATAATCAGCGTCTTCACTTGACAAAGTACCAAATAAAATTTTGGAAACTGTTCCAATAAAATTAAAAACACCTCTTTTAGTTCTTTTAGCATGTGTATGCGTATTATCGGAATGAAATACCTCCTCCTCTTTATTCTTAGTAATTTCGGAAATTATGCGCCGCGTTCTATGAATTCTCAGTACGCTCTGATTCATCAGGGACAGGTCCGACTGACAGGTAGAAATGGCTTCAGGTGGCAACTCTTTACACATTGCTCCAGTCTGAGCGACAAAATCTACAAGCGTATTGTAAGTCGTCTCCAATTTCGATATGTTTACATACGTTACAAGCTTCCATTCTGAAGTGTATAGTTGCACCTGACCTATGTGATCATAGTACAGTCCGGGCGTGTCCTCATAGTTCTTGACTGTGAAGTCTACTGCGACGACGGCGACGCACGTCGCGCTCAAAATCAACAGCGTCTCGAGTCGCATGTCAAGCTGAAATTAAATGAAAAGCTTCAGTCTGTTGCTGTGCACTTTGAAGGTTCGTCTTTTTGTACCTGAACGTAATACGCAATTTACACCTGTGACTTCGACCACGGTGTACGGTCCTATCCACGGGGAAGAAAGTTTCTTAGAGCGACCTCGTCTGACATGTTGCTGTAGCAGAAGTACAAGATCACCTTCGCGGAACGTAACCGTATTTTCCTTCTGGTCATAATATCTTTTAGACACTTCCTTCGAGTTTAGTAGCGCCTTCCGCGCTACCTCATGGCTGTACTGTAGCCTCTCCTTTAAGCTGCTCACGAAGTCTTCTCTCTCGTCGTAGCTAGAGCAACTGGGACGGCGTTGTAGCAGTCCTGGCATCGAAGGCTTTCCTCCGAAAACCAACTCGAATGGACAGTATTTAGTGCTCGTATGGGGAGTCGTATTATAAACGAATGCTGCCGTTGGCAACAGTGTATCCCAATCATTCTGCTCGTGGCATATAAAATGACGCAGATATTCTGTAATTACTGCGTGCGATCTTTCGACACTGCCATTGCTCTGAGGCCTAAATGGAGTTGTATTAACTCTCGAAATTCTTAAAAGTTTGCATAAGTGCCGCATTACTTCTCCGGTGAAATTCGAGGCGCAGTCTGTGAGAATCGAACCCGGCGATCCGAACACAGTGATTACATTGTCGACTAGCGCTCTCGCTATCGTTACGGCTTCTTGATTTGGAAGCGCAATGGCTACCAGGTACTTGGATAGCTGGTCCTGGCATGTGAGAATGTACTTGTTCCCTTGTTCCGTTAAAGGCAGGGGACCCATGCAGTCCAAGCTAATCTTTTCAAAAGGGGCATACGGAGTGTCAGTAACCTCCATTGCCATCTTCGTGTAGGGAACTGTGTGCTTATTCCTCTGGCACGATGCACATTTCCTTACATAATTTTCTATGTCCCTTCGCATATTTGGCCAACTTACGTAGGGTTTCAGCCGTTCATATGTTCTTGAGATTCCCGTGTGCCCACCTATAAGAGATTCATGGTATTCTCTTATAATACTTTCTTTCTCGGAATCCGAGGGTTCGCTAAAGTTCCCAGAATATTCGGAACCGACTGTCTCATTTTTTTCGTTTGTAGCGGACCCTGCCAACTTTTGACCCCTCGATTCTGCTTCCTTGTCACCGCCCTCACTAGCATCTGCTTTGTGTATGCGAGACAAGAAATCGGCATGCGATATTGTTTTACCTGACCGGTAATGTATCGTGAAGTCATACTCTTCAAGTTTAATTCGCCATCTTAATAAACGTGAACTAGGATCCTTGACATGGAACACCCATTTAAGTGGCTTGTGGTCAGTTACAATGTTGAAATGTCTACCTAATACATATGGGCGAAACTGTTTTACAGCCCAAATAATGGCGGCCATTTCTCGGTCTGTTGTGCTATAATTTCTTTCGGACTTATTAAACGTCCTGCTAGCATATGCTATCGGGAGGTCTTTTCCTATTTCTCCCTGGCTCAGTACACAACCGGCGGCGTCGCCTGAAGCATCGGCGGTAATAATAAACGGTCGCGAAAAATCCGGATATTGTAAGATAGGAGCCGTAACCAACAGCTCTTTCAGAGTCTGGAAGGCGTTCTGCTGTGGTTCCTTCCAGTCGTATACCGCGTCCTTCTTCAATAACTCATACAGAGGTTTTGCCACCCTACTGTAGTTGTGAATGAAACGTCTGTAATACGAGGAGAGCCCTAAAAATCCCTTCAGTTCTTTAACTGTCTTGGGTTCGGGGAAGTTTCGCACTGCCTCCGTCTTTCTAGGATCCGGCCTTAGCCCCTCGTCAGTGGCGACGTGACCAAGGAATTGAACCTCGGCCCTCAAGAACTCACACTTGAATGGCTCAATCTTCAATTTGCTTTCGCGGAATCTCTGAAATAGTTCCCTCAATCTCTCATTGTGAGATTCCAGCGAATCTGCTGTAATAATAACATCATCCATATAGCAAAAACACCTTAACCCGTTCATTCCGGCGAGTACGGAATTCATAAGAGATTGAAATGTAGACGGCGCGGATTTCAGGCCCATGGGGAGACGAACAAATTCAAAATGACCCGCGGGTGTACTGAAAGCAGTTTTCGCGCGGTCCTTCTCTGCTAGTTCAACCTGATAATACCCCGAGGCAAGGTCAACTGTAGAGAAATATTTTGCTTTACCCAGCTGATCCAAAATATCAGTGATGTTCGGCAGCGGGTAAGCATCTCCGACTGTCCATTCATTCAGTTTCCTGAAATCAATCACTACGCGCCATTTTACCTTTCCTGAGGCATCTGCCTTTTTCGGCACTAACAACAATGGGCTATTGAAAGCGCTTCTGGAGGGCGCTATAATTCCGTCATCCAATAACTTGTTAATCTGCCTATTTACTTCCTCCTTGTGAGCTTCCGGTAATCGGTAAGGTCGAACGTTTATCGCTCTGTTTTCATCCAAGGCTGGAGTGGGAATTGAATGTTTAATTAGGTCAGTGTGCGACAGTTTATCCCCTTCCAAGTAAAAGATATCATGGAAATCCTCGCAGATTTCCAGAATAGATTTCTTGTTACTCTCTGCCATGTGGTCTGTCCTAATTAGTTCTCTGACCCGTTTCTTGCGAGATAACACACTTTCGTTATTATCATGAATTTGGGAATTGATTTTTCGCACACTGATTTGTTCACTCCACTTCGTGGCAGTGAGCGTCAAATCCCTTATCTCCATGGCTTCCTCTGTGGAATTCAGAATGCTCACTATAGCCTTATTTCTGTTGACTTGCGACAGGGAACTGGCTACATACACACCTGGATAAATTTCTTGTTTATCCACAATTCCTAGTCCGGTATCCAAGTCAACTGTAACCGCTGCGATTGTCTCCGTTCGCGGTTTCAAAATGATAGGCTCGTCGTTTCTCCGACAAAAGTTATAACGGTGCCCGTTAATATCCACATATCCTTCCCTGTTGTTGATTACCGAATCCTTCAGGATATCTCGGCCTATTAAGCCATCTTCTGTCAACTGTATTTCCTCAGGCGCTACCTGGAATTTATACGTGCGATCATGGAGGGTTAAGTTCACGCTCCCAAGTGTGTTAATCGAACCTACTGTTATTCCGGCAATTTCATATTGCTTATCTGTATGAATGGGAACATCATCTGGTATCAACCCTCGCTTTATCACGGATATTTGTGCCCCCGTGTCGACTAACATCCTCAATGGTTGATCTATGCCAGCCACGGTAATGAGAATACTACCATCATGGTTTTCCTCAGTTTCACACCCTGTGGCGCAAACCCGTTCGCTATCGCTGTTCACGCGCATTTCACGTGAGGTCGTTTTGACCTGTAAATCCTCACCTTCGGAGTTGAAAACTCCATTCGATGCACTGGTTTTACCACAGGCACTCTCAGTGCTGGCGGAATTACTAACTTCTACAAATTTCCGTTTCTTTTCGTCTAATCTACTGACATTCTGATCGGCATAGCTGCCACTCATAGCCCCGAGGACGAGCTCCTCTTCCCGGCCTTCAGTCGACCTTCGACAAGGCGGATCACAACCAACGGCCGACCGTGGTCGTGGTTTGGCTAAATTAACATACATATCTGAACCTAAGTCAGTTAGATTATCGGCGTCTGGAAACTCACGGCAACTGTTTGTCTTGGCAAACACATTCCGTTTGTTTCCCGCTACTATCGCAAACTTCCCATCTGCGCGTTCTCTAGCTCTGCGGTTTTCATTTCCAGAAAAGTTTCCATGTCGCTTTTTCTTTTTCCAACATGTATATGCGACATGACCTGGCATATTACAAAAATTACAAACTTTCTCTGCAGGAGCTGCCACTTTCACCTCTTTCGATCTGCCAGTCAGGAAGCATTGTGATTCCCTATGACCGAAACGTCGGCAGTTATTGCAACGCACATCCTTACTTCGGTCATTGTACTGAGATACGCTATGTACCTTTTCTTTAGCAGAAAGTAATGCGCTTTCTTCCTCAGTACCTATCTCAGCGGCTTCTGTAATATGTGTAGGGTTCCTAGCACGAACTACGGTCTGTATTCGTTCATTCGCTAGCCCCTGTATGAAACATGCCTTACCTAACTGGGATACCAACTTTGTGATACCGCACATTTCAGATGAAGTCGCGCCTTCTATAGCCGCGTCTCTGAAATCTGAACTCAATTGGTCAAGCCTACTGCACCATGCAGCTACTGTTTCATGCTTGGCTTGTCGGGCATTGAACATGGCGCAAGCGTAAAAATCTAATGTTCTCCTAGTAGCATAATGCTCCTTCAAAATGGCCTTAACACTAGCCCAATCATCGGCATCTTGCCGAACAAGTAATTTTGCCTTCGCCTCGCCTGTTATACGCGTGCGTACATACTTGTAAAATAAATCATATTTATCTGGGTTAATTAGCCCAAAAGCTGCATCGACGTTTTCGCAAAACTCTTTCAATTTGCGTTTGTCGCCGCTAAACGGTTCAGCTACCAATTTGAAAGCATCACTGACACTTATATATTCGTCAGCCATTTTTTTTTTCAGATATACAGACGTGGACAGGAGGAACAGGTGAGCAAGAGTGACTTACCTTGTGCACTAGATTGCTCCCGCCTCCAATGGTTGTCTTCACGCCTCGCTTGCCTCTCAAGCGAAGCTGGACACACCCTCTGGCAACGCAGACTCGGATGCCGACTATTGGCCAGTCTAACGGCGTCACGTCCACAACAGCTCAGTACCTCCACCGGACAGGCACCTATTTGCCCGCGTCCTGGAATGACGTCCCGTTCTTGGAATCGCCCTGGTACCGCACAGCAATGGGAAACCACCTTCGTCGGATAGACGCCTTCTTGGAAGCGTCGTAAACCGGCGTCCTCGCGTCGGAAATCGTCCTGGTGATGACTTCCTTCGGGAATGGCCCACTCTCTTAATCACGTACACCAGTTGCCAGTCCTCCACTCTGCTAATGTCGATAGCGCGCTTGGTCGCTACCGGTCATCTTGCTGGTCGTGCTCAAAGGGTTTTTCCTCTATCTGTATTGGTTAAAATCTGCAGAATTCTTTCACTTCACCGATTTGCAACTACACGTAGAATTCTTACACTTCACAAATTTGCAACTACACGCAGAATTCTTACACTTCACAAATTTGCAACTACACGCAGAATTCTTTCATTTCACAGATTTGCAACCCCACATCTGACACCAGATTTTTCTCTCCTCTGTCGTGACCCAAGATGGTGGCGGGTCGACTGAATTATGTTGGCCGAGCGGTAGCGTAATAATTCAGTGATGGTGATGGTCAGTTGGCTGCTGGAGCGGGTATTCCAACCACAAAGAGCAAATACTCACTACAGATAATAGAGGTTTTATTGATTCTTAGTGTATATTACATACAAGCGCTGGTGGACGTAAGCCTGGCCAGCCTTCCCATAGCCCCAACCCAGACAAAATGCACCCTTCAACTTCCCTCTGTTTCTTAAAACCTAACTAAAAACTAAACTTTCAGACCAATGTCCCGAGACATGAACCCTCACGCAGATCAGATTACACCAGCTGCTGGTGAAGGATAGGTCCCAGACGAAACACTCCAGGACCCCACTAATTTATAGAATGGCAAGGGTAGATATAACATTTTTCTTTGAGGAGGCAGGTCAACCTCTTGGCGTGCTGTAAATTTAGTAGAGGGCATGACCCAAGACATCAGACTCAAGTTCCTAAAATTGAAAGGGGTTGAGAACATCGCAACAGTACATAAATGTTTCATGTGAAATGCTATATACTTATGATAGTGTTTGCTTTCTAAATTCTTGAACCTATGTGTGTATGTATTCTGTACGTACATATAGATCACTGTGGTCGCGGTGCAAGGGTCAAGAAGGCCCACCCATTATGCATTCATACCTGAGAGTTACCACCAGTTTTTCTTCGGGTAGAATACTGCTTCTCCTATGAGTGTCTAGCTTTCTCAATAGTTGCTTTAAAACATTTAACAGTTCGTCGAAGGATTCGCTCGACATACGAACGAAATTATAAAATGTATCTTTATCTTGTCGTGCTTGATTAAATAAAGTGTAAAATATAGCTTTTGAAATCCTATCTCTCACAATTGGATGAATCCATATTCACCGAAGTTTCCTTCTCCGCCTCCATCGTAAGTAAATCAGTGACAAAAGTATTACGTTCCTCGTGAAGATCCATCTGTGCAATGCTACCTCCCATATCGTATGGTGCACTCGGCGGTCGAATCGACGTGCAGCATCGTGTGTTTTGTGACAAGGCTGCGGCCGACTTGGCCGCCGAGTCGGCACAACCGCTCCGTCTGTCATCACCGCAGCTGCACCGCACTGACTCTGCCAGCTCCGCACCATAAGCAGCCGACTCTACCGGCGCACGTATCGTAGCTCCATTAGCCAGCCAGACTCGTCGCTATCCCGTCAGCTCTCAATCGCCTGGCTGCCGCAATAAGCACGACGCTCTTACTAGCTCGCTACAAAGAAGAGTCAGCTACACAAACGGCACTTTTAGGGGCCTCAGCGCAGCACCGTCATCGCTAATCGCCTACGAACGGAGTCTGCACTGATATTCTTGAGACACGCTCCCCGCTAGTCTGTGAAACCCATCCTAAGCTCAACGAACATTTGTTGCTATAGATTCAAGAGGTTGTGCCAGTGAACATCAATATCCCACAAGTGAATTATAAATTGTAGAAACAGCAACAGCACTGTACTAATTGTAATTAAGAAAGAGAGTGTAACCGAAGTGTTAATAAATCCAGTCATCCGAATTAGAACCCGTTATTTTCGTCACCCGTGCTCTCCTACACTTGACAATATGTGTGTTTCAAGCCCTTTTTAAAGTAGGGATTGTATTTGATACGGGTCAGCCTATAATAAAAAGTAAAGATTGTCCTTGTTCTTACTGATTTAAGCACTATGTCACGAAGACATGGCGTGGAGGTATAGGTCCATCAACTTTGACCTCGACACAAGATGAAGTTGAGTGGTCAGCTTCACACTCCGGTCGGTTTACCCCGGAGAATGAACCCTCCGGTATCCATGATAGAGGAGGCTGCGTGGACCCCAGAGCTGTTCTGAACATTGTGGTGTAGAGAAAATTTTACCCGTACCGGGAATCGAACCCCGGCCGTCCAGTCCCTAGTCCGTCGCTATACCGACTGATCTACCCCGACATACGTACGTATTATAAATGTTAATATAGGGTCTCAGTAAGAAATTTAATCAAAATCTGTTGGGTAGTTTTGAGATGAAATTCGTGTGGATGGACATATATGATTTCACTGTTATGTGCTCATTTTATCCACTTCATTAAATGAGCACATTACAGTTTCTGTCTCTTTGATATAATGGGAATATTTATGGATTTTTAAAGATTAATATAGACCTTCAGACACAACCACAGGAATCTGAGTAGGCCTGTAAACGTGTCTGTAGGGCCTTTTGTCCTATTGCATGCATCAGGTCGACTATAATAGACTGACTTATACTGACCGTCATTTCAACTGCGAATATTAAATAATGGATGGAAAGACGATCATAAATAGTGAGTAAATAAGGAATTTGGAGATGTTAGTGGGAACATATTTAAAGGTGGTACCCAGAATTTTCCTGGAAATGCTGAGGAAAACCGAAACAAAATTGAAATGAGTAAACTGGTACAAGACTTGCTGGCTGCACAACCAGCTCAAAACTACATGCCGCCCCAAGTGACGAGAAATTCCGCTGCCCCCCCCCCTCGGTAAAAATAACGAAAGTTTCTAAAATTTCGTCATAGTTAAGAACACGAATTTCCCAGACTCTGTGACGAAAACCATTGTTGGTGTCGTAATTCGTAGATATGTTATGTAAAGAAAACTTTGTTTACGTTTCATGTTTACTGGTGTAATTATTAGATACCACCTGCTCCATAAATGATAATGATTGACGCAAAGAGGCGAGTCACAGCCAGTAATATACAATATCATAGTCTTGTCAGATTACGTAGGCATATGATTAACTAGGTCAAAATATGTTTATATGCGCAACACGAAATTGCATCAAATGCCCGCTTGAGGTGGCATATTTTGCAGACATTTTCCCACACTTTCTCTCTCCTTACTTTTCTTAGATAAAAAGCCATTTCTTCTTTCCTTTTGTTCACATCGTGGCCATTAAGTGACAACAATCTAAACAAGTTATGCAACCATGTAAACAAAACTCTCAATTGATACGACTCTAATAATGCCTGCGTTGTCATTTAGTACCAGCACTTAACAACATTCAACTGGATAGATTTGGTTCTTTGCTATGTTTATTTTTTGGCTAATTTTGGAGGGCATTTGGGTCTCGAAGAACATATTTTCCTGAAGACTGGTCCATAATTAACCAGTCCGTGCGTACGATGTTTCGTCCCTCTAAATAGCAGATGGGTGAATGTCGGCTTTTCCATTATTTATTCAACGACTCACAACCCTATGGGCCTTCACGGCCTGGTACGGGGATAGCTTTACTTCTTATTGTTCTGTACAAGGCAATGTCTCTTGACGGCCTAATCCGCAATCAAGAAGGCCTTGCCGAAATCGGGCTGTAGTGAGGCTGAGAGCGGTGTTATTGATAGCCAGATCGTTAATTTGGTGTAATGGCTATGCAATTTGAACCATGTGACTTAGGAACTAACAAAAAAAATGGGTGATAAATTTGGGGCATGGTAATATAGAAGGTAACTCCCATCAGTAGAACGAGGCATCGTAAAGTAAAAAAAGTAAAGCTATCCCTGATGACAGTTGTGTATGGAGCTGTCGGTGGAATAACAACTGTCATGGGAATAGAAGTACTCGGAGAAAACCTGCCCCTGTACCACAAATCCCACATGACCTGACCAGGGACAGAATCCGGGCCGCTGCCGGCTACCCAATGCGGCGGCCCGGGTTCGAGTCCATATTAGGCCATATGGGATTTTTGGTGGAAAAAGTGGCACTGGGGCAGGTTTTATCCCGAGTACTTCAGTTTCCACTGCCAATTCTCATTCCACCGACTGACCGCTCCATACTCATTATCTGTCACATGGGGCTGGTACAATAGGCCAGTTAGTGGCTGACGTACCAAGTGGACTCAGTCTCACCCCACCTGAAGAAATTAAAAAACACCGCCTGTGCTATGGCAAGGCCTACAGACCCCATAAGTGCCTTTCGGAGTATCTCTGGGTACTGAGATATTCGTTAGCAAGTGTCCCATTCTGTAAGGTAGGGTTATCGGTTGTCGTTTGCTGGATATCCGGCCATATGTGCCTGCCGGCAATGAGGTGGCTGATGAAGCTGCCAGAAAAGTAAGTGTGTGTGTGTGTGTGTGTGTGTGTGTGTAGACTTGGCACCAGAATGAGACGTAGACAATGACGTTCCTGCCTCTCTTCTTCGCACTGTTTGCTTTCTCCCAACAGGACGAATGGACCAGTATGCAGGTGTGATAGTCCACGTGCCTGCCAGGAAGAAGTCATGCTCACGCGAGCTGCTTGGTCATACTCATCTGGTACGTGGACGCTTGTTGCATGATGACCCATCATCTATTTTTACACAGTGTGGTGCACCTACCTCCTGCCGTTTCTCATATCCTGGTGGAATGATATCGTGATGATGACCGCCGTACACATCACCCTCATGGCACGTGGTGCGACACTGTTGGAGATGGTCGCCGTTGCACTTGTCTAACGCACAGTCATTCAGTCATTCCGGAACGGTATATGACTCGCCAAGTCTGTTTCACTAACCTTATTTTATATAATTTTAAATATTTTAACCTTCCACATATTGTCTACTTAGATACAGAGAGGGATGTCTCCGTCCTACATAATTTAGGATGTCAGTAACAGTTGTTCCAAGGCCGCGCCATAACTCAAGCGGTTAGTCCCTGGAATCCCACCGCGACGGCCCGCGTTCGATCCCGGATTTGGTTAAGTGAGATTTGTGGTGGACAAAGTGGCGCTGGTGCTGGTTTCCTCCGAGTACTTCGGTTTCCCCTGCCAGTCTTCATTCCACCAAATTCTCCATCATAATCACCCGGGGCAGGCTACAATAGGCCAATCAGTGGCCGCCGTGCCGAGTGGACCCAGTTTGACTCCACCCCCCCTAAGCGAATTAAAAAAAATAAACATTTGTGCCATATTTGTATTACTTTTGTAACCGTTCCACTGCTACGCAACTTACTTGAATGTAATGAACTTTATTAATTTGAAATCTTTATTGTTCACAACGAGATGCAATGAACAAGTGTAGTGAGACATAGGTCCATTCTTGTATGTAAGAGTTAGCGTCTTTCCACCGTTACAGCAGAAACAGGAAGACACCCCGTCAAGGGGTTCTTAGAAATTTACGTGAAAGAGTAGCTAAGGAGTCTTTTGTGAATTCAATACTTAGCAGCTAGTGCATGCCATAACTTAAAAAGATTGAAGTTTTTATATCGCAAACCAAGCTTCACATTTGTTAAAATTCTGACAGAAATACGTTGGAGTCAGAAATCTTTAAACCCTTGTAAGCTTTAAACGGAGTGGAGGAATATCTAATTAAGATACTCCTATTTTTTTAAATGTGACCAATCACTAAAATTTAAGGGTGTGACAGAGCCGAGACGCTGAGGAAACAAGGTCCGAGTAGAAGTCAGTTGTCGAAGTCAGTCACACACCGGGACTCGTAAGAACCAGACGTGAAAGTCACGTACCGGGAATCGTAGGAAAGAAGTAAATTCTCACACTCCGGCCCTTGAGGAAATCAGATTTAAAAGTTACACGCCGGATCTCGGTTAAAAAGTGGTGTGAATCTTGTAGAAACAAGAAGTAAAGTATACTGGTGTTAGTCAGTTGTAAAGTGATAACCACGTAGACTGAAACAAGTTTTAATAATCATGATAAATTTAAACCTGAAAGGTGGTTTAGTTAGATAAGTGGTGCAACAAGTGTCTATTAATAATAATAATACATCAGAACTTGATAAGTGTTTGGTAGTCTGTGTTATTTCTGCTCCTTTGAGTTTTGGTCCGTTAAGGCTCTGAGATAAGAGAACCTAGCTCTACCGAACCCAACAACCTCACCCCTTTAGTAACCAACGAACCCTGAGATAAACTTAAATACCAGAAAGAAGAGAACAAATAATAGAGAGGGACAAGAAGGTAGTTGAGAAAGAAGAGTTCTATTACAAAGTGGCTTCGTAACGTGGAGGCGAAGAAGAGTACCGCTAAAAAAGTGGCGCTCATCAACGTTGGGCAAGTTTATAAGGAGAAATCGTGAAGGGCAAAGAAGAAGAGGACCGTTAAACTTTTTTAACCCATCGATTTTAACACGGCTAATGTCTTTGCACTGCACTATTATGATGATACTGCGTGAGATTATAGTAACACAGCGCGCCGACAGATGCAGGACGCCCTAATTGCAAGCAGTATTAATTCTGCCACTGATCAGTCTCTGTATCATGAGTCATCACTGACATGGTTAATTTTAACTTTGAAGAGGTTCTTGAAATCTGTAGTTAGTATTTTTATTTTCAATATTCCTGTGTTATAATTGAATTGTGATTACGTGAAGTCCCTAAAACAATGCGAGTAATCGTTGTACAGTTTACATTCTCGGTCTCGCTGTAAGACTCCTTGCAGTCTGCTAGGTACTGTCGCGTGGGCGAGGAGAAGCAGAAGCAACAATGGAATCACGGGTTTAGTCCCTCTGGAGTAATGAACATGTTTATCCACGTTTCTCAATCTTGTATTGTCCTATGTACATACAGTTCATACAGTACTGGCCATACGATGGTTCGGTCCCCCATCCAAAATATTGTGATGAAGTATGTTGTAGTATGATGTAGTCAGTGTTGAGGCCGCGCCATAGCTCAAGCGGTTAGTCGCTGGCTTCCCACCGCGGCGGCTTGGGTTCGACCCCGGATCTCGTCAAGTGGGATTTGTGGTGGACAAAGTGGCGCTGGGGCAGGTTTTCTCCGAGTACTTCGGTTTCCCTTGCCAATCTTCATTCCACCAATTGCTCCACAATCACCTTCACCTATAATCTGGGGCTGGTAAAATAGGCCAGATGTGGTCGCAGTATAAGGGACTAAGTTCCACCCCACTAGCAATAAAAAATAGTCAGTGTTGAAGAGGAGAGACCAACAAGACCTGGTTGAGTGTACATCCATTGTACTTGAAGATTTACTTATTCTATTTCTGGATAGTCTAAATAAACTGTTATCTACACTTAAATTTCTTAATCCTTCGAACTCCTTCGACTCTAGTCAAGACAGAGTCCTTATCTCTGGAATTAATTGGAACTTTGTGTAAGAAAATAATTATACGTCTTTTGGTGGTGCCCCGAAGAGATCACCTCGGCTGTACGACAATATCCTACGACGTGTCTAGTGGAGTCATCGTTTCAGATTTGCCTGGAACAGGACGGAGGGCAAAATTCGTGAGAGTTGATAGCACATGGGGTATAACAACATGTAGACCGTTGAAAATCAACCAACGTTTCGAGGGAAAATGTCGTCTCCATCTTCAAAGTTGAATAGTAAGTCAATCAAGAAATCAGAATGAAGCATGCTGCACAGCTTTGCTTGCTGCCTATTTGATGCTGGGTTTTGCTGCAATAACCTCAGTTCCTACAATAATTTTTAACGTTTTGTTACATCAAATATTACTGATGAATGTTTATTAAGATCAAAGTTTCTGATTATATCTAAATTGTACTATTATGCCCTTATAGCCTAACGAAGGGAGATTTGAAACTCCGGGACTCCAATGTGCCCCTTCGAACTCTCGCAACCAAGAAAGTTGGTAAACAAACACGTCTTGCCCAACGTGTGGCAAATCTCGCTTGGAAACGCTGCACCAACAGTTGCCACAGTTCTGCTCTAACACTTTACAGGGAGCGCGAAGAAATGCTGACCCGCAGAAGTCTTCGTTTATGTATTCCTTGGGTCGGTGACTCTGAGCAGTGGAATATCTTACCACTTGCTAGCGTAGGCTACGCCCGATAGCCTACCGACTCCATCTCTCCCGCCACAGACTGAAAACCTCACAGAGTGGGCCATGGGACATGAGACCCAAGTCGTGTTGCCGCTTACAGGCACCGCCAGAGCGCTAGGTAAATATGAAAGTATGCAACTTAGATCAACCCCAATGAGTATGCAGACAGTGCAAACAATCGTATGCAATTGCGGATCCCCAACGTTACAAGTTTATTCACTAGAATCCCCGTCATCGGAGAGCCGGAAGCGCTGCCAGTAGGAATATGTGGAGCTAAGATTCCACCACGAACCCCGAACCTCTTTCGCGAAGGACCCCCAGACCATACTGTGGATACTGGTTTCCAGTGTGATTGACTCAACCTAGACTGCCACCCCAAGACGTACAGCAAATGATAGCGGGGGGGNTGGTATACCACTGCATAACATGTGCCGTCGCTGCCAATTCAGGTCTGTGGCTCTACAATCTCAATTAATATTTTCCCCTGATTTCATTTTCCCTTCTGAAAACGCAGTTTGTTTCAGGTTTCCATAATGTTTGTGAATATATATTTTAATGTGCAATAATAACATATTTGGCATTTAAATCGGTAAAGATTTATATTGTTTAAGGTTACAGAGAAAATAGTGAACCCATTGTACCTGATTCTGCAGTCGTGCAAACATGAAGTATTGGACCGCATGGCACGTTTCCAAATTGCAAGATGTCACTACCAAAGCACACAAGAGCATTTACTCGAGTTAAATTTAGTGCCAGATCGATGTTGCAATTGAAGAAACATTGGCAACATTTTTACCGTTCATTAACGTCTGCTATTCATGCGCTATTTGCACCCAATGCGAAAAATGAACGCAAATGGAGAGGCCATGACCATTGGCCCGCAAAGCAGAAGTCTGCATGGCCCAAAGTAGAGCTTTTTACTCCCTGAGCCGGGACAGAGGATTATTTTCAATATGCCAGATCAAAACCTCATTTTTACACGTCAATTTTATTCAAATACGTATGCTTCAAACAAAACGCACAAAATCTCTCATTAAGCAACACCTCAGTGACCACCGACTTATTCTTAATTCATCTAACGGCTCTGTATGAACTTCTAAGATTAATCTCACGTATGCGGAAAGTTCGAGTGACTTCGAATGACGAACTCATAAGTTCATATCCCGATTAAATATTCTAGGATCCCAGCTGGCATAATCGTCTGTGGGATTTCGTACTGCAATCTCAGAATACGAGCTGGATCCAACATTAGCGAGCTGACCAGTTCGAATACCATCCAACAGAGTCGTATGCGGGAAGTTATTAATGTCACGCAAATTTAGTGTAGTTCCACAGGAAGTTTCCTTCTGTCAGTTTTACTGCACTTTCAGCGTATTTTATTTCTGCCGTAACATATTCGCCAATTGATATTTTTTCTTTGAAACTTTTGAATCACGAAGATCAGGACAGCGGGGTCTGTCTGCAGACTAGCTGCAATTCTCAGTATAACTGCCTTGATGCAGCAATACATGAATAGCTTCCCCTGGTCCTTTGCCAATCAGAAGGTGTTCCTGCGCGAATAGCATTATTTAGTTTTATGTCACTGTACTATATGCTTTTGTCACATGTAATAGTCGTTGGATCTAAATATAGAAGTTGCTTTCCTTTAATTTGATATATTTACTTATTTATCTTTTTACTTTGAAGCGCGATTTTTATGAATATTAATCAATTATTGCTTTCCTACCTCGTAAGAAATAAATTGCGTCTACTTTACAAAGGCCAACCAGAAATATTGTTTAGGGATATAATCAACGAATGTTCTGAGAATCGTCCACTGTGAGGGCAGAATGCAAAGTTTTTAATGCTAAAGCAGATGTTAAATATAGAAACAACTAAGCGGTCGACAACCTTTTGGCACTGACGGACCGCGTCCGGCTTCCACATTCATAAAGCGTGATGCACGACTAGCAGATAAAAAATAAATATAAATGGATCATAGGTGTATGGATATATTTATAGTATATATGGTTTTTACAGTTTATTCGGTGTCTTCATAGTTTTACGCTTATTTCATCTGCGCCTAGAATATTGATAACCGCAGCACTTTCCGGAACAAAACAGAAAAAGGACTCTAAAAGTAGGTAAAACCCCGTAGGCAAGCCTCAGAAAAAGGACATGTGGGCCGCCGATTGCCTATCCTTGCTTTTAAGGATCAGTGTGATCGAAATTTATGACGAGGGTAATTTTGTTTCCTCCCGCTCTAATGTGGACCTTTCGAAAGTAATTTCAAGCTAGGCTGATTGAAAATTGATTGACTGGACAAGTCCTTTTGTTTAGCTAATTGTTTAAGTTTGTAACTTGTCTAATTCATTCTTGAAAACAATTATTGTACTGAGGAAGGATATTACATATAGCAAAGCATGATGAGCTCACGTTATACTGTTTAATGATAGATGCAGTGTTCTGAAAACTACGTTTTTAACTGTCTCTCTCCTTCCAATGCCGATGCATTTCAAGCGAAGTATTCAAAGTACTACTGCTAATTCTGTCACATCCTGCAGGAAGCCGTCCTTAAGAAAGACGTCTTTTTTTGGCCAAAAATGAAAAAATGATCAACTCAACAAGGCTCGACATTATACATACATATAATGTATATGTATGAATACGTACATATACGACTATATGCATGCAAGCACGCACACACACACACACACACACACACACACATGCAAACTGCTAGACTAACATCATATCAACCAAGCCGAACCAGAATACAGAGTAATTCGTAAGTCCCTCCGGAATTTCCGAATTCGGCAGCGTAGTAACCAAGGCAGAAACAGCAGAAAGGCACATATCAGTAGGTAATGAATCTCTCCAAGTGGTAGTAGGCACTATGTCGTACTTGCAGGTTTAACCGCTACAGGGCAGTCGTGATGAAACTTGGGGAGGACATGGGATAAGAAAGCGTTCTGTCTTGGAATTTGCCAAAACCGGGTCAATTGTGACGGTGCAACACAGGTTCCGGAGCAAGTACCACGCAGAACCACCTGCCGACAAAATAATACGTGAGTGGTACAAGAAATTCCAGCAGAGTGGCGGCAGCCCGTGCGCTGCAAAATGAGCAGTCCGGCAGAGTCCATCGGCCGAGGCTGTCGAGCGTATGCGAGAAAATTTCTCAGGAGCCCTCGGAAGTCAAAATGTCGCGCGAGCCGGGAATTGCAAATGCCTCAAAAAGTGTCTGTCACATTCTGCGCAAACGTCGTCGCGCGAAAGGATACCGGCTGCAGCTCTTGCAGGAGCTGAATTGCTAGGACTACACTCTTCGTTTCCAGTTCTGTTACAACCGCCATACAGTTCCGATTTGTCCCCAAGTGATTTCTACCTGTTCGGAAGGCTCAAATCTGACTTGCAAGGCATGCGGTTTGTAGACAACGACGCCGTCATCCAGACTGTTCGGGAGTGGATACGCCGCCAACCACAAGCCTTTTTTGAAAAGGGCATCAGGATGCTTCCAGAACGTTGGAAAAAATGTGTTGACTCCGGAAGGGAGTACGTTGAAGACTGACATGTGCCAGTAAGTGTTTGGCAATTATGGTTTTTAAAAAAAATCAGTCCCGGTCACATTTGAATCACCTTGTACCATAGCGGCTGGAGGAAGACTGGTTTGTTGAGAAGCTGGTTTTCAGTGACAGGCGATGTTTCATGTGTGTGTGGTAAGGTGAACGTCACAACGCACGCATTTGAGACACGGAAAATCCTCGTGCAACGGTGGAACACGTCCGTGGTTCGCCTAAAGTAAATAAGTTCTTTTTTGCCGTCCTCGCCATGTTTCGTCATAACTGCCCCTGGCAGTGAAGTCTGCAGGTACGCCATGGCGCCTGTTACCAAAACTATTCATTGATATGTTTTCTGCTGTGTCTGGCTTGGTTGTCGCGCAGCAGAGTTCGGGTTTTCTGGAGGGACTTATAAATTACTCTGTATTACCCGGCTCTGAAGGAACTCGTGCACACGCTAATCCCAAATTACTTCATGGATTTCAACCAATTCTGGCATAGGAATTATGTACGAAAAGTTCTTGGATAACAGAGTTCTGGTCCCTATCTGTCCCGTGGAACCCTTATCTTAAGGGAAACATTTCTCAAATATGTCGTGTAAGCTAATGAGTACTTAACGAAATAGTCTATTTCAGATATTTTCGAATGAAATTCTGTGACCGTACGAAGTAATATCTCCACACTGGTTAGTCTGTGATTTGACAAATCTGTAGCATCTGAAAGGAATATTTAGCGTCGATTAAAATGAGCAGCAACATCTACATCGTGATGTGGGAGGCAACGTTGGTAGTCTACCACAAAGTAATGTGAATATCCCTGTGAATGACTTTGTGACATCACACACTACGGCAATCAGCATAGCCAGTGCATCCCAGGCACAAAAGCGTTGGCCCAACTTGCCCTAATTTCTGTACTATTGCTTTCTTCAACATTGGGATTTATTATATTCTGTTAGGATCATTGTTATTGATCACAAATGAACACAATGAATTTGTATCCGCTACAAATTAACATGAAGACCCATGTACTCAAAATCGCATAGAACACAACAGGACTCTGTGACCTCCCATATGGAGTTCTCAGTTTAGTTCATGTGCAAGTGAACGACGTTCCTGATACAAGAGCACTTTCTTTGCTGAAAGTTATATGGGGTTTGAAGTGTTCACGACGGACAGCATTAAGTTGCTGTCTTCTGGGGTGGGGTGCTATGTAGTTTACTACACAATGCCACATCCCAGAAGACAGTAATCTATGTTAGTTACAGATACTTTGCCTAAATTCTGTGAAAGATCTTACTTAAAAAAAACGCGGTCCGTAGTTGTTCTGCGAAGTTTGAGGATATTTGTAACGAGGTTATTACATGGTAATTTCAAATAACGGCATATTTTTATAAATTAAAACCCGGATACAATAGTCGTTTTCGGAGTGATGAGTTCGGTGCCCAGAATTACGCATTAGGAAGGTGAATATTTTTGTGTAGGTTATACAAAATTCTGTGTAACATAAAAAAAAAAACTACTTTAAATTTAATTTGCATTCAGTGTGCTTTTGGTACAATACACATATATAGCTCTTCATACCATTTGTCTCGCTCTTTACTGTATATCCCCTCTTTCTGCCAACGACGTAATTGTTCTTGCGCGTTATGGTTATTCTCGTGTAGCGTATATTCAAGGTCAATCTGTTGGCACGCCTGGGTTGCGCACTGGTGAAAGCATATGTATAGTTATCGGCGAAGATAACGCGTAAAATGCAGAGGTAGAGGGAAAGGCTTTTGGCGATTTTTCGTGTACACACTACAACATACTTATCGTATAAATAATAAATATAGTGACTGGATCGTTAAGGGCATTTAACATACGTGTGAAAATAATGGCCATGGCTGGACGAGTGATAGATTGGTTTTCGCGAGTTTTGCATTGGAAGTTCAGAGGAAATGAACCAGCTGTGCACATTGTAACTGAAGAAGAACATATTACTCGAGCGTTGGGACGATTTGAACCCTACGTTATAAAATTACAAAGAGTGTTAATATGGGAAAGCCCACTCATTAGTGTACTTTGTATCTTAGTCGTCAATCTTTTCTTCTGGGAAGTACTATTTCGGAATAATTTGGTTATTACTTTGACGTTTTGTTTCGGCGAGATCGAGTGTGTATGTTTTTATTTTTAGGTTAGCAGTTAACTTCGAGTGCCGCTTCTATGGCTTTGTGTTCTGGACGATTCTCATTGGATTTTTGTACGATATGTGGATAGAGCGAATTTGGCCAGAAATTTCAATGCCAGTAGCAGAAAGAAGCCAAAGCACAGGCGACTGGATATCTGTTCATCCTAGGTAACATTTTTAAATGTTTGCATGTTATTTCATATATTGTAATACACGTGTAACATTCTGTTAAATAGTTCTTCCCCTAAACGTTCACATATTGGCTTTGTTTGTATGGTAGTATGCATGCACAAAAGGATGCATAAGTTGTCCTTATGTTTGATGAGAAACATGTCCAATAGAAAATAATTTCATATCATAGTTGCTTGCAACTCATTGATGCACCCATACTGACTGTGGAAATGAATGATATACAAGTACGGTCTACGAGCAGGAAAGTTTCCTCTCCTCTCTTTTTTTATGTTAGTTTGACAGTGCGGGGATTCTGACACTTTGTGATATTTTCATCCTGTGCCCCCAACCATAATTAAAGCTGTTGAGGAATAAGAAAAGCCTAGCACATTTAACCCTGTTGGTCTGTTAACATACTTGTAAAAGAAACACTTATCATAAATTTTAAGCTGAAAATAGTTGTCCGTGAGAAATAGCATGCCCAGCACAGCATAGTTTTTAAACCTTAGTTTTGTCTTCAAGATAACCATTGTCATTTACCGTTCTGCATTTATTTGCGAATAGTAGTTGATCTTATTACAGTAATTCTAGAGAATGCCATTTCACCCAAATAGGTGGGTACAAAGGAATAAGTATTTTTATAACTTTCTCATGTAAGTCTTTGTACTCAGCTTCCACATCAATAAGAAATTGAAGAAGAGGCATTCAGAAATTTTACTTTAAAGAAGTCTCAGTAGAGAGGTCTTTTAATTGCTCCTGTACACTAATACTGAGGATCCTTTTAGTTGCAGTTGAAACATTCCCTAGTCCAATTATAATTTACCATTTATAGACCAGAAAAGTTATTCCCAGATTAGGGTTTCAATGAAGAAATGTGGCTGAGGATATAAATTATCATATCTCAACTAATTAGAGTGAATTGTTGAAAAATTACTGTAAACTAGGAAACATTTTCACAGTTTCACATTTCATTTTCCTCTGCCACAATTAAAATTGTTTTAAATAAATTATTTTACTTTGTTACTGAGCAGAATAATATTACTGCCATGCAGTCAAGTATTAATAGGTCCGGCATCTCAAGTATATGATTTACATATGCCATCTTCATGATGATATCACTGACATTGAACTTCTAAGCAATGCTGTGGTTTACCTATTTGTAAGTAATGATAAAGAAAGTTCATCTCTCAGTTCAAACTCTTGTTTTAAACATTCCACAGAGACCACAATCTTGATTCACAATAGAAGAGTCTCATAACCTAGCAGACATCTGTGTCTTTAAATATTCTAGTTTGATGCAGTTAACATGTAATATATCTACACTGTCTTAGAACACCTAAATTAAATCATACTGACTTTCCGAAACTGTGGATGGATACAACTTTATTTTAAATAATTCTTGAGATGTGGGCACACCCCTCCCCCTTGGAGTAGGTCACGACCCACATTTTGAGACACCATGTCATAGTGCGTTTAAAGTTTCTGCGTCAAATCATAGATATCTATTGTCACTTGAGAAATGATAGTACGATCATGAGAGCTGAAAAGAATTTGAAAGAACGTGGTCATGGCCTGTTTTGAGAGGGTTCACTTTTCTGACATATCATCTATATTAAAGTAAGATGTTAGTTACTGTGTGAAATGTTTTAAATATTTGGGTAGCTTGTTAACAGATAATGTAAGGTGTACTACAGTCCATTCGCGGAGACGAGACAGCGTAAAGAAAGCAAGCCCCGCGTCGCCACAGCTGACAGCAAGGAGTGGACAAAGCGCGCAGTTACTCAGTGTACTGACTGCATTCGGACGCACGTTAACCTGCATTCAGACTGAAGAGTGAACTTTGGATGCCCCTGCAATGGTACACCCATCATGTGATCGCTGCATGATTTCATTCAAAGAGCGAAGGATATACTGCGTGGATTTGTTTACAAGGACTCTCTCATCTCCGCGAATGGACTATACTGAAATTAAATCCAGGATTGCCATGGCAAAAGCTGCATTTAGCAAGGAGAAGAATCTTTTTACCAGCAAATTGGACTTAAATTTGAGGAAGAAACTAGTGAAATGCTACATTTGGAGCATAGCTCTGTATGGGGCTGAAACATGGACACTTAGGGCAGTAGATCAGAAACATCTGGAAAGTTTCGAAATGTGGTGTTGGAGAAGGATGGAGAAGATCAGTTGGACCGATTATGTAAGAAATGAAGAAGTGTTAATTAGAGTCAGTGAGCAGAGGAATATCCTACACGAAATAAGAAAACGGAAGGCTAATTGGATTGGTCATGTTTTACGCAGAAACTGCCTTCTAAAAGAAGTTATCGAAGTAAAGATAGAGGAGCGGATAGAAGTGACAAGAAGACGGGGAAGAAGACGTAAGAAGATGCTGGATGACCTTGGGGACAGAAGAGGATACTGTCATTTGAAGGAGAAAGCTCTAGATGGCATTAAGTGGAGGAATTGTTTTGGAAGAGACTGTGGACCTGTCGTCTTGACAGATTACTGATGATGATGATGTTAGTTACTATCTAAGTATATCTATTTTGTTTCTGTATGTAGGTGGGAAGCCAGGATATCTCAGTTGGTATAGTGTTGGGCTACATGGGCTGGATGGCTGAGGTTTAATTCCCAGTAGGGCAAGAAATTTTGGGGAGTACCAGCATCCAGACTGGCTCTGGGGCCACCCAGCCTCCTACCCAGTGGGTACCAGGGGCTCTTTCCAAGGGAGTAAGTTGGCCATTACCTGAAGCTGACCACTCACCTCAATTTGGTGGCAAGGTCAAGAATGGTGGCGTTACACTTCTATCCTCCCATGTGTGTTTATCGTGTGGTGATTAATTAATTCCATAACTAACAAAGAGACAACTTTACATTTACTTACAAAATCATCTTCAAGGGTTGTACTGTATTAAAGGAAATTTTGCAAATCATATGTATAAAAATAAACAATTTAAAATATCTGAATCGTAAATTTCTTATACGAAGTTAAACTAGTATTTTTTTTTTTAATTCATTGATGTAGCCTATAGTTAGTGCAGTTGTATTGGATTTGGCATGTTGTACCTTGTTGTATGCTGCTTCTCGTACTCATTTTAATGTGTTTGTAAATATAACATATTGTATCAGTTATGAAGTGTTTATTAATTTATGATCAAATATGTAAGTATTATTTCTTATTAGTAAAATATAATCTAACTTACCTAAATGTTTACAGTTTTTTCTTTTTAACTTTCTTCCAATTGAGCACACTATTGTACAGTGAATTTTTGATAAAAGCATGTAATATTCTTCTGGCAGTCAAGACATTATTATTAATGTTTCATAATCTGTAGGTTCCAGGTTCAAACCTCAGGCCAGAGACCAATGATCTTGACTGATGTTTTTTGTAGTTTTCCTCAGTCCTTTCAGCAAATACCAGGAACGTACCTCAAATATGGTAATGATTGCTTCCTTCCACATCCTTTAAAATTCATTATTTGCTGGTTATGCTGCCATTCAGATGTATATAATTCGAGCTGTTGTAAGCACTAAGAAGTAAACTGAGACTAAATAAAGAGTTAAATGAACCTGTTTCATGAAACTTTCCCACCATTTTGGTTTTAGTTTTGTATGACACTCAAGTTCGTATGTTGACCAAAGTTTTGTGAAAGTAGGCGCATCACAATATGGATACGAGATTTGGTACTTGGAATGGTAGAGGTATGTATAGGGCAGGTTTGCTCAGGACAGTGGCAGAAGAAATCTCAAAATATAAGTTAGATTTAGTGGAGTACAGGAGGTCAGATGAGGCGGAGGCGGCCCCAAACCAGCAGGCCAATATACATTGTTCTATGGAAAGGGGAATGAAAATCATGAATTAGGTACAGGGTTTTTCATACATAAGAGAATTGTATCAGCAGTTAACTCATTGCAGACGGGCGATTTAAATATTTAAATCACCCTGGGGACCGGCATTTTTAAACATACTACCCTAACTTGTGCACTGTTCACTTTAAAAATTAATATAAAATCTCCTAATTAATTTTTTGAACTAAAATTTTTGGAGAACACTTACCAATGCTCCTAGAAGTGCTTGAGGATGTGATATTTCTGGAAACTGTCCCCTTTGTGAAGTGGCATTACACAGAACTTGCGAATGTAGACATACTCCTTTTTTTGTGAACTGTGCAAACATGGCATTGCCTAGAAGTATTCTTCCCCTTGGAATGTTCACTCTTCACAATTTTTACGAGGGTATTTTTCCGCATGTCACTCAAGAGTCACCCTGGGGGGTCCACATGAGGCCTTCGTGGGGTGGGAGTTGATGGGCCCGGTCGTACTAAGTCTTTGTGTGATCCTGGTTCTGCCGCCACCATCTGGACTGTAGCCCAGACCTTTGCCACATTCATCAGAAATGCTTTATATTTCAATATTGAATCAGGGTTTAGATTTTTTTTAGATTTTTTTTGCTGTCCCCGCAATGTTACTACATGCAATGTTATTACCTGCATTATTGTCGGAGCTACTGTCACTTTTACTGTCTGTGGCCACAATTCTTTGTTGTCCCCCATCACTGTCGCTGTCTGAATGACAATCCATTACTGTGCATCTCACAAGGCAGGTCAGCTAGGTCATTGGAGGAGAATTTTTCCTTGATCCATTCTCCCCACTAGCTACTGGCTGATACACGCAGCTTGAAGAAGGCAAAGCATTTTCCTTTATAGTCAGTTAAGTAAACAGCGAGATCAAGTTACTGACTGCTAACTAAACGTTGCAGAGTCTTATCATGCATTTGCAGGCAGTTGCGTGCAATGTAGGTGGCGCCAGAGCGATGTATAGTGTGCTGCAACTTATTGTGTTCTAAAAACCTGTTAACACGCGAATGGTCCGCCATGTTTAAAAGCAAAAAACATTTTAAAGGGTGCGCGGTCCGCAAAGTGTTAAGAGGGTAGAGTTCATTAGTGATAGGATATATATATTACTAAAGGTTGCTGGTGTGATATCATTGTTATGAATGTTCACACACAAACAGAAGATAAAATTGATGATACAGAGGACAGGTTCTATGAAGAACTAGAATATGTATTTGATAAAATTCCGAAGTACCATAGGATAATTTTGTTAGGAGTAGGGAGGGAAAACATTTTCAAACCAGCAATTGAGAATGAGAGTTTGCATGAAATTAGTAATGATAATGGAGTTTGAATAGTGAACTTTGTCACATTGAAAAATCTTGCTGTCAGAAGTACGTTCCCACATCATAACATCCATAAATTCAGTTGGACATCTCCTGATGGGAAGATGCACAATCAGATTCACCATATTTTGATAGATAGGAGACGGCATTCAAGTATAATTGATGTCCGATCATTCAGGCAGCAGGTTGTGATACTGACCACTTCCTGGTGGCAGCAGAGGTTAAAGAAAGACTGGCATTGAGCAAACACACAACACACACAATTCATATGGAGAGGATCAGTCTCAAGAAATTAAATGAGGTAGAGGGTAAAGAGCAGTATTGTGTTGAAATCTCAAATAGGTTCACAGCTTTGGAAAACTTGGACACTGAGGTGGATCACACAGAATTACTGGGTTTTTGGACTTTTTCCATTGTCCGGAATTCTGAGGACACAAAGTTGCATAAACCGGATCTGTTTCTATCTTCAGGTGAGAAAGGAGGACACCTACTCAGTTGGGCCCCCTAGAAAGAACTGATCTCAATCACTTAAATACTTAGGGAGTAAAATCTAGAATTAAAAATTAAAATTGAAATTGTATAGAAATGAGATATTTGTAATAAATCTGTTTAAAACTTTGTGACCCCTACATGTTGATATGCTTTTCCAGTGGTAGAAGCAATTATAGTGTGGGACGCCTGGGTATCGGGATCTTCTCTCATAAATTAGGTTGTGTGGTTTTGACCTTGCTGTCATCTTGTGGAGCCTGCACCCATCATTCTTTGTATCACCCAACAGGTTGTTTAGTTGGAGTGATGTATACCAGGTTTTTGTGATGTTATGTGTACAGGCCATTCCCTGTGATGGTGATGTCGCTATGATGTAGCTGTAGCATACAAAAACTTATTCCCTGATATGACAAATGCCTCCATTGTGGTGATGACTACACTGAGAAGTAGCTTAAGTATGTATGTATTTTTTATATATAATGAAATTGGCTTTTCTCACTGTTTGTTTTGTTAACAGCTCACCAGACTTTACTTTCCGAATAGTCCTCATACATTTTGTAACTACAAGAACTTTTTCCTTTTTCCTGTAGTTTGTTAGAAACTGTCTAATGTGGGATGAGTGTGATATCCAGGTGTGAGAAGTATGATGTGCTGCACTGAGTATCACACCTGTTTCATGTTTGTGAGATCCAAGGTTCTCATCTCGCTCAGGGACCAGCTATCCTGACAGGTTTTTTTGTGGTTTTCACAAGTGACTTCAGGCACATGCTGGTGTAGTGCCTAAATTATGTTGTGACTGCTTCCTTCCATATTTCTTTGATTCATTATTCATGACCATACTATCATTGAATCCTGTGTAATCTGAGGTGGTCAAAATGTCATTAAATGAACTGCAGTGGAACCTCGCTTAACAAGCAGAATTCGTTCCAGAATCTTACTTGTTAAGCGAAACAATTTTTCCCATATAAATTAATGTAAAATACAATAATGCGTTCCATGCCAAAAAAAAAATACTCAAAAAATCTTATGTATAACGTTTATTCAAAGAAAATTATATATACATTGTTAAGGATAGTGAATCATCTTCATCTTTTCTTCTATGCGGAATGAACCAACCTGGAATGCGAATTCAATTTGCAGAAAACAAAAAAAAATTGATATAATTAGTTTATTATTAATGATACATATCTAATTCTTTTTTACTAGAAAGCTGTCTAGAGACATTTGTTTTTGCCGATGCTTCAAAATTTGGTGAAAATGCGACACAGCATTATCATTAAATAAATTTGTAGCACGCATAGCCACTGCCTTATTAGGGTGATGCTTCTCAATGTACGATGCAACAGTTTCCCATGCTTTCAGCATTTCTCTTATTGCGCCAGAAGATTGTTGCTTTGCTGTTACCTCCTCCTTCTCCTCTGACAATCTCTCCTCCACACCTTCTTGCTGTGAAACACAATGCAACTCCAAATTGTGCAAATCGTTGATGTGGACTGATTGTATGTGCGTGCTAGATCAGCCACGCTCACACCTCCTTCTCGCTTTTCAGTGATTTTACGTTTCATTTCTATGGTTATATTTATTTTCTTATGGCTGTCTTTTTGCGGCTTTTTCTTCAGGGACATTTTTGCAAGGGTTATTAAACTTTGCACAAAAAAAATCACAAATAATGTGGCTGAACACAAGTTTGGAAAAATGTGTGATCACAAGTGGCACTAAGATGCTAGAGGAACGAGTGCTAAACACAGATGATGTAGCAAGCGCACAATCTGGGAGTTACCCTCTCGTCACTCCTTATGCAAAATGTTGCTAGTTAAGCATGTCATTTTTTTACAATTTGTTTTGCTCTTTATGCGAATTACTCGTTATGAGAGGTGCTCATTAAGTGAGGTTCACTGTATATAATATATGTGTGGTAGGAAGTTTGTTTTGTAAGTACGAAAATTTGTGGCTTTATTAATGTGTGTGTGTAACACTTTTTCAGTGTTTTAAGCGTACCTGAAATCAGTCATTACCTTAGTGAAATTCACATGCTGTTGAAAGATTATTATATCTGGATGAAAACTCTTAGAGGTGAACAACCTGGTGTGGTAAGTAAAATTTACAGTTAATTTGAAATTCATTTGTTTTCTATAAATCACATTTTTTGCTATAAGACAAATGGTATGCATGTTGTAGATACATTAACTGAAACTGCCTTTTGATTAAAGATCAAAATGAGTTTGTTTTTCTGCATTTTTAAATTTGTGCTAATGGACCTCTCCTCATGTCCCTAGTGAGTTTAGAAGTATTCACTGCTGTGTGACCCACAGAGTATACGAAAGGGGACCCAAAAATAACCGGAACCGACCTGTTGCGCGCGCATGCTTTGTAGTTACGAGTTGTGCTGCTAGGTGGTGTTAGCTGGGGGTCTCCTGCGACTGTTAGTGAGCTGGCATCAGTCTGAGTTAAGTGGTTTGTCTGTGGTGCTCTGTTGTGTGCGTTCCTGTTTCAACCCTTTGGCGATTAGTGAGATGGCCGACCAGAAGGAACAAAGAGTGTGCGTGAAATTTTGCTTTCTGTTAGGGAAAACTGCAGCCGAGACTGTTGGGATGCTTCGGCAAGCCTTTAATGATGATGCTTTGGGGAAATCACAGGTCTACGAGTGGTTTTCCCGTTTCAAATCTGGCAACATGTCAACAGAAGACATGCCACGCCCCGGGCGTCCTTCGACAGGAAGAAATGACGAAAACATTGCCAAAATCAAACGTGAAATTGATGAAGATCGTCGAAAGACCATTGACCAACTTTCTGAGGAAACGAACATCTCATGGAGCACGGTCCAGCGAATTTTAACCGAAGGTTTGCACATGAGACGGGTGTCTGCAAAATTTGTTCCTCGCTTGCTCGGAGATGACCAAAGAGAAAACCGCGTGAATGTTTGCCGCGACTTGAAGAGTGAAGTGCAGTTTTCCCTAACAGAAAGCAAAATTTCACGCACACTCTTTGTTCCTTCTGGTCGGCCATCTCACTAATCGCCAAAGGGTTGAAACAGGAACGCACACAACAGAGCACCACAGCAAACCACTTAACTCAGACTGACGCCAGCTTACTAACGGTCGCGGGAGACCCCCAGCTAACACCACCTAGCAGCACAACTCGTAACTACAAAGCATGCGCGCGCAACAGGTCGGTTCCGGTTATTTTTGGGTCCCCCCTTGTATGTTGGACTTAATGAGATGTGTATGATAATGATGAAAAATATATTTGAATAATAAATAATTTAAATAAGAAAACTCTTCACCAGTCACACTAGATGGAACTGTTTAAGTTTTCATGAAAAATATACTTCCTTACTCTTGTCTTCTAATGTCATGGGACTGCGAACCAAGGATTCTTCATATTGGAATGTCTGGAATTGATTAATGATTTACAAAGAAACTGGGTATATTGACCACCAAGTTATAACCCTATACAACTAACCTGTCTTCAATTTTCAGTTCTGCTGTGGCATGAGTTGCTGTTTTTTTGGCCTCACTCTTATCGGTCGTGCAGTACCAGGCTCTGTCATAGCTTACGTTCTTGTAATGCTGTTTATGATAGGACCAGGAATCTGTATACATTTGTTGCCTCCATCTGTTATTGAAAAACTGAAAGGCATTAGAACTCTTTTCAGAACAAAAGGCAAAGGTAAGCAAAGGTACTGTATAACTTAAAAAGTAATTTAACTTGAAACATATCATGCTTTTGCTGTTCCATGAAACTGGAGAAACCTGAGTTGTCTTATATGCTGTATATTTTGCAGCCTTGGGTTACCTGTGATGAAAGAAAGAAATTATGAATAATAATTGTAATACTTAATGAGGAAATGATTGTGCAGATACAGACAGTGAAGTGGAGGAATACCTTCCAGAGCAAACAGGAGAAAATCTCACCTTGTTGCAGCTGGCTGGAGACCCTGTTGATTTTGACAAAGATGAGGACCAGGAACCTTCTCTAAATGGCACTGAGGATTTTGCCCTTGATACAGAGACTGGAGGTGAATTCCACTTTGAATTGCATGCTTACACATAAATGTGTTTTTGAGATTTAGCATTCCATTCAGCATGTCTGAAGTAAGCATTGTGGTTATGAAAACTTTGATAATGCAGATAATACTAGGCTGTAGAGACTTAGTAACCAGTTTATACGCAGGGAACACCATCCTGAAATAGAGAAATAAGTTGATGAAATAATGGTTTTTCAAGAAATATTCATAAAACTGATTGTGAACATAGAATACATAGCAAAGGAAGTATGACGGTGGTTCAGGATTAGCCTGAACTTTATATTTTCCCTGAAGACGGAGGCATGAAGAAAATAAAACTCTTTTATTGATAGTTGGTGGCAGTACTGCACTCGTTGCCTGGCAAGTGGTCCTGCAGCCTGTTTCTGAGCATTTGAATTCATACAGGATGGTGCGAGACCTTGTCACTCCCAGTGTGGAACAGTGCTGTTTCATCAGTTTCCTAGCAAGAAAGAAATGAAACCAGCAGAAATTCTTCAAAGGTTAAATGCACAGAATGGGGGTAGGACCTTGTTCAGTTTTCCGAAGACCACAAAGAAGCATGCTCATGCTCAGCCAAAAGTTGTATTCATTGTGAACAGTCACTGAGTTAGAGAGCTGATTTTGGGAAACAGGTGGATTACAGTATATGATAATCCAACAGTGGCTTAAGAGTTGGAAGAGTTGAAACAGTTATCCATGAACACTCTTTCAAGAAAGTGTGTGGCGTGTGGGTCTCTAAGATAGTGTTCAACCAGAAGGCACAGTGTAATCCCGTGTTTGCCAAACATCTGTCCCAGTTTGAATTGGACGAGAGCTATTCCTGGAGTGGGTGCAGTCCTACACTCCAGAGTTAAAGCAGGCTAGCATGGAATGGTGTCAGTCACCAGCTGACAAATTTAAGACACAACTGTCAGCAGGTTGATGATTGGAAGTTTTGTTTTTGGATACAGAAGGAGTGATCTTCTGCATGCATGCATAATTAATGTACAGTATTACAGGAACTTGTGTCTCAGTGATGTGCACCAAGAAGTTTGGAAGAAAAACGTGTTAATCTGTTAGAGATCAGTGTATGGCAGTTTTGAAGAAGGCAGCAGTGCAACATTGGACAGGAAAATCATGAACTGCCCACCTTACAGCCCTGACTTAGTCCCAGTCATTTTCATTTGTTTGGATCATTGAAGGTGCATCCCCCCCCCAGCACTGCAGCCCCAGTGGGCCTAGGTGTACCTCCATGAACTTCTCTGTTCACTTCGGTTTTTCTAGATCTTACACATTCGGTAGGACTCCTTGGGCGGGTGATCAGCTCGTCACAAGGCCTCTACCTGTACACAAACACAGAAAAACACACACACACACAAACTAAACATCCAGAAGGTGCACATAGAAGGACATAAATTTCAAATTGAAGATGAACTTAAATGCAGTGTCCTGAACTGGCTACACAAACAAGATAAAACTTCTTATGCTGTTGGCATCAGTAACTTGCCAGAACAATGGAGAAAAAATGTGTTAGTGTTAAAGGAGAATCTCTTGAAAGGTAGTGAGAGTTTGGTGATTCAGGTATGTATATTATTAAAAAAAAAAGGTAAACTTTTATCCACCCTCATATCATATGATGTCTGTCAAATGCTGGTAATGAAGCGTGACTCATGCCCAACTTATTCCTGTGTGCTTTTTGTGTTGATTTTTATGCTAAAGATTATAGGATGATGTATCTGATGAAGAAAGAATTGGAAGAAATTCCCATATTAACATCATTAGTAATGAAGGGTATGGTCTTCTTGGTTTTAATGCTTTGTATTTCAGGAAAGCTGACATCTTGAAAAAATATACTGCCTCCATCTTCAGGGTCAAAGAGTGAGCCAGGCAAGAAACCAGTAAGAAGCAGGCTTACTGGTTTCTTGTTTGGCTTACTTTTTAAATCTGAAGATGGAGATGTAATGTACCTCCAAATACCAGGTTTTGTCCAAACTGCATCGTGTTACAATTATGTGATGGCTGATGCGCATGCTCTAGTGAATAAGGCAAACACTAAGTTTCCTCAATCCAGATTAGTTCTGAGTACCACACTTAGGCGCAGAGGTGCGGATTGGAGCAGTAAACAGCAGATACGACTGGATAGCGAAGACACTGGGTATTACATTTGTAGATCTGAAGAGTTGGGTTGAGAATTGGGACTTTGGTAGGAATGGACTGCACATAAATTGAAGTGGAGCGAGAAAACTAGGCCAACTGTATTCTAGAGTTTGTGGCTTCGCCGGCAGAGAACAGAATTTGAAGGAATGACTGTTGCTGAGAGCTAACAGTGAGGGAATGCCTGAAAGGACATTAAAGACAATTACCCAAGAATATCTGATGCTAGTCTGGCAGGTGACAAGGAGGGAAGAAGTGAGGAGGAAGACAGAAAGCTGACAAGTGATGAATAGATAAACACAAGAGGGACACAGAGAATAGAGGGCAATTTGCTGGTTTTGCTGCAGGAAAAATTGCAGGAGTATCCTTAATAAATCTTTGGATATGTGGAGTTTAGTTCACACATATAATCCTGATGTTATAATATGTAAGGCGTCATGGCTTAGAGAGGAAATTGGCAGTGCTGAAGTATTTAGGGACGATTACACAATGTTCAGGAGACACAGGAATCCTCGAGGTGGTGGAATGTTCATTAGTGCAAAAAATTACATTGCTTGCTGGAATTATGAGTGGAAGAGGATTTCAAGATGATAGCAGTTGAAGTGACAGGCAGGGACCATAAATTTACATGGAAAATCATAGGCATTTACAGAGCTCCGAACGAGGACGTGCGAGTTATAGAAAGAGTGGCGGCCCAAACTGATTATTTAGGAAATTTTACAAAGCTCGTTGGAGGAGATTTAAATTTACCCTATGCCGATTGGAATGGTAATGTAGAATGCACTAGCAGAAGTCAGACATTTGTAAATAGACTGGTATGGGAAAATGGGTACACGCAGGTAGTAGTAGTCCCACCCAAGGTGACGCATTGCTGGATGTTTATTTAGTCCGGTGGGAAAGTTCGTTCACCTCTTGCGGCATACTACAGTGACCATTGTGGGGCATTATGAGAAGTAGAATGGGAAGAAAATTACTGTCGACCTCAGGTAGAGGGATTAGTCCCAGTGTAGCATAAAGCAAATGTTTTAGGGCTACAAACCTTCCTCCAGGATAAATTCACAATATGGACAAGCAATGGTAGATGCGTTGAGGAGGTATGGAATAATTTTAAGATTGTAATACTCAGAGAGTATCGAAAGATTTATTCCACATAAAATACTGAGAAAAATTTGGACCCTGAATACCACAGTAAGGAAGTGTCTACAGATGCTTTAGGGACTCTCTCCTCTAAATCAAGTTATTTTAGGAGAAGAATTAGGAAAGAAATAAGGCGAAGTGAAGGTGTGGGAAAAATCATCTGAAAATGCAGTGAAGTGAAGTGAAATGTGGGCGCATCATAACATGACATTACATATTCCATTACTNACAGTGCAGTGCAGTGCAGTGAAGTGAAGTAAAGCAAAGTAAGCTGGTATGAGGATGTGAAGGGTACGTAAGTGTAGTGAAGTGGAATGAAAAGGAGGTCATTGTGAAATGTGGGCGCATCATAACATGACATTACATATTCCATTACTGTTTAGTGTATAGCATACTCATTTTTTATTAATATTAATTTATTTAATTGTATTTGTATGTGTTGTAGTTCTAATCATATTTGCACTGTATTCAATTTGTGTAGTGTGTCCTTTATTGGTTGTGTAGTTTTGTGTTCTGAGTTTTGTTTGAGTGTGGTGTGTTACTTTGTGTGTTGTGTCTTACTGTAGTATCACTGCCACTAGGTGGAAACCCATTTGCAGTTTAAATAAAATATAATAAAGTAATAATAATAACAACTACAACAACAAGAACAACAACAATGTTGATGACAACAACAATAATAATAATATAAAGATCTTACTCTTCATAGTCACTGCTTTGAGAACCTCAAATAAAGCATTTCTAATATTATTCAGGAAGATCCATTGTTTATAATTTCTGGCATACTTTTTAAACAAGGAAAATTTCATGTTACTGCTGCTAATTATAGTGAATCATGCTGTCAACCTGAAATCATTTCATTGATAAGACTGAATGCAGTCTATAACATCAATTGAAGTGTCCTCCCTTCAGTGTAAAAGGACTAATGCTTGTGCTAACAAGTTTTTTGTACAAAATATTGATACCATATTCCATTTAGTTGTGTTATTTCACATGCCAAAGATTTTTCCACAGAAAAGAACTCTGGGAGAACAGCATTGTAACCTTTCAGTTATAAAATAAAAATGTGCTGGATTGTTAAAGTAACTGTTCTCTTTGCCTGGCCAGATTCTTCAAACACACAAACTTCATTTACAACTGGAGTAAGTGTTATGCCATCTCATGATGAGGGAAGCACAGATGGCTTGGATGTCAGTGAATTTGATCTTGCAACGTCTGCACAGCCACCACTACCACAGCCACCGAAGATATGTGAAAGTCCACAGCACATAAAACAAACTCTTGGTCCAGATTTTTCTGAGTCAGATGAGGAAGATATAGCAGGAATACACTTTCAGAGCTCACATTTTAATGGAGACAGTTCTGATGAGGAAGATAAAGCTTTCACTCAAGGTCTCATGTTTTCTGATATTAGCCATTCATCTCAAAATCCATCTTCAGTAAGAAAGACAAGTGAGTCAGCTCCAGCAGATGTTGGAGAAATGCTCACTTCATCTGTCATGCATGTTGTCTCGAAGAATATATCAAATCTAGGAGCTATGGGTCAAAGTTTACTATCTACAGTTATTGGCAGTGGAGCAAAACAGAGGGAACGAAGGAAACTGGAAGTACAGCAGCTCAATGAACAAACATCATCAGATGATAGTGAAGAAGATTTTGAAATGGTTTCACAAGATGATCTGTCATAATAAATAACATGCTTGTACCATAGCTGTGTGAGAACATGTTGTTTGATAAGAATAACATAGGAGAAGTAAACAAATTCGCATAGAATTAAATTTTCTGATGACCTAAGAAAAAAGAGCTCACTCACCTTAACTGCACAGAAAAGCTAAGGTGGAAACTTACAAAGATTTTATAAATGTATTTAAGATCTTATAATTTTGATCAAATTGTTGAAACTAGTTATGGCACCGAGGGGAGTAGCGTCATCTGACCATGATTAACACCAGTCTGTGATTACAGTGCTGTAGTTTCCCAGACCAAAGTCAGGGTAACTAAATTGAGACAATGTACCTTTCAGTTGTAATGTGTTATACCTTTATATTGTCCAGTTGAATTGAGATGCATGGGACTATGTGACTTTTAATTCTGTAGTCAAGGAAACAAAAATTTTTGTAGCGAATTAACAAATGTCTCTGATGTTCAGTCTTGCATGAAACACTTAAATTTTTTGTTTGCATCTTTTAAACTTATTTTAAAAACCACATTGTCCACTACATGTTTCGACCATCATTGACTGTCATCAGCTGTTTTGAAAACTGTTCTGTGGAGACTGCTGTGCTTGCATTTTTTCCTTCTAATGTAGAATGATGTGTAGCCCAAAAGTGTTTGCATGTCTCTGAAGTTCTTTCTCACATGCAAACACTTTTGGGCTGCACATTCTGCATTAGAAGGATGCAAACACTTTTGGGCTACACATCCTTCTAATGTAGAATGTGTAGCCCAAAAGTGTTTGCATGTGAGACAGAACTTCAGAGACATCTGTTAATTAATTAATAATGTGCAATAGGATGCTACAATACAATATTTGTAGTGAATTTTCGTGAAACTTTATGTATACGCCATTCAGCTATTTTAATTTAATTAACAGCTTATATTTTTTTAAACCAGGAACGTGCTGCTTTATGTATAACTTGATGAACAAAATTTTTAAGTGTATCTGGTTGATATCATCTTCTAAATGTTACTTGTAAATATAATTTAAATAACATTATTAGATACATGTTTCAGAATATGACAGTTTCATTGATGATTATATAAATATTCATAAATGAAGAATAGCCAGGTAGTGACAAGTTTTTTCAAATGTTATTCTTTTTAAGCGCAAATTTTTTATTATGCAGGAAATCCAAACATGACCCAACTTCAGCTTCATATAAAGTAGGTATTGTGACTTCTCCTATGGTAAATGATGAGTGTCTTCAAGTCAGCTTGTTGATAAAATACTGCAGCCTAGCCATATCATGTACATAATTAGGAAATAAGTTGAGGTGATCTGTTTTCCTGTAAGGTACAGTGTTTGTTTTGGCAATAGATTTCCCTCTAAAATATTGAACCTATTCTTATGTATCTGTGGGAACTCCCCATATTCAAACAAACGTTACAGTGACAACTCAGGTACCATTGCTTAGCAATGGTGAGTAAACAGCCATTGCTATGTATGGTCTACAACAGTATGCGACTATGGGAAGGACCCACGGACTGATGTGCGCCTTGGAAAATTGCCAGTGGTGCGGAGAACCTTGTTTTGCAGGGACTGCAATTTCACTAGATGGGTGTCTGCCGCAAAGTCCGAGCCAGGCAGGACTAGTACAAGTCATTACAGATCTAACGAGAGCTTTGTGGAGGGTTAATTTAATGTTAGTGCTCAATTGCTCACTTTTGATAAGGGAATATACTCTAATGAATGTTCTGAAGGCCTTGGCTTCAATCATTTCTTGGTGTAATCTTCATGTAACTCTCTTATCAAAGATTACACCTAGATATTTTGCACTGTTTACAAATGGAATATTTTATTCATTTAGAGTGAGACAAGACTCGGGCGTTCGATGACTACGGGAGAAGTAGACTCCCTGAGTCTTCATTAATTTTGATATTCCAGCGCTCACACCAGGTCTCCATTGAGCTGAGACCATGCTGGAGTTTTCCAACAGTAAAACCTTTCTTGCGATCTGTCGCATGCAAATAAAAGGTGTCTTCCGCAAAGAGGGCCCTGTGAACAGCATGTGTTTGGCGGGCATCATTTATGTACAAATTGAAAAGAGTAGTGGAAAGGACTGAACCTTGTGGCACCCCTGCTTGCATTTCACTTGGTGTTTACATTTAGCCTTCAACTGAAACCATGAATTAAGTTGAGAAAGAAAGGACCCAATAAGTTTGGTCAAACTGTTCAAGAATTCAAATTTTGATAACTTATACAGCAATCCTGAGTGCCACATGGTATCAAAGGCTTTTTCAGTGTCCAAGAACACCGCAGCCATAGACATTTTATTGTTGAAATTAAGGGTCACGTGGTCCGCCAGCCTCATACATTGCAATGTCATGCTGTGACGTGCACGAAAACCAAATTGGCTTGTGTTGAGCAGGCCCCTTTCTTCAATATGTTTTTGTAGTAATTTCAAAATTACTTTTTCGAATAGTTTTCCTGTCATGGACGGGAGGCTGATCGGACATAAATTTTGCAGGAATTTTGGCTCTGTGCCGGGTTTAGGTAAAGTTATTACTTTTGCTTTCTTCCAAGTACGTATTTTGAAAACGAGAGAGCCGAAGACAGTGATTAAATAAATGAGTTAGGTGAACCAATGGTCGTCTTGGAAGTTGCCACAGGCATTCATTTGGGATGCCGTCAATTCCACAGGCCTTTCTCAATTTCAAGGAATTTATCAATTTTTGTACATCATATGGTCTGATCCTGGTTCCTAGCACCAGCTGTTTACTCAGTCAATGCTAGGCAGCAAATGGTTTCTAGCTTGCGATTGGGTAGCACACGATTCACTGTGGGTGCTTCCCATGGTCAGATATTGTTGTAGACCGTACATAGCAACAACTGTTTACTCACCTTTGCTAAGCAATGGTACCTGAGCTGTCACTAACATTTGCTTGAATGTGGGCAGTTCCCACATATCCATTCTTGTATTGTTGGTTCAAGTTTTCCGTATTTGACCAGTTGTTAGGGTTACTGATAGTAAAATATTATTATAGTTAATGTTATACAAGCAAAAGTTCACCCAAAGTAAGTTTAAAAGTTTTTATATTTTGTAAGCTGATTTTTTACATCTGTGGTAGCCACTGTCTCCAGTGTCGAACCAAAGCACACATTGTATCTTGTATGTGTGAATAGTAGGGGGTTTTATGATTATTCTTTTGCTGTGATGGCCATTTCATTACTTTGAATATGAGTATGGAGATGACTGATGCATTTTACAGTGAGGGGATGAGACTAAATTATTCAGCTTGAAGATGTGTCTTTAAGACAATTCACACAGCTGCAATATGAAGAAGGTAAAAGAAGGTAATGCTATTCCCTTTAACAGGCTGTGAAGGTCCATAAGGTTGAGATGTTGAGGCTTCCACAGTTTCTAGACAGTTGGCGGAGACCACCCTTTACCCCCAAGAAGATTCCTGGTACTCATTTTTGTTAGAGGCTGAGTTGACTCCTTGGCCATAGTGTAGCTGGGAGGACTAGGTCAATTGAAAAATCCACTGACCTCGTCAGGAATTGAACTTTTGACTTTCGACCAACTATGCTACTGTGTGCCTCATGGAAAGTGTATTTGCACTTAAATATAATTTAGAAGATATGAAATCATCTTTTTCTTGCGTTCACCTGTAAGGTAAAGGTAAAGCAATCCATGTAACACGCTGTGAAGTCCCATAGTGTTATGAGACGTTGAAACACCAGTAAGACAACCTGGATGTATACAGCTGGGGGCTGTGTAAGTTGTTTGTGGGAGTTGCACTGATGACTTGCTTTGAAGTAGCCATGTGTGAGTAGCATCCAGTTNAAATCCCTGTAACACGCTGTGAAGGCCCATAGTGTTATGAGACGTTGAAACACCAGTAAGACAACTTGGATGTATACAGCTGGGGGCTGTGGGAGTTGCACCGATGACTTGCTTTGAAGTAGCCATGTGTGAGTAGCATCCAGTTTTGATTACTAATTCGTTTGGAAACAATGGCAGTTACCTTCATGAGATTTGAGATTTTCACAGCGGTGTCTGTGATGAGTTGGTATATTCTGATATGTGACACCATGTAGTCTGGTATAAGCTTGAGGAAACATGCTGCATCCTTCTTTAGCTTCAGAGAGTAAGCCATGTAAGTAAGCAGAAAGGAACTTCCTATTGTTTATACTTCCTGCTTGTTTTCTTTGTATACTCATTGACTCTGAAGATGTTAGCCATACATTTCTCTAAAATGTCTGTAAACTGCTGCCAGGCTACGTGGCCTCACGTCCTGTAAAACGGTAGCTTTCAACAAGCAGCTCGTTGGATGGCTGAAGTCCTGATTTTTTAATTTATGCCAACTTAGTAGAACTCACAATCAGCCCACCCAGATACAGAAGTTTATTTTTTCTTAATTTTCACATGCTTTGGAATTTGATGCCTTGACATTAATCCAAATTACTTGGTTTTCAGATTGTTAATTGAATCCATATTTGTGATGCTTTGTTATAATATTACCTGTAGCTCCAGAAATGTGCATGCCTGGTTGCTATGGGTGAGGTAAGAAACTGGTGAGTGCATGTTAATTTTGGTTTAAATGTATTGGAATTTAGTAAAGAGGTTGTATTATCATATGTAATGTGCAGAAGGACAATTTAAAAGCACATTATTTTCTTTCTTTGATCTTAATATCTAATGTTAGATTAAAAATATTTATGTGAAGTGTATTGCAAATTCAAGGATGAATAGATTTTGTTAAGTTGCTGATTTGTGGAAGTTATATTTCTAGAGCCCAGTATGTATGTAAAATGGTTATCTGATTATTAAATACAAAGTAGAAGCTTTAGACTAGTATATGATAGGTAACTGCAGTGTGTAAACCTATGGAAGTCTTGAACGAGTTTAAAAGTTATAGCTGTCATGGAAGTATTTTAGGATTGTTCTACATAACCCTTTGAAGTGTCAGGTGAATTCACCTCTGCATACTATATGCCATATCCATGTGATGAATGATCATAGGGAACAAAATAGTCCCTCACAAGTTGAGAAGCATGGTTGTCTTGTTCCAGAGGGAAGACAGACAGTAGGCATGGTCATTCTTTTGTGTGATTAACAATATCTACGGGAGGAGGGAGGTTGTGTAGTGGTAACATATGACTGGCAGAGTCAGGCTTGCTCATCATGTTGGTCACTTTCTGTTTCATGGATTTGAATGTTTTCCTGACAGTTTTTTTGCATTATTATCCTGGTCCATGTAGAGTGGTACTGTAGTCAAAGAAAGAATCAACATTAGTACTACCTGTGATTTATGGCAGCAACTGGTAGGAGTGCGGAATGCATACTTAAAGAGGTAGCTGCTAATCAGATGGAGTAAAGCTGTGTTGATCCTCTCATTGGCTCTGCTATATTGTGTGTTGCTGTCAGTCCAGTTTCTTCCAGACAAATTCTACATACATACTGTAGTAGAAGGGGCAGGGTTCATATAATTTCATTACATCCTATTATGTTAGGAGAATTAGAGGGCCAATTGAACGTCACATGAAACATTTCTGTGTCCAGGATAAGAGACAGAACGCTTAAAAGATAAGTATTTTTGCGTGGTTTTTGCCATCTCAGAGCATACATTCAAACTACATTCAACCCCAGTCTTTTTAAATATCAACCAGATTGGGTTGTGGCTCAGTTAGTGAAATATATCACATACATTTTAGATTCATAGGTAGCAGAAGTGATTAAGTTAGGTGCTATATGTCTGTTCTGTGAATGTTTCAAGTCAGTATTTCATCCCCTTTAAGTATTAAAGCTCTCAGAAGGCCAAAAATATGCATACAGGACTCCATGTTTTCTGTGATTTATTAAGTTTTTGTATGTTACAGCAGTTTATCACATGCAGCTGGTGTCAATGTCTGTACTTGGTGAACAGTTTGGTTTCAGTATTTTTATTGATATATTAGAGGTAATGAGGCCAGTCTCTGAATGTTGTCAGAAGTACATGGATGTAAAAGTGCCTGTGTACTGCTTGTAAATTGAAAGGTTGAAATACATCATAAATGCTTTTTTGCTTAAAATGTTATTCTGGAACACTGGCATAAGGTTGTAAAAGGGAAAGGTTTCTTAATTTTCTTCCTTTAATTACTGGAATGCATGCAGTTAGTTACAACCATTATTAAGAACAATAAGACTGTAGTGAGAACAACAGTTACTCATAAACAACTGAGTTCTCCTGGCTGTGGGAATAAAATATGAGGATCTGAAGTTCTTTATTGCTATTTCAGTGCAAGTGCATCAAAGAATTATGCCATTATGTGCAAACATAAGTTTCATTGGAATGGATACTGTAAGGTAAGTGACATATTTTATATTTGCATAAAAGTTTAGGTAACAAGCCAAATGAATACAAAAGGGTTAACATTTTGTAATGTCAGAATCAAATTACAAATTCAGTTTAATACAGTTTCTCGCTGTTTTCTGGCACTTTTAAAATCATAAGTATTTGAGATGTTTGGAGATCTGGAGGGCCACAGAGTAAGAATTGGCATTACCAATGGAAGTTAGTATAATTTTGACAATTTAAAATGTGTTCTCTAAGTGCCAAGTACCAAATAAGTTTAAAGAATTCTGTTATTTATTTGATTTTGACCATAAATTGCCATTTTGGATAGTGGTTTTTATCTCCTAATATGTATGTAATCTGTATTAGGGTAGATGGTTAAATTGAAAAGTAATAATGACTTTAATGAAAGAACTGTGAATTGTGAAATAGCAAGAGGTTATTTGCCCTCAGGGTGATGCTTTGTTAGAGCCCTATATATCTTCACTTGAGTCTTGAAGAAGAGAAGATTTCTCTGAGCAAAATGTTCCATGTTAAAGGGGAAATGGATAACACATGAGGAGGGAGCTCAGCATCATAGGAGCCATCCCAAACCTCTTATCCAGTACCAAGTGGACTTTGGTTGCTTTCTACCATCAAGAATCTGGTGGAAAAAACCATTACAGTAACTGGAAATTTGGCATGAGGATATTCCTAGAATCTGAAGATTTGTGGAATTTGGTGATTGGTAATGAAATAAATGTCAAGGGTGCAAAAGTGAAGTCAAAGATATGTCTTATGATGGATGAGATTTTATATCCTGTGATAGAAGTTCAAAAACTGTGAAAGAAGTGTGGGTGAAGCTTCAGCATAGGTATGAAGATAAATTATTAATGTAAAGATTAGGATGGCTGAGAAGATTGTCCCCCATGAAACTAGAAATCGCTCTTAATATGTAACAGTACCTGAATGAAATTATGTCAGTGACCCAAAACCTTGCAGTGACTGATGCTGAATTAGGCAAATTTACTGGTGTTATGGATTGATTAGATGACAGATATTGCCTGATAGTATGGCAATGGAAAGTTCAGGTACAGAGATCTCAAGTGATTGTGTGAGTCTACTATTGATACAAGATACCAAGCTATACTCTGCTGATAAGGCAAATAAGGGTGTTTTATATGTTCCGGGACTAACTTGTCTATGCAAGATAGTTGAAAAGGGATTAATAGTCACTTTTTCTCAAGGTTGCATAGTTCAAGGAGAGGTGCAGGTCACTGGTCAAATTTGAATGGAATCTACAAACTGGACATTGCTCAGGAGGTTGGCCATGTGGCTGCAGCAGAGAAGAAAGTGCACAGGCTTTGGAACAGGAGACTAGGTACAGGAAATCAATGGAATTTCTGGCTGGAGGTATGACAGCTACAATAGAATTAGTGATACTGATGATGAACACTGCTTGTGTTAAAGGTACACATGTTAAGGTGGTCTTGAAAGCCAGCAAGATGAGCCAAGCAGAAGTTGTAATTCATTCAGACATCTGTTTACCAGTGGAAGAAGAAAGTCAGGGAGGAGCGAGGTTCATGCTCATTCTCATAAATAATTTCACAATGAAGACCATCTACACAATGAAAAATAGAGGTGATGGGAATGTAAGAACATGGTACAAATCCAAACATAGAAAATCAGGATGCCTCATTTTGATAATGGCGGAGAATATGTTAAGAGATTTCCTCTGAAGGAGTGTGGGATCATGCATCAAAGGACAATTCTGTACACACCAGAGCAGAATGGAACGGTAGAAAGGGCGAATAGAACAACTGGAAAAAAAGGCAAGAAGCATGCTTGCAGACGTAGGACTGAGCAAGAAATTCTGGGCCCATAACCTGTTAGGGTATATGGTTAAATGGAAAAACACTAGTGTAGAAAACATGTTTTCAGATCAATATTTCAATATATTTTACACTACGTAATATCTCTTCCTTTAGTCTATAGATCCAGAACCATATTGTCCATCCTGTTTTTTTTTCCTCCATATATTCATACATCCTAACGGTCTGGAAGTGGTAAATTCTTCAGTTTCTCTAACACTGTATCCAAGACTTCTTGCTTGCAAACAGTTTATCCCCACCCCCCATTATTGAAGACACTGATGGGTTATTATTTAATGATTATGGTGTTCTTGATTAAGTGGAAGGTAATGGAGGACTTGCTGGCTCTGATGTCAGGTGCACTGTAACATTAAATTTGGATTAATATTGAAAACTACGAAAGCCTAGATGAATAAATCAAATGATAATGAATAGCTGAACATGACTATATTTTCTTTTTTGTTTTTAGTTCCCAATATTAAAAGAAGACAGGTAAGAAAAGACTTCAGGTTTGGGATGAGACAGCAGTTTCTTAAATGCGTGGGAACTGTTTTTAAGAAAATGTTTTATACAGGAACTGACCCCTGAATGCCTGATATTTAACATCAGATAAAGCGATGCAAAGTGAACTTATAGAAAACATTTCCAGAATGCAACCCAGTTCCTCTTGTTCTATACAACAGTTGGGCTTATGTGCTCTGTCTTATTTTTGTACCTTATCATCCTAGCACCTTGATCTGTTCACCTATGTTTGTTGTGATAATTCAGTATACACAATCAAATCTATACACCTTCATGGCCTAGAGCTTAATTAGTTAAGGACAGGGACACCCTTACCTTATAACCAGTTCTGCTTAAAACCTTACATAAGTATTGCTCTTGCTTTCATCACTGTATTTTTATATGTAGCCTTGCTAGGCTTTGTCTCATTCTTGTTAATTTTATGATTAGTAGCTTGAATTTGATGTTTCAGTCTGTAATATTTTATTCTCTTGCATTTGAATAATTTTCCCAAATTTATGTACTAGTTTATATCATTTCTCATACATGTCCATAATTGCTTCCTTCTATACTACTTGTAACATTTTGAGCATAGCATCTATAGCACCATATTCATGTTTATTTGTCAAGGTAGTTTTGCATACTCTGATCTATCACGATTATATTTTATGTCATGTTATGTGTTCTGTATATCTGTCTATTTGTCAAGGTATGTTTTGCATACCCTGATTTATCACAATTATATTTTATGTCTTGTTATGTGTTCTGTGTATCTATTGTGACATGTCAAATCATCAGGCAACAGGATGTGGAACGAGTTACCATGAACAGATTCTTGATAAACGGTCGGTTGCCAAGTTATGCAACAGTAAGGAAAGTGGTGTTTCTCTGTGCCGAACCACACTGGTTGCTCTGCAGCAGTAAACAACTCTCGGCAGCATTGCCAGTTAACGCCTCTGTAAACACAGCATCACGCAACAGTGAAGCAAGCTGCATTTACCGCCTGTCTGATTGAGGGTTTATAAGAGAAACTGGAATGCATAAGGAGTCAGTTGAAATGTAG
>NW_019744408.1:0-13399 GCF_002891405.2 Cryptotermes secundus
AGTGGAAGCGCGCGCACACGTCGCTAGTAGATGCGCATGGACAGTCCTAAATATTTATTTTTATATGTAGTAATTACCAGGCAGACTTTAGTAAAACCCTAATAGAAGAATTAAAATGATACATAAATGAACAACAGCGAATAGAGTATACGTATAAATTATGCCAAAATTTATCAACGAGCCAGTAGCATAACCCGTCTAGCGTCAGCTAATGGAAATAAAGCAAAATCTGTTGTGGATCGACAGAGAGCTTATATTTTTTGCCAAAATTGCCATGTGCGATATATATGTATAGTCGAAAAGTCGTGACATGCCGTTTAGAGGAGGAAGGACATAATATAGAAAGTAATTCACTGTGACAAGTGAGAAGCGATAGACCGGTCTTGTTATCAGAAAGGTCAAACAGTAAAGCTTACTTCAAGATAAAGATCTGGTCACAAGCATCTGAATGGGCTCTAAATTAAGATAAAGTGACTGGAAAACCGTCAATCGTAAAATGACTTAGAAATGAAGACAGAAAAAAGAGGTATTTTGTAGAATCGAAGCGGTGGGATATGTGGAAGACGAAGTCGAATGGTTGTCATAACCATGGTGGGCCTTTCTTAANAAGACATGACTGTTTTTGTGAGAAAAAATATTTAAGAAATTTGTGCATGTAGGAAGCAAGTCCTACTATATGAGGAAGGTGAAGGTAACAAATTTGTATAGATCTGGTGGTACGTGGGTAAGACATTGTCATAGTATTTGGAAGGTACTGGGTTCGAGACCACGGTGTCTTTTGTCAAGTGAAATTGAAAAGTGAATAAATAAATACGACTTTTCTGCAGCTATAAACCGAGTCGTCGAATATGAGGAGGATCGCAGAAAGCGGTAGCATAGATGTTCTGGTGGTCTAGAGATAANTGTTTTACCAATAGGCCACCAATGCCGGGGAAATTTTTGACCTTTAATCTCCTTCTTATGTTACATTTCACTTTATAATATCAGAAAAATCTCATTACAAAAATACTTCTGTATTCGAACCACGAACCTTACATTTACAATGCCGGTGCCTTACCTCTAGACCACCAGAACATCTATGCTACTGCTTTCTGCGATCCTCCTCATATTCTACGACTCGTTTTATAGCTGCAGAAAAATCGTATTTATTTATTCACTTTTCAATTTCACTTGACAAAAGACACCGTGGTCTCGAACCCAGTACCTTCCAAATACTATGACAATGTCTTACCCACGTACCACCAGATCTATACAAATTTGTTACCTTCACCTTCCTCATATAGTAGGACTTGCTTCCTACATGCACAAATTTCTTAAATATTTTTTCTCACAAAAACAGTCATGTCTTCGAATCACGTATCTTCTAAAGCATACGCCAGTGCCTTACCAAAGGACGCCATGGTTATGACAACTATACATATAAGTCACCTCCCATTTCAAATTTCACTTTCATCTTATGCTTGGAGAATATGAAGAGTTCTGCTGGAGCTCGAAGAAGTCCGAACAGCAGCGGGACGTGAACCTTTTGTTGTACACCGGGAAGAATTCTATGCTTGAACCAACACATACTTACACTCCAGGTCAAAATAAGTGGAATGAAAACAACTTGAATAAACAACTTTAGGATCGACTGATTTACCTCACTGTTATTAGTAAATGAAGTCAAGGAATTCTCGTGGCGTTCTGATATCGCAAAGAAATAGGTAACTAACTCTATGGAAATGAGTCCTTGAGAAGCCATCAGTTGCTCAGCTACTCAAGAATCTCCCAACATTTTATGCAAACTGAAAGTTCGTTGCAGCGTTCACAAGATCCTTCTACTGGTCCCTGTCCTGATACACATTAATCTAGCCCATATCGCTCAATCCTATTTCTTTAACATCTGTCCTACTATTATATATTTCCAGCTATGTCTGGATCTTCCTAGTGATCTCTTTCCTTCTGGAGTTCCCTCCAAAATCTTGTCCTTCATTCATCAGTGGCTCTAAAGCCCTTTGTTGAGCCTTGGCCTCGTATTTCTTTATTACATACACACGGTAGGGCTTCCTGGGCGTGCGATCAGCTCGTCGCAAGACCCTTACCTATACACAAACAGAAAAACGCACACATGGAAGACCTGAGTGGGATTCGAACCCACGATCCCAGTTGCCAAGCGAGAGAAGACAGTAAATGCCTTAAACCGCGGGGCTACCGTGACCGGCAACGAAAAAATATATATCACAAATTGATCCAAACACGTACAAGCGTTGAACAAACTGTTCTGTTCATCTGGACGATCGATGTTACAAAACACAAAGGTTATAAACACTTGCAACCAGGCTATATCCATGAGAGCTATTAAGAAAAATATACATCACAAATTTTTCCAAACACGTACAAGCGTGGAACCAGGATAGATAGAGCCGTAGAAATTTATGTCACGAAACCAAACTAATAACCAGGTCCATGACCCCACGGCATGGAATATAAAGGAGAACTAGTAAAAAACTAATAGTGTCTACCTAGCGTCAACACTGGAGTAAATCACGTCTATCTAATTTAGAACCTAACAGAAATCAATAAAGACATATATCACGTCATACAGATCTCCTATGTGAATTGGTGACTTCTTTGCTGAAAATGGGGATTCAAATGGGAGAAAAGTCCAAACTGGGTTGGCCGAGCATGCCATATGGGCCGCTTCCTTGTGTTTCCTATACCTGATGTGGCTTTCAATATCCAAAATCTTAGCTTCATCCCAGCCTACCCTATGTCCCTCTTCACAGGCATGTTGAGCTAGTTTAGATTCTTCTAGAAGACCTTCTTTGAGGTTATGCCTATGTTCCCGGAGCCGCACGGCCAGAGGTCTGCCTGTTTCGCCAATGTAGCTTCTGCCACATTCACAGGGAATGCTATAGACGCACTGTGCCGTCTGTTGCGGATCTCTTTTCGGTCTGGTTTTCATAAGGGAGTTCCTAAGTGTGTGTTTCGTGCGGAAGATGGTCCTAATATTATATCGATTACCTATCCGTTTAAACTTTTCAGAAGCACCCTTCACATATCTTAAAACCAGGACGATGGATAGAGTCCGAAAACCCAATATCTCTATGTGTTATTCTCCATCGTCAGAATCCTATAGTAACTACCTGCATTATTAAGTTCAGAAACCAGTACAACTTTTGAGTCTTCTATCGATGAATAAATGTATTGTTTTCCAAATAAAGGCTCTGCAGTGATATACATTTCATTTATTTTCATCAGCACTACTTATATTATTAAATATGCGAACACCATGAAGATATATGGGGGAGTGGAGGTAAACCCTCGCTAATCCGGAGCAATTCACGGGGTCAGGTCATCAGGATTAAGCTATAATCCGGATTAGTGCGGCCAAAGTAGCTTTGAAATAAAAAAGAAATAAATAGAAAATATAATTAAGCACAGGGATTGAATCACCTATCTGACCACAAATTTACGGAATTCACAATTCATGTTCTTGAGGGTCAGCTTCAGTAATGCAGACAGTCGCTGCGGGCCTGGTTGTATCACAGGCCAGTTATATGGCATTTCTGATGGACAAAGTAGAACAAGGGAAGGTGCTTCTTCGAGCTTTTAAGATTCCTCTGCCAATTGTCACTCCACCAAACTTTATATTCTCTCGTCTCTTATTCGGGACGGGGTCAACACTTCCACATAGTAAGTACCAAAGGATTCACTCCGAACTCCCTCCAAGTATATAAAAAGAGGTAATTGTTTGTTCAACACGTAAAAGGTGAATTTCGTTTCATCCCAGGGAAAGAGCCCCCATTGGGTAGTATGCTAGGTAGGCCCCAGAGCCGGTCTAGACTACGTACAGAAACAATTTCTTGATCTTATGGGGACTCGAACTCCGACCCTTCAGACTTGCAGCCGGTTGTCAGTCGCTATACATACTGAGCTACCCGGTACAGGAAGTTTACATATTGCCTAAGTACGAGGGTTGGAACTTTAGTAGTAGCAGCACTGCTGTAGAGACGCCATGCAACGGAACCAAATAATGTCGCTTATACCACACGTTAGTTACATACCTACCTTACCTCAGAGCAAATGGACTCTCCCTTCCCACATCACGCGCATGCGCAGTGACGAGAAGAACAGAACCTCGTGTTAGCTGGCGGTCTAATGTAGTGTTGTCACGATGTTTTCGAAACAGGAACAACGGAGTTGGATAAAGATTGAATGTGCCAGAGGCCGTACAGCACGACAGTGTCATCAAGGTGTTCAAGAGGCTTGCGGGGAATCTGCATTACCTTACAGAACAGTGGCAAGGGGGGTAAAAGCCTTCAACGAGGGACGCCAAAATGTGGCAGACATGCGTCGGCCAGGTCGTCTTAGTGGCAATGAAGAAGTGTATGCTATTTCCGCGTTACTGGAGGGTGATCGACGCCATACGATCCCTGAGCTGGCCCGAGAGACAGGATTAGCGCATACGACTGTGCTTCACATTCTAAAGGAACGCCTGGGCATGAGAAAAGTTGCATGACAAGCTGTGACTGACTTGTTCGATCGATGGGGCTGGGAAGTGCTGTACCATCCACCATACTCCGCGGACTTAAGCCCTTGTGACTTCGACATGATTCCCGAGAAGAAGGAACCACTTCGTGGCATTCGCTTCAGAACTGTTCCAGAGATTCTTCAGGCAGTAGACCGCTCCATTCGAACTATCAACACAACAGGAGCTGCTAAAGGTATCCTACGACTTCCACATCGCTGGCAACGGGTTGTACACAATGCTGGTGACTACACTGAAGGACAGTAAAACTTCGAAACATGCATTTATTTTGTATCAGTTGTTCCAACCCTCGTATTTTTTATTTACTTGTGGTTGAAGCCCATCACAATTGTGAACTGTCTTCGCTCGCTGAAACAGTGGCATCGTCGCGTTGAATCCCCATTGAGGCATGGATGATTGTGTGCGTTTATTCTGTGTTTGTGTTGCCCTGTGTGGAAGTGGGGACCTTGCGACGGGCTGATCCCTCGTCCAAGGAGTCCTGCTGACTGTAAAAATCAAGAAATTAAAAAACTCAGCCAAGGCTGATAGATAGATAGATAGATAGATAGATAGATAGATAGATAGATAGATAGATAGTTTCACGGCTCGGTCGGTAATTCAGAATTGCATAATCTAGATTAATCCGATGATAGTGAATACTGTACTAGGAAATACATTCAAGGAATCTGTTGTGGCCTACTTTAAGTTGCTATATCGATGTTTCCCACGAAGTTCTTAAGAATATCTCGAAAGTTTTAGTGAGGTCAGTCGGTGTCCCGGCAGAGATTCGAATCAATAACCTCCTGAGCGCAAATCAAAAGCGACAAATGGCCCGGAGACGCACGAAATATCAGCTAGGATAGCCGAGGATCGAACCGAAGTGCTACATGCTCTGATGTCAAGCTCTAGCAAGTTTAACTTCCGCCACTGTCTCGTGTAGCACATGATGGATAAAGCAAGGGGAGTCCTGACAAAGGGAGGCAGATTAGAAAGACATTGTCAGGGATAATCCGTGTCCCTGTAGCATGTCGGAAAGCAATTCACCCCCGCGGTTCCCTCTTGAGCGCTTTGAAGACAAAAGACAGGCTGTAATTGACGAAATAGGACAGGACTTGTACGGGGCTCTCGGCTTCATTTGTCGACCGAAGACGTCGGTTTAACCTGAGAAGCGTCAGTTTCCTACCCTACGGCGCCAAGTCAGAGTACTGCAGAATTCACGGGGAAGGGACGAACATTTCGTAAGAACTTAAACTGTAGGATAAACACTAATTCATTATTCAGTTCTAACAAAATGTCTATGGATATATCAGCTTTTGCAAAGGTAGGTAAGGAGCCGGGGTAGCGCAGCCAGGATAGCGACTGGCTACGGGCTGGACGACCGAGGGGTGGGAATTCGAGTCCTGGTAGGGTCAAGACGTCCTAGACGTCCAGACCGAATCTGGTGTCCAACCAACCTCCTACGCAATGCGTACCGGGGGCTCTTTTCCCGGGAATAAACCGGCTGGGACTCGAAGCTGACAGCTCACCTCCAACTAGTGCCGAGGTAAGAAAATGTGGATGTATACACCCACGCCTGCACACGCCTTCATGACGTATTGCTAAATTAGTTAACTCAAAGTCAAAGTCACATTGCAACTGACGGTCAGTCAGTCAGTAAGTCTTGGCGTCGAGCCTCATCTGGGGCTCATGACCAGATAATAATTATTACCGTTTGACAGTTACGGGCTTGTTTCTGTGGGGCGCCCTCTCTGACGAGAAGACGGGTCTGTCTTTTGCGTATGCTGCTAGCCCTTGCCAGCGCATTTTTTCTCGGGTCTGAGTCCCTTGGGACTCGCGACCATAAATTAGTTAAGTACAGGGACAAATTTAATTCTTACCTTTGCACCATATATGTGGTTAGGGTAGATTGAAATGTGTTCCACTTACAGCACTGAATCATCTCTCATATTTAAGTCTTTGGTTCTGCGTCAGGGATCGAGGTGAAATGGAAATAATGCCAGAACAAACAGCATAGCGAAGAAAGGAAAATTGTCCCTGTGCCAATTTAAATCATCACTATGCCATGAAGACGTAGGGGGGAGTAGAAGTATAGCTCCACCATTCTTATCCCCGTCACTAGATGGAGGTGTGTGGTCAGTATTCACGCCCCTGCCGCTTTATCCCAGGAGAAAGGGCCCCCCTTCCCCATTGGATAGAAGGCTGGGTAAACGTAAGAGCTGGTTTGGACGTTAAGGAATATAGAAAAATCTCTTGTCCCTGCCCGGTATCGAACCCGGCCGTCAAACCTGCAGCCAGTCGCTATACTTACTGAGCTCTCCCGGCCACTCGAGTGTAAGTACATTTCATGATGTTAAAGTGTTTTAATGCATTGACTTTAAAGAGGGCTTTGAACTGTGCCGCGAAACCGTGGCGTCTGGTAATTTACTAACTTTTTTACCGACTTCCATCTTGATGGTCAAAGAGAAAGGAGAAACAATCGCATAGTTACTCCGAAACGACGGTAACACTTCTGTCGCATTACACAGCTTCACATAGCAGGAGATAATACTGTGACATGACGTCCGAAAACTATAATAGTGAAGTCGGAATATACGTTAACTGCTAGGCAACGACTCAGTAAACACGTCCCCGTGGCAACAAATACGCAAGCAACAACCTAGTAACCTACGTTGATAGGTAACAGCCCTGCAAACACGTCTTCCCAGCAATAGAGTGGCTGTGTTTTCTGCGATGTCCCTGCAAAGTGGTTATAAAGAAGAGTTCTCTTGAGGCCGTTCAGTGAAGAGTCGAGTTTCGAGATGTCAGCCTGTCAGGAGCTTAGGAGCAGAGGAACTGAATTCAGCCGAGACTTTGGAATTGCCAATTGCAGAATAATGGCAAGAAAGGTATTAGGCAGTGCAAAGTAGACTTCATGTGTGATTTGGTACAGTGAGACTGATATAAATCCATTGGCAGGATGCGACTAGCGAAGAATAAGAATCCTAGTGCGTGTGCAACGGTGAACTGTAAAGTGTGTAGAACAGCGAAAAACTATCCAATTTCGTGTAAAATTTTATAATGAAATAAAACTACTGTCTAAAATATCTCTGAATGTTCGTCATCAGATAATCATCATCAGAAAGTGAAGTATATTGTTACGTCATCAGTGACGTAGATCTTTAAGTCATAATCAGATAGTGAAGTATATAATTACGTCATCATAAAGTGAGGTGTATTGTTACGTCATCATCAGAAAGTGAAGTAATTACGTAGTAGTTACGTCATCATCAGATTAGTGACGTAGATCTTTAAGTCATCATCAGATAGTGAAGTATATAGTTACGTCATCATCAGAAAGTGAAGTATATCGTCACGTAATCATCAGATAGTGAAGTGTATCGTTGCGTCATCATTAGAAAGTGAAGTATATTGTTACGTTTTCATCGGAAAGTGAAGTATATCGTTACGTCATCAGATTGTACCGTACATCATTATGTAATCACCAGATAGCTACGTATATCGTTACGTCAGCATCAGAAAATGACTTATATGTGTTTATCATGAGAAGAAAATGATCATATTCTATGTCTGTCACACGCCGGTAACCGAAATCTCTATAAACAGTAGGTCTTGTTAACAAACCTGGGCTTTCTTTTCGTTAGGGCTGCCTTCTGAATGTATGACGCACACTCGAAGATGTTTCAGACAGGATATATGCAATACCATATGGCAGATTTACCTCATATACAGTTAAAACGAGCTGCGCACTGCCTTGTTACGGTGTAAGCGTTGAATGAAAGTTTATTTGACAAGTTAATGTATACAGTGAGCACAATAATGGCTGTAATGGACAAATGAAGCTCGCTGTGCATGTCCTCTTCGGCCATCATGAGTGCGCTGGTGGGAGGCCTCTGCCCCCTGATTCCACTCGGCTCCCTCCAACGTTTTTGATGCGTTTTATGAAATGGAATATAGCCCCCTCCCTCCGCTTCTCTTACCAGTTAAACCAAACTGTAATAACATTGTCAGTAACATGGGATGCCACACGCAGACCTGCTTATTGTTCTTTATGAAGCCGATGGAACTCGGCATTTTCGGGTCTCCATGAAACAGAATCGAACACGAAACGCTAACCTTCCAAACTATAATGGTTACTATGTGCACCACTTGCTTTAACATGTAATAACTCTCCCTCTGTTCCACCTGAGTTTCTCATGGCAGTGTGTGGCTTTGTGGGCTGCAACCCCGTATAGTTTGGGAGACAGACTTTTCGGAGAAATGTATCAAATCTGACTTTGAAGTGTAAGCCAAGCAACAACTAAATAGAAGCAGGCTGTAAGCTTGGCTTACGTGGCTTAATCTTCGATTCTGAAGATGGAGCCGAAATTTCCCGTAACAAATATTGGACCCCTCTCGAACTTCAATGTAAGATCAACTCTAAATTTTCCCCATAGAATACAGGAACTCGTAATCTGCAGGTCTTTCGTATGGTACTCATTTAAACAGCGAGCCCTTAACTAAACAGGCTGATTTTTCTTATGCATGTACAGTGTGTGTATTTTTTTGTTTTGTTTTTGTGCTTCCTACTTTGGTTATTTAACAACACTCATAGTATTGTGATTTTATATTGTCTATCAAAGGATCATTGATGATTGTGGAACTGCCGTTGAAATGAAAATTTGCAGGTGAAACAGAAGTAAAACATACTCCATGGAGCTCAACCCTTCTTGATAAGCCGCCAGTTACGCACCTACTCAAGAACTGTCCAGAATTTTATGGAATCCAAAGGTTCATTACCGTGTTCACAAGAGCCCTCCACTGGTCCCGATCTTGAGTCAGATCAATCCAATCCATACCACCCGATCCTGTCTCTGTAAGATCCATTTTAATATTCTCCACCCACCTAAGTCTTGGGCTTCGTAGTGGTCCCTTTCCTTCAGGCTTTCCCACCAATATCCTAAATTAATTCGTCCTTTTTCCCCCATTCATGCTACATGTTCTGCGAATCTTATCGTCCTTGACTTAATCATTCTAATTAGAGTACAAGTTATGATGCTCCTCATTATGCACATTTCTCCACCCTCCCGTCACTTCATCTCTCCTCAGTCCAAATATTCTTCTCAGCACCCTGTTTTTTCAAATACCCTTCTTTAGTCTATGTTCCTCCTTTAATGTCAGAGACCAAGTTTTCTACCCATACAGAACCACGAACAAAACTATAGTATCGTATATTTTAATTTTTTGCTTTTATACAGCAGACGAGGAGACAGATGGTTATTGACTGAAGGTAGCAAGCATTAACCGAGTTCCACCTCCTCTTAATTTCCTCCTTAATCAAATGTTTGTTTGCTTTAGTCTTTCCCAAGTATCGGAATTGTGTCACATTTTCAAAATATCATTTAGCTGCCTTTATATCATGATTTTGCCCTGCATTCTGGTGACGAGACAGCAACATATACTCAGTTATCTCTGTGTTTACTTCTAGAACAACCTCCTTATTAGCATCAACTGTAACCTCACAATCATGTAGGATGTATGGAGATGATTTTTCTTTGTTCAGGAATTTTTCGCTAATGACGTTGCTGGTTATCCATATTCTAAACTACATCCTTTTAGGAGACAGTGACCTGAAAGTATTCCTATTCCTCTTCTTATCTGATTTCTGTTTAGAGCTTGTGGGTACAGTCGGCCTGGCTGAGTTTCAAATGGTTTCTGCCCATATAAATATCTAGAAACTATCTTATATTAGGTCAAGGCCACTTCCTTAAATCCTTTCAACCACATTATTCGCTACTGTCTTCAGTTGCTGACTAAGTCGTCATATAAACCTTAAGGGCAAAGTTGTCCCTGTGGCTAATTAATGACATGTGGGAGAATGGAAGTATAGCTCCGCCATTCTTAAATTCGGCACTGAATAGATGTGAGTGATGAGCTTCATGGTCCTACCGCTCTACTCCTAGGGAAATAGACCCCGGTACCCATCGAATAGGAGGCTCGGTGGACACCACAGTCGTTCTGGATTCTGTGAAGTACAGTTATCAGGGGGGGGGGAGGAATGGACACAGATGTTGAGGACAATTTTAAATTAAAGCGTGGAGATACACAATTACAAATTGTACATATATTTTCACACATTCAGTATTACACTTACAAATACATACATACATAACCTCAAAGAGGCACATGGAAGATTCAGTGTTCACATACTCGTACAGCTAAGATCCATTTACTCTGTGAACCAGGTTATGTCACATTTTGTGCAAAGTACATTACGAATAGAAAATCCTGTTTGTGTATGCCTGAATTTCCAGCCAGCTTATGAACAGAAGTGTGTTTAAAATGGAATCTAGTAATATTGTAATGAAGACATAACGGTCTACTTCACTAACTGACATAGAGGCAATTTCGTTCTCTTAGCAGATTGAGTACACTCCATAAATTGCTCAACACATGTAACCTGTATATAATGACGAATCAGGTATGTCAAGACATGAAATAATAGACAAACATAAGTAAACACAGTAATTAAGCGTATGAAAAGCAAACTTGTCTTTCTGCTTAATTAATTACCATGTCATGACTTACGGGGCAACGGTCACATAGCTCCATGCACTGGATGGGGCAAATATTGGTCAGTCTGGGCGGAGTATCAGGACTAGTGAGAAGTAGTCTCATTTTTATTGTAGGAGGAAGAGTGACGCAGTCTGTCAGGTCTCAAACCAACCTTTTACTATTTATTGGTCTTGATCCACTGCGCGTGCTGCTGGAACAGTCAGGTATAAGAACACATATTTAAGAGCTTCACGTCTTGAAATGTTTGCTCAGTACCAACTTAATCGGAGACGGAGGACCCCACAGCCGGTCTCTAATTGCCGTAGGAGTCGAACTCCAATTCTCCGGTCATCCAAGAAGTAAAGTGACTTGTCTTTTCTTCATATTTTAATATGTGTAAACAAATGATCAGTTTAATATTTTTGTTTGTTGTTTCTGAAGAGAAATCATGAATTAAAGAAACTAATTTCCTTGAAGGTCCTTAATCAAAGACAACGCCATGAAGACGTGTGGGGATGTAGAGGTATAGTTCCGTGCTTTCTTGATTTTGGCGACCCTGGCAACATTAACCCCGGGGGATGAGATCCTGGAATCCATCAAATAAGAGATTCTGTGGCCACCAGATGCAGTCTCGACGCTGAGAAGACGAAAAGAACTCGTGCCCCTGCCGAGAACCAAACTCCCAGATTCCTCGGCTGTCTAGCCCGTAGTCAATCGCCATACTGACTGAGCCACACCGGCAACCTTACGTGTGTCTGCACAGTTAGGCTTTGCGAATATGATTGGTTAATAACCAGACTTGCCCCTTAGCGAGACAGAATTTTTGTAGGGAGAAGTTCTCCACACAGAGGTAAACAGTACTTAAACGGAAATTCCAGTCTAATATATTCCGTATGCGACGCTGTATAGTCCGGTAGAAGTTCATAAACATTAAGAACGATACATATTGTATTCAACATCAAGGTCAAGGAGCTGTAAGAGACCGTCAAGAATGAAAGAGCAAGCAGACATATTCTTGCTCACAGTTCAGTCTTGAAGATGGAAGCAGTAAGTTCCTCCGAAACATCTGCCAGATTACACGGCGTCAGAGATGATGATAGCGCTCTTAACAGTCCCACTGTAAGACCAGCATATTCATTTTACTCCCTGTGCTTACTTCCATCGGTCTACAGAAATACATGCACATACTTCACTTTTACATTGACTGAATACAAAGCCAAAAACAACACCGTCCAGTGTGACTATTTAAGTTTTATCACTTGAAAACTCATCACCCTTACATGTTTCGATCCCTACGGATCATCCTCAGAGGGCATCAATACTTTTCCCGGAAACTACTATTACAACAGGTGTTAAATTATATACATACACATATAATGTCTGAAATACACAATGTACACAATGTTCAACTTTTCAGTCACAGCAGCCTTCCTGGTATTAAAAGTTTTAAAGTTTTTTAAAAACAAGTTATCATTACATTTGATTCTGTATAGATGTAATATTCGGTCTAGAAAACCGATATTAACGGCCGTGGGGATCCGTTGCGCTGGCCACGTGACACTCTCTATTCTCTGAAATTGGCACTAACTTCGCCGACAAGCGGCGGTCGCTCGGTTGGTATAGTTCGCTTGCGGACTACAGGCAACGGAGTTTGTTTTATGGATGTAATAGACGAAATCTTTGAAATCAGAGGTAAATAATAGGAATAGATAAAAATCGATGTCGCTAGAATATTTCTCGGAGGGGATGAGCCATAAAAATTGCTTACGAAGTTATATTTAAGTTAGTAGACTAATTTTACTGAACGCCCTGAAGTAATGAATATAACATAATGTTTATATTTTTTACTTTTAATTTTCTGTATTAATATTTGTGCTCATGAAAATATTTCAGATTATTTGTACGTGTATGTACACTTATCGTCTAACACAAATGTATAAGTGGTTGGATTTAATGCCCTCACAGCCGTGTATTTCGGACACAACACGACGTTTCGGAGAAACATATATCCTCTATTTTCAGGGTCGAAAAGTGAGGCAAAGAACCAGCAGAAACAGGAGGCAAACTGCAAATGGAGGCGATATGTTGCTTCGGAACGTGAGGTTTTTGTTTTCCGAGCTACACAGCGTTACAGCACGGAAGCGGGTGGCGCTGGAGTAGCCTTACTTTCTCTGCCCCGCGCCCAACGTCATTCAGACCATTCAAGAGTTCACAATATGACGTTCTCTAATACGTAATCTTCCGTAACGTCAAGCAAGCCTATATACGTGGTTTCCGGATGGAAGGTATCCAAAATAAAAGTTTATATTTCGGAAACTGTCATACACGTATCCGGTTTATGTCATCGAAAAAAAAAAA
>NW_019744408.1:13421-17590 GCF_002891405.2 Cryptotermes secundus
TTTTTTTTTTCCCATTCCCGGCATATGCACATGCGCCGCTATATTTCTGCCACCATGTTAGGAATCATCTCGACAGAGAGATGGCTGAGAGATGGATTGGCAGAAGTGGACCAATTGCTTGCCCTCCTAGGTCGTCAGATTTAACCCCAGTGGATTTTTTCTTGTGGACTTATCTGGAGAACACTGTCTACCAGGTTAAGATCAACGACCTTTAACACCTGAAAGCCCGCATAAGGGACGCTGTGGCTACGGTAACACCAAACATGCTTCAAGCAACGTGGAACGAGGTCGAATATCGTCTGGATGTACACGTATGTCGTGTCACCAAGGGAACCCACATTGAAATTTACTGAGAAAGTTATATGTGCAGAAGAAAACTCCGATAGTTTCCTTTTTTAATGGTGTAACTCACAAATGTGTATAATGAATGCTTTCTGAGATATAATTGTTTTATTTTGGATACCTTTCATCCGGACACTCTGTATTTGTATCCAGTGTTAAGTATGGAGCCTACATACATCACTGTATAATACAGAAATATGGAACATGTAGCATGAGATAGAAGATTTGAAATGTTCACGTCTGGTTATGACGTCGTGTAGCTTAGGGTACCAATATTTCCTAGGAAAATGTCGCAATTTTCAAGGTAAGGTAATGTCGCTATGTTTAACTAATTAAGTCCTACACCATGAAGGCTTATGGGGGAGTGGATGTATAGATCCATATTTTTCTTGACCCCGGCAGTAGTTGGAAGTGAGTTGTCAGCTTCACTCTGGCCAACTTACCCCCGAGGAAAGATCCCCGGGACAAATTTCGATAGGAGGCTGGGTGAACCCCAGAGCGGGTCCCTATCGGAACTCGAACTCCGACCCCTCGGTAGTCCATCCCGTAGCCAGTCGCTATACCGTCTACGCATAATCTCCACGGAACAAGTAAAAATAGAGACTGTACATTCCTCCAAAACGTTGGTACCCACGTACGAATCTACACGGTGCCATAACACAGAATATATGAGCTATGACAGACATTACAATGAGCATTCGCTGTCATGACACGTACATTACTTCAGGCATTTTGTTTGTCGCTATACACCCAATCACGTGTTTGTACCCCGGATAAAGAGACGCAGAAGTTACACAGAAATGAGAGACCTCACTAAGAGAAGAGTGGTTACGAATACAGGGGAAATTGAGCAGGTGATTGTGACACTTACTGAAGAAGATTTCAGACCAATTCTTGCGTGAGATATGGGAAAGAGGTGATTGTCTTGGAAATCATCATCCGGGTGATGATAATGATGATGATTAGCTGAGAACGGTGGGAGACTTCTACAGTGGATGAGCGGCAACTGGTATGCAGTAGGACGCTCTCTAGAGCCTCGCCTCTGGTTGTCTGTGTCCGGTTGGCCCATGAATAACAACGAGTTCCCTTGTGCGTCCATTTCGACACGAACCAATTCATATTCTGTGCTGGGGACAATTATCCCTAATGGGGAACATCCCCGTGACGGAGTTAAGTCCCTGGGAACTCCAACCTTCCAAACTCCACCGGGAATACATCGGCGATCACCTTGAAGATTCTCGACCATCCCTCTATCAAGAACCGTAAGGGATGCGTGTTCCACCCTGAAGTCGAACTCGACGCCTCCTTCTACTTTGCCGGAAGTAGTGAGGGTACGGGAGTAGCGTCCAGACGCCGCGGCGGTGAAGGTAGGCACAGCACATGCGGGGTCCGCGTAGAAGCGGTACTCGCCGTTCCATGTCCGGTCCCCGACGTGGAAGCGGAACCGGCGTGTGAGGAAGAGACCCAGAGGCCGCGTTTCGCACCGCGTGCTTACCCACTCGCCCCCCATGTAGGCGGGCAGCCGGGGCCTCGCCAGCAGATGAGGAGGGGACCTCTCTGTGCTCCGTGATACTTCGTAGCAGATGTGACAACCGTGGGCCTGCAACAGTCACAGTAAAGAAACTGCATACAGCGGCATCTGGGTAAGGCGGAAAGTTGAACATTGTATAAACAAAACGTAAGTGACTGGAGTAAAGCTGAGGTTGTCCCTGTACTTAATTAATTAAGCGTCACACGTGAAGACGTAGCAGCGACTGGATTATAGCTCCATCATCCAGAACCTCGGTACTAGATCTATGTAAGTAGTCAGCTTCACGCACCCGTCACTTTACCCTCGAGAAACGCCCCTGATACCCATTTGATAGGATTGGTGGACCCCAGAGACGGTGTGGACGCTGTGGTGAGAAGTTTCTTGCCCCAGCTTTCCAGCACGCCGATATACCGACTGAGCAATCGAAGCTCCATTGACATCTAAACGAGGAACTACTGGGCATAAAATTTATAGATAAGCTGCGTGTGTGTGTGTGTGTGTGTGTGTGTGCGCGCGCGCGTGCATGTGTGTAACGACTTGCCTATAAGAAAACTTCGTCACAAATACAGAAATTAAATACAGGATTCTGTAATCCACTGTAATGGCATATCTGCATGAAAAGGCTAATAAACAACTGCATTTAGCGCCAGTACTGGTGACTAAGTATAACAGTCCTGTGCTGATATTTCCCAGAGTTGGGGGCTCGAGGTAGCGTAGTCGGTTGAGGCACTATGCTTTAAGCCAGAAAGTCGCAGGTTCGAATCCCGATGGATTATTCAACTGACCTAATCCTTCCAGCCGCACTATGGCCCTGGGATCGATTCAGCCTCTAACAGAAATGAGTACCAGGAATCTTTCTGGAAGTAAAGGGCGACTGGCGTGTAAGGATGACAACCTCATCGTCATATGTGAGCTGATTTTTTTACAAAATGTGGGGGCCTCGACGTCTTACAACCCTATGGGCCGTCACAGCATGTTACAGGGATAGCTTTACGTTTTTCATACGTAACTGAGTAGAACTGCCACATTATGGTACCAATCCTTAAATAAATATATAACATCTTCTGCTCCCATTCGTAACTACTAGCAGGAATGTCTGCTAACATATATAACGACAGAAATATTAAGTTTTGTTCATTTGTATGTATTATTAGTATAATCAGCTGTGTCTATCCCCTTAGTAACTTATGAATCAATGAAATCTGGTGAATATCACATCACGCCGGATCTTCTTAGATTCTCCATCAATAATACCAACATTCCCAATGTGTTAAATACTGAACTGGAAGCTACGTCAGAGACACATAATGGAAGGTCCTGAAATTTTCGTTAATAAGAGATATTCCAAGAATATTCAGATAGAGTGAAGATAAATTGTTTTGTGGAATATAAAAAAAATCAGTATGGCGGACGCGGGGAATTACGTGGAAAAACCGGAGTCCTAAGTGTTCGGGGGACGGAACTTCGTCACCTCGAGACGGAAAGTTGAGGCATTGGCTGGAAAAGTCGCAGGAAAACTTTTGTCGTAGCTTTTGTATAGCGACATGACTTCCAAAAGAATGAAACCCTTTGTATCTCAGGAAGTTTACGGTTTACAGGAAACATTCAGGATACATAAATATACACCAAAGGCAGATTAGGGTCGCATTTGGGGGGGGGAGATTGGTTCAAAATCGGTTTAATTCATTTCATACATTCGCACAACATCAACAACAATTTCTTCTAAGGTGTGACGCCGTGTGATCCGGTACACGTTCACTGACATTAGGGTGAATGCATTGACTCCATCTCCATTGACGGCCCATCTCTGTGCCACAGCTATATTTTCAAAACTATCAAAAACACAAAAGGTAAAACAGGTAAAGTTGTCCCTATGCTTAATTAGTTAAGTATCATGCCATGAAGATATATGGGGGACTGGAGATAGTAATTAGACAGGGGGGGGGGATGGTCAACTTCACGCTCCGGCCGCTATACCTCTAGGGAAAGAGCTCACGGTACACTTTGTCTAGGAGGCTCCGTGGGCCCAGTGTCAGTCTGGATATTGTGGAGAAGAGAAAAATCTTGCAGTGCCTGTAAATGAACCCGGGCCGTCCAGCCCGTAGGACATCCATATACCGATTTATTATTATTATTATTATTATTATTATTATTATTATTATTCTATTTCTGTTGCTCCCACTTGGAGCATAGGGCAGCCGAGAAACGCTTCGTTTCTCTTCAGTTTCTTACCCTTAGACAGTCGGTAGAGTTCCTTGGACGAGGGATTAGCCCGTCGCAAGGACGCTAACTGCCG
>NW_019744408.1:17698-79607 GCF_002891405.2 Cryptotermes secundus
TAGAGGCCTTGCGACGAGCTGATCACCCGCCCAAGGAGTCCTACCGAATGTGTAAGATCTAGAAAAACCGAAGTGAACGGAGAAGTTCATGGAGCTAGGCCTAGGCCCACTGGGGCTGTAGTGCCAAGGAAAAATAAAAGGCCGCTAACTAAGAACAGGACAACACAAACACAAAATAAACGCAAACAGACATCCATGCCGCGAATGGGATTCGAATCCACGATCCCAGTCTTCGAGCTGGGCAAAACATTTCATGTTTTAGACCGCTCCATACCAATTCCTACACAAAAGGTAAACAAGACACAGCATGAACAACTGGAATTAATTATAGTGACCACGTGAAAGTTCGAAGCGAAATTTCGAAAAACATCTCTTCGAGTCGTAAATTATAAAATCCTACCTGTTGTTTGCGCGTCTGTTAGTAAAGTGAAGTCAACAGGGAAATGATGCGAGACAGCAGACTCAAAACTGACCGCCCGTCCTACAAATTTACAAGAGAGGGCCACACACACACACACATTGTCTGCCAACTTTCACTAGACGAATCAACAATGCAGGTACCTTTCGTCTATTGTTAAACGAAGACTCCGATGGGGGAATGTTTAAAAGAATATGAAAACTGATTTGGGGTGGTTTCTCAAAGAATGGTTTCTAGTTGTTCCAGGAGTAAACAATAATGTTCAAATTTGTACAGTTCGGCCTTTCAGTGTTAACATCTTTCGATATAATCCTGTTCTAACAGACTTTCATGGCCCACTACAACTGATGGAATTGTGTGACGTTCACATACAGAAGGAAGCAAGGAAGTCCGGGTGGGTCCCGGCCTCTCAAAACTATTGCACAAATAAATAATTTTAAATACTATTTAACCTTTGAAAAAGGCGACTATGAAGAATTCTATCTTCTGGATTATAACATGTGGTCCAGTAAAAGCCAACTGACGTTTCAGAGGAAAATATAGTCGAAGAATGCCGTCTTCTGGGACGTGGAGCCGTGTAGATACCGTGTTAACCGACGTTTTGGAGGAACGTATCGCCTCCATCTTCAGGGTATAAGAAATCCGCTAGCGATGAACCAGCGTGAGCAAGTGGCTGCAGACTGCGGGATTTCTTTTACCCCGAAGATGGAGGCGATGCGTTCCTTTGAAACGTCGACTAGCACAATATCTATACGGCAACACATCCCAGAAGACGGCATTCTTCCTAGTCACCGCCGTGAAAACATCAAATCGAAAATATAGTCATCATATTAAGGGCCGAAGCAGGACTCTAACCACATGTTCGCTTCCTATTGGTCAGCGCTTTACTTCTCCTAGCAACCAACTACGGCTTCACATCCAACGCATTACCCAAAGTGACAGCTGTACAACAGGTAACAAATCCCTTCCAGAAGTTATTAACGTTCTCCGAAACGTCGGGAAATTATCAACAGTCGGCACACACGTACTTATACACACACATACTTCCGTCACAAAAGAAACACTTCATTTTATCATTTCCTTCCCCTCCTTGTTACATGTTTCGACCTCACGCGGCCATCATCGGGCAACTGTTCATCTTGCTAAAACCGTTGCACTGCATTTGAAATGAGTTAGTTCCAAACTGAAATATGTCAGTGCCGTTCCAATAAGAGAAAATGTATCTGTTCGAGCGCAATGTTCTCCGTATGTCGTCGTAATGTTACTACGTGTAGGGTGGTACGGGTGACGAAAATAAAGGGTTCTAGTTCGGATGACTGGATTTATTGGCACTTCCGTTACACTCTCTCCCTTAATTACACTTAAATACAGCGCTATCGCTGATTTTCATCCTTTCCAGTTCACCCTTGCACACGCACTAGGATTCCCAGTCTTCGCTAGTCGTGTCCTGGTAACGGACCTCAACACAGACTTCAAATCACTATGAAGTCTTCTTGCTATTTTGTCTTCAATCACTCTGGTACGTCGGAATTAAATATTCTCCTGGACTCACTCCTCCAGCTTACGGCTGACTCCTATCTGCCCTTCAACTAAATCTGTCACTACCTCGGTTATTCTGGGAATCTCGTTATATAGCCGCAGCACGGACCATACAGAAAATACAGTTCTATTGTAAGAATCATTGCTTGACCTAATAACTGCCCACAGAGAACTCCGTTCCTACTGTTGGTCGGCGCAGACGACATAGTAAACACAACCTCATCTACTGTTGCGTGTTGGGCGTGTTTACATAACCGTTGCCTGGCAACACGTTAATCAAATCTGTTACATTATTATATGTTCCATTTGTTTGTGTATTTGCACGGTGTTGGATTAGTTGAGTGAGTGTGTCACTTATTATTATCCTATTTCTACTGGAACCTCAACTTCGTGTCCTCAAAATCCAACCATAACATTCAATACTGCAAAAAATATAAAATACAGGTCTCAAGAAACTCTCGCAGCTGATGACAGAAACGGCAGAAAAACTGCCGTCGATATATCCGGCTATCGATAAATTTTGTGCTACATGCAACCAGAGCGTGAAGCCATCTATCGGCGCACTCTGTTACTATAATTTCGCTCAGCGGTGTTACGGTTTAATTTCCTTTCCTTCTGATACTTAATGACGCTGTGAGCATTGAGACTGCGCAGCGTCGATGATTATTGAGCGTGGAGCAGGTGGTGGAATGAGAATTGATAGGGGAAATCGAAGTACTCAGACAAAGACTGCCCCAGTGACATTTCATCCGCCACAAATCCCACACATCTAAACTGGGATCGCACCCGGGCGGCAGTGGTCAGAAGCCAGAGGCTAAATTCCTGAGTTATATAGCATTGCTTCATTTTATTGGCACGCGTTTTAGTGTGACTTCAGAAGGGGTTTTGATTGGTAATTGGGTTCATTGCACATTTATGCAAAATTTCACTACACTTCACGAATCACTATAGGACACATTAGGGTTCTCAGGATGTTACAGTTTTCATTAGCCGTTGCTTGGTAGCGACTTCCAACGGCAGACGTTACCTTTAATCTGAGTTCCCCGAACTGTCCCCGTGTCTCAGCTGCCAGCTTTTAACAACAATAGCTCACAAAGATTCAACTACAGCAGTTCATCAACTCTTCAATGACTCACGGATCTCACAGAAAACATATTTACTAATTGTTGTAGTTCAATTGTTGCCGTTGAAACATGTTTGAGAAACCGTTACTCGGTAACGGCTGTTGCATATCTGTATATCTCGCGGTCGTTACCCAAGAACGGGTATATATGTAACAGTATCCTATTTTACACGTGTGAAATTTGGTAGAAAACCGTTAGGGACGATAATTCTATCGCTATGTTTGTCCTCTTCCACTTCATAACTTGCAGCCTCTCCTCCAACTTGGGGCGCTGATTAATAACGTATGCAGTTGGAAAGCGTCGTTCAATAACTGTAAGCAACAAAAGTCATTACTTTGACGCAGCATGTGGTTTAATAGACATCACAATCAGTGGGTAGACTCTGCAGCGTCCAATGGTAGAATGAGTGAATAATGGGAATCTGGAAGGAATCGATTTGCATTTACGCAGGGAGACTGAAGAAATCCGTCAAAAAATTAGAAAAAATCAGGTTAGCCAGATTCCCGGCTGAGATTCGAACCGAACATCTCCTGAATACGAGTCTACAGCGTTACCACTACATCAGTAATTCTTGAGAAGTCAATAATCGTTCAGCTGGTCAAGAAATTCCTCGCCTTTTGCGAAACTCGAAGGTTGATTACCGTGTTGACCGTAGCCCGCTGCTGGTTCCTAACCCCAGTCCTTCCAATTACAGCTACACCCACTTTCTTTGCGACTGTCCTTTAACACACGCCCACGCAAGAAACAAAAATATAATATTGACGTTATCCTGAACAAGCACACAGTATGTTCCTCCGAAACATGTAAACCACTCCCTTTATGTGTTGAAAGCTGTTGTGTCATGTATATTGAGTATTCTTATTACAGTTGTGGACACAACAATTTCTAATAGAAATATACAAATTGAGATTAAGATCTCTAAATCTTAAAAAAAACTACATGTTTGGACCCTTATCGGGTCATCATGAGATATACAACAGCCCCGACAGAGTCCAGATGCCCACCTGCAAGACAGCACGGGAATTCCCCGTATCCCACATGATAATAGCTTCCTGAGGACAGTTCCACTAGACCGAACTTGCAGCCCGATTAAAGGGGAGGGAACGCATGTGAACATAAGATCATACCCACCAAGGAAGGAACCAGACCACAGCGACCAGTATACCAATGAAATAACTGATATTAGTTAGTTAGTTAGTTATTGGAGAGGGTGGGTTTCCCCATGCACTTAGACCTGTATTGCTCCATTGTGCTTCCTTCTATGATTTCTACCAGTCTCTATATCCTACCGGTACTGGTGCTTACCATCAGTCCCGCCCAGCCAGCGAGACCGGCTCTACTAGCTGAGAGGTATATATAATGCTTCCCCCATCTACCAGAGGTATTAGAGACTGCTGTTGGGCGGGAAACGTCCGTTAATTTGGCTCAGTGACCTCCTTTGGAGATATGAGGTTCTTTTACGTGCCGTAAAGCTACGACACGGGACCCACGGCTTAAAGTCCCTCCCGGAGGACTTGTTCCCTGAATTTTTCCGCCCTTAAAAATTCGACGACCTCCGCCGGGTATTTGAACCCGCGTACTACGAGTCATGAGGTGGGAACGTTACCTCTAGACTACGGAGGCCGCTAACTGATTATATATTAATCTTAATTTCGACCTTAGTTTGACCTTCAACTAGATACACAGTTATGTAAGATTTGACAGTCTCTTGCACCTGCTCTAGCTGGTTCGCTCGCAGATTTCTTATTGTCTTCTACCTTGAAGATGGAGGCGATACGTTCCTCCGAAACGTCGGTTAACACAATTCCTACACGGCGCCACATCTCATATCTTCATAGATACACAGTTAGTTACTTTTCTCCTGATGTGGAGAGATGAAGTACACGAAGCCACAAACCACGTGACAGGGCTCTTCATAGCCAACGCAGTGCTCCTCTCCCTTGTTTCAGTACTGTACAAGTACCCTCAGCGCATGCGCATATTATCATTTTCACCACGCTGAATGTTAATCCTAATGTTATCGACGTGTATTGGAATGGATAACGCCCGGCCGCAGCTGGTCCTCCCCACGGATCCTATGATTCCTGTCAGCAACGTAACGGATCCTGCCGACCTCACTGGTGCAGTTCAATGGTTGCGTGTCCAGCTAGCCGACGGCTGCCCGTCATGTAAACTGTTACAATTGTAAGCGCCAATATAAGCAACAGTAATACCAGCTGCCGCTGCTTCCGCAATCGTGTGCGATATATCGATATTCACGCGTCGATAATCGTTTCTGTACAGGGGCGTGAAGCGTGGTAGTGGCCACTGTCTGTCAGGCCATCCTTCTTTCTATTTTTCTGTGCAACTCTCTAAGAAAGTCGACGGAAAACTGACAGAGGAAAAGGGGTATCTCATGACAAGAAGTGAGAAAGTGAATCTTGCTGAGTGAGAAAGATCATTAGATATTTCGTCTACTATGTGCTCCTTACTTCTGTGTAAATCTGCTTTTTCTTAAATAAGTTTATCGTTAAACAGTTCCGCCCATCTATCAACCTTATTTACAGCCTCACAGTTTCTATTCCATAGCGCACACTGTATATTTATTTTGGTTATAAATAGTGCCATTATCAGGGAGAATGTTTATCTATCTATCTATCTATCTATCTATCTATCTATCTATCTNAACTGACAGAGGAAAAGGGGTATCTCATGACAAGAAGTGAGAAAGTGAATCTTGCTGAGTGAGAAAGATCATTAGATATTTCGTCTACTATGTGCTCCTTACTTCTGTGTAAATCTGCTTTTTCTTAAATAAGTTTATCGTTAAACAGTTCCGCCCATCTATCAACCTTATTTACAGCCTCACAGTTTCTATTCCGTAGCGCACACTGTATATTTATTTTGGTTATAAATAGTGTCATTATCAGGGAGAATGTTTATCTATCTATCTCTCTATCTATCTATCTATCTATCTATCTGTCTATCTGTTTCTCTATCTACTAGTGATCTCAAATTTACGACGCTGCCAGTATCTAGACCAGTAATCTCAAATTTACGACGCTGTCAGTATCTAGACCAGTGATCTCAAATTTTAGACGATATCAGTGTCTAAATCAGTCTTCTCAACATTTTAAACGCAAATGACCTCCTTTCAGTTAACATAAAATCTCAGTTCCCCCCGTGCCATTGCATTGTAAAATTCGTGATTTCCAGAGTGCGAGTGTGGAATCTCAATTTCTCACGCTTAGGATGAAAATATTACTAAGTCAAAGGTCTCTCGCGTCTCTACTGCGGGGGTGGGGGGCGCCCCACCGGTTGATAACCACTGATCAAATCTATATAGAGCGTCAAATTATTTGTGAATTGGAAGGAAGCAGTACCTATCCAACATTTTGGTGGAGGGACTAAGGAATACCATGACAACATTCAGACGGGATGCCCTGTGTTCCAGTCGAGATTGGAAAAGAGGGCCTCCAAAGTAGAAGTCTACGGCATTATCTGATATATCAACCAGTTAGGTTGTCCCTCGGTGGAAATTTATTGCGATATGACGTCTGAAAGCCGGAATAGCGGAGCCAGAGCGGAAGTCCATTGTTAGCCAACGATTCGTCAAACACATGTTCCTGCAGCAATGAACAAGTCCATTGTTAGCCAACGCTTCGGTAAGCACGACAGACACTTTGCATGGTTACCGGTAGCCTATATAACGAGCCGTGCAGAGAAGAAAAATTCAGTCATAAGGGAGTCGTAGTTCAAGGCAATCGCAGTAGAAACGGGTACCAAGAACTAATTCAGTCATTCTTCGTTCGCCAGTAGTCCTTAGTGATTCGTACGGGAATTCGAAAGAGCGTCGCAAGAGAGCTCAGAGTTCAGCAGTTGAGTGTTCAGCTGTGGAGTGTTACCCAGCGGACAGCGGAAACTGAAGAAGTGACCGACACGTAAATCAGAACCAAGTCAGTCACGCAGAAGAGAAGGCACTCGTAGTGCAGCAAGGAATGGAGCGAGGCTTAGACAGCCGCTGATTGTGAGCTGTTGTAATTGGTTGTAATTGTGAAGAAGTGCCAATAAACACAGTCATCCAATCCAGAACTTGTCATTATTCGTCACGGAATCCCGGACACGTGAGAATATGATTAGCAACTGATACAATGTCGCTAAACACCCATCTACGAGCCCTCTAAAATGAATCAAACATAACCGGAAACCACATTTTAAAAGCGTGACCATGTCACCTCAGTGTGCGGATAGCTGTGTTGCACGATTCTGAAATTATGTTTAGCATGTAAGACGAGACACCGTGACGTCACTCCGCACAAAACACTGTGTTTCTGCAGTTCGCTACAGCAGCGTTTCCTTCCCACAGAACTCGAAACTCTTTCCGCCAAATTAATCTTTAAAGTTACTTACACTACACCCTCTAACATTACAGGTAGGGCCGCGCCATAGCTCAAGTGGTTAGTCGCTGGCTTCCCACCGCGGCGAGCCGGGTTCGATCCCGGGTCTGGTCAATTGGGATTTGTGATGGAGAAAGAGATGCTGGGGCAGGTTTTCTTCGAGTACTTCGGTTTCTCCTGCCAATCTTCATTCCACCAATTGCTTCACAATCACCCTCACCTACTATCATCTGGGGCTGGTACAATAGGCCAGAAGTGGCCGCAGTACAAGGGACTTAGTCCCACCCCACTAGCATTAAAAACATTACAGGTTTCTGGATTTTGTCCACAGAGTTCATTTATGTGTTTCGCATGATACTCTAAGAATATACAGCGATGGTTTCTGATTGTGACTACGATAAGTATATGTCGGCTTTTCGTTGTTAGAATTCAGGGCAAAATCATGACAAAAAAGACAGCTAACAGACGCTCTGAAAATGTGGCAGAATTCAAATGTTTGGGAACGATAGTAACAAATCAAAACCTGATTCAGGAGGAAATTAAGAGGATACTGAACTCGGGTAATGCTTGCTACCATTCAGTCCAGAACCTTTTGTCTTTTCTTCTCCTGCATAATAACGTAAACATTATAACATACAAAACTATAGTTTTTCCTGTGGTTCTGTATTGGTGTGAAACTTGTTCTCTGACATCAAGGGAGGAACCTAGACTGAGGGTGTTTGACAGGTTGCTTGACCAAAGAGGGATGAAATGACGGGAGGCTGGAGAAAACTGCATAGTGAGGAGTTTCATGCCTTTACTCTTCGCAGAATATAATTAGAATGATGAAGGACGATGAGAGGTACAGGGCATGTAGAACGCATGGGGCGAAAAGGAGTGCATGTAGAATTTTAATGGGAAAACCACAAGGAAAGGGAACTCTAGGAAGACCTAAATGTAGGTAGGTGTATAATATTAACTGGACATTAGAGAAATAGGATTGGGTTGTATGGACTGGATCGACCTGGCTCAGGATAGCGACCAGAGAATGGCTCTTGTGAACACGGTAATTAACTTTAGGGCTCCATGAAAATTAGGGATATTTTTGAGTGGCTGAGAGAGTGGCGGCTTCCCAAGAAGGGCTCAGCTCAATGGAATTAGTTACGATGGTTGTATGCTGGCCCCTCACCTCGGAGATCCGGGTGAAACCGTGTGGGATATGTGGTGGCAGAAATGGAGCTCCTTTTCGCTTTTCCCCTGTTAACCATCATCCCACCATTGTTCCACACTTATTTATCAGCGCCCCTTGAGGTGTCCAGTAGCCCTGATCAGGCAGCACATTATCACATCCTGGGGCTCTGAGCTGGGGGCTTCATCTCAGACACATCATTTGACTGGTTACAGAGCGAGGAGACGTCTGCTTTTCTATCGTTATGAATGTTGGCAGCCAGAGTTGGTTGTAGTTAAGAATAGGGTCAGAAGATGGCACTTTGCAGTGACCACTTTTCTTGGAAAGGTCGATATCCATTCCCGAAGTAGCAGTATCAGTTACAGTGTTCTGTTATTCCACGCATGTCATGACACTGCTTCAAATTTTTGACATATTTCAACTTCATCACTTGCAAACTCAGTGACATAAAATTTCCATCAAATATTGTAAGTTATTAGGTGCTCTGTCCCACATATTCAGTACAAAATAATTATATCCAGTACTTAAAATGCTTGGCTCACTCTTCAACCCTGAAGATGGAAGCGACCAAATGTGCAGAAATACAAATCTCACAAACACACACATATCTATGAAGATTACTGTGTTCTAGCATATGACGCAGTGTAGTCTGGTAGAAGTTTTCGGACGTTTCCCGGGAACTCAAATCTCACTTACTTGATCAGCACGAAGGAGAGGCGTCTGGAAGGCCGTGGGTCGATAAGAGTTTCTCAGTTCAGGGCGGGAGTGCAGATCCCCGAGCAAAAGTTCGTAACGCGGGTGGCGGTTGTCTGGGGGCCCCTTCGGCCTCCTCTGAACTCGCACTAACTGAAGTTCATGAAATACAGCGTGCAGAGCTGAAAGGCAGTCCATATCTTCAGTGACCATCATCCTAAGTTGATGTCGACCTGGGGACACACACGCACACACGTACAGTTATATGAGGCCCTCCTGGCTTCAGGGGCACAAAATTCAGGCACATCCACGATAAATTAGCACAGAGTGTCTTAGGAAAAGAATAAGTAGAGGTAGCCAGTGTCGTTTTGTGAGATTTGAGGTAATATCGGCTCTGACTGCAAAGGGTACCAACTTCCTGCATGATGCGCCGTGTATATGAACAGGAAGTACTTAAAAATTGCACAAAATGGTTAAAAATGCACCTATCATTCGTTCTTTAATCATGAAATCTCTAAATATTTGAATTCAATTCACTAACCAGGTCAAATTTATTTCACTTTTAATTTTAACTAAATCTGCGCGTGATCTTATGGAAGTTCGTACCCTCGTATAATAAAGCAGACGAGAAACACGTAAAAATGATACCATGAGTTTCGAAATATTTATACATATAATTTCAGATTTAATGAATAAGGTTACAAATTACATTTACATTCAGGAGAAATTAATAACAATGCATTGAAACTTTGTCTTTTACTCGATTTTCAAGCTATTCACTGCAGAAGTGCGGTAACGTTGCAGACATTTATGATGTAGCAAGTTTTTTCTCCTATGTACTTTTAGTCACTATTATTCCTTTCCAACAATAAATTGCTTTTTCCATCGTGATGCTTGAAAAACACAATGTAACAGAGAGAAATGTAGCTACGATTAGTCTACAACTGTACAAAAGCGTCAACTAAAGCCTCAGTTATGGCGTTGGTCCGCTCATGTGGGACCACTGAACTGCACAAGGCAGCCAACTTACGGAAAATTACAGTGTTGTCAAGTTTAATTCTTCTCAAAGAATATTTCGATAATCGAAATGAATAAAATAAAATAAATAATTTTTATAAATATCATTATCATCATCATCATCATCAGTAATCTGTCAAGACGACAGGTCCACAGTCTCTTCCAAAACAATTCCTCCACTTAATGCGATCTAGAGCTTTCTCCTTCAAATGACAGTATCCTCTTCTGTCCCCAAGGTCATCCAGCATCTTCTTACGTCTTCTTCCTCGTCTTCTTGTCACTTCTATCCGCCCATCTATCTTTCCTTCGATAGCTTCTTTTAGAAGGCAGTTTCTGCGTAAAACATGACCAATCCAATTAGCCTTCCGTTTTCTTATTTCATGTAGGATATTCCTCTGCTCACTGACTCTAATTAACACTTCTTCATTTCTCACATAATCGGTCCAACTGATCTTCTCCATTCTTATAAATATAATAAATAAGAATCATATTTATATTAGAACGCGATATATTACTTTGTATAATAATAATTATAGTTTAAATATAACATATTTTGTTTTGTCACGTTCGAGTCATAGAGTATTCACTCCCAGAATTTTATTATAATGAGTGACATAAATGGTAAATGTAGCAAAAGTAATGAAATAAATAAACATTTCCAAATTAAAATTTAGGACTCTTATCACTTACGTCGCTTCTGACTTTATTTAAGACATGCAAAGTTCAGGTATTCCTTCAATTAGAATTTAAGTTACTTTAGTCTAAGCTTATATCTGCTATACATCCCTAACGACAATTTGGAGGAAAGTTCTGACTTCGCCTTCGGATTAGAGAAGTAAGTCAGGCAGCAATCGCCTAGTTAAAAGCAAGCATCAAACAGAAACCGCGTAGAGATCATACAAAGGCCCAGAACTATAGTGCGGCCGGACAAAGTATTCCCACTCCTTCTACCCCCTCCCTGCGCTCCTCTCACTCAACACCTATTCTACCATGCGTATTGGCTGGATTACTCGTTCTAGACTTGCGTTAGCCGAGGAGCGCCAACACGCAGGCTCGGATGGGAGGGTGGGCGAACGGGCCCTCCCCTCCTAACAACTTCACCACCCGTGATGATTCTGTGGCCGTCGTAACTATATTTACAATTTTCAAACCGCAAGCACCTGTACTTTCTGCAAGCCAAGCTTACTCTTTGACTCTTCCTTCGGTGAACTTTACCTGTTATCACATTCTTATGTGTTTTATAATTCGCATGTGTAAAAGTAGGGTAAAAAAGTAAAGCTATGCTTATAGCAGGCCATGGAGGCCCACAGGTTTGTGAGACGTCGAGGTTCCCACAGTTTCTAGACAATCGGCTCACACATTGAGGCGAGGTTGTCAGTCTCATGCGTCGGCCACCCTTTACTCCCGGGATGATTGCTGGTACTCATTTCTGTTGGATGACGAGTCAACTTCAGGGCTATAGGGCGACTGGAAGGATTAGGTCAATTGAAAAATCCAATGGCGTCATCGGGAATTGAACTCGCTACCTTCCAGCTCGTAGCATAGCGCCTCAAACAACTACGCTATTGAGTGCCCGAATTCTTATGTATAGAATTCAAAATATGTACTGGTCAAAGACCACGACTAAGGTTTCTGGTAAGTGACAGACCTGCCCTCTCCTCAGACATGACGTCCCAGGACTAGAAAACATAACTAGGAAAAGTTGTGAGCAATTTAGTCAGAGGCCCGAAATTTGGCTCGATACCAAGAAAAACAAGAAGCTCTGGGAAGAACTAATCCCTTATTTTGCTTTGATACGACATGAATGACAGAAAAGAAAAAAAGAAAAAAATTAGGGGGACACACAGACAACAAGGTTATCTCATAAGTTTCATGTATTAGGCGGGAATACACAGATAGCAAGGCGATCTCATAAGCCTCCTCTAATTTTTCTCAAAATAAGGGAGTCAGGCTAATGACTGTTAGTCGCAACGTGACTCTGACTATGTGGCGGTGAGATGTCAGACGCTCACCCAGGGCGCTGGCGGACGCTGCGTTCCTCCGCTGATAGCTGCTACTGCCTGTGGGCGGTTGGTTGTTACTGGGAGCCAGTTCCTCCGGGAGACTGAGAACCACGTAGTCCCTGTAGGGTTTCCAGCGCCGTCGCACCTGGCCAGGACACGTGGTGTTGACACGGGCCGCCAGTTCTTCAGCTACTTCAGCACTGTGAGCTGTGGCTGTGACCCGCGTCAATGTGTACTCAGCTTCTGTAGCGCCGGGAGTCACCCAGGACCGCCCCGTCAGCCGATATCGTCCCCTTGCCGTCAGCGTGTAGAGCGCCAGGGTGCAGGACTCGTCTCCGTAGTGGAACTGTAGCAGACGGAACGTGTGGTTCCTCATGAACATGTAGTTCCTCATGACGAACTCCGGGCCAGGCCGCACCTCACACCTTGAACACAAGAACAGAGGTTCACTGAGATGCACAAAGCGTCGGTCTGAACGCTCAACCGAACGCGGGCATTCCAGCCTGTAGCCCGTCGCTATCCCGTGTATTACACCGTAACATATTTTTCTGTTGAGGCAAAATGTGTCCCTGGTCTCCCTTCTCTTGTGCACCCCTGCCGATATAGAAAACAAATTCGACCACAGTCAGTGGAGGAGAGCTGTGGTACCATCACTGAAGGCATTATCCATAAGTTGGAAGCCTCTTCCTGTTATGTCACTGTTTTGGGGTTGTTTCGGGGTAAACTGTGCCTACGTTACATGTGCCTGGTGGGGTAAATTGGAAAGGGGAGAGACTCTGTATGCTCGACACTGTTTATGTGTGGATGAGAATGGGGTGGGGTTGGGGGGGTTACGATCCCTCGAATGCTTAACTAAATAACCCCTAAAAGCTTTTGGGTGATTCGCCCTCCGGAAAAGATACAAGCTGCCAGAGTTTAGTTCTACAGCGCGTTAATATAAATTGTGGTCAAAGAGTCATTCCGATGAGTACCTCCATCTGGGTTGTGACGCCGTCTAGTCTGATTTCATCACCGCTTAGGAGGAACGTCTTGCCTCTATAAGAATGAAGAACATAGCTGTGATTACTTTTGTTTCTTGGCTTACATTTCAACACCGAAGATAGATGCAGTACGTTTCTCCGAAACGTCAGTGAATTACGATCAAACTACAGGAAGTCACAACCCAGAAGATACAGAAGTTTTCTTCTTCATAATGACGGCAGTCAGAAACTGAAATCTCACGAAGAACAATTCAGTCTCCAAACACTGTCTTCTGGGATAAATTTCTGCAACCAACTTCAGGTACCGAAACATTGGTAACGATTTACCAGACTACACGGTGTCGCATTCAAGAAGACATATTTACTCATTGCCATGGTAATATCAGATTTTGTATCCTAAATTCGGTTTGTTTAGTAGAAGCTTAGAAGAGAACATTGAGAACATTGCTCCGTACTGTGGCCTTCCTGGGTTATGAAAACGTGAGCTCTGCTAGGTGGGTTTAAATATTTCCAGAAACATGCTGCTTTTATCTTAGAGTCCCGGAAGTGGAAAGTGTGTGTGTTGTGTCACAAAATGGTTCTGTCCTGCACTTACGTGAAATTATATAATTCATTCATTTCTTAACTACTCTAGATAACATTGCAATTAACGAAACTGCAGTCCAGTAACAATCAGTCATGAAGAGCAGGTCTTCTGGGTTGTATCCCCGTGTACTTCTGAGGAAGGAAGACGTTTTGGAGGGAACATATCCCCTCCATGTTCTAGTCATGTATAGAAATGAGCAGAAGCAACTCTACCCTCTTAACTGTTGGTACGATTCTCTTATGTACGAAAAAACCTGTACCTAATTCCTGATTTTCATTCCCCTTTCCATAGAAAAATGTATAGTCTCCTGGTGGTGCGCTGCCACCTCCATCCCATCTGACCTCCTGTACTCCCGCTAAATCTAACTTATATTTTTAGATTTCTTCCGCCACTGCCCTGAGCGAACCTACCTTATGCGGTCTTCTTACATTCCATTTGCCAGCTCTCATGTTCATTTCATTAGCTTAGGTCGTTTATCTAAAGGATCCGCCCAGTTCCCAGGCCCTTTGTGACATTTCGTAACAAGGCTGTTTTATGGTGAGGAGTTGTTAGCTCCACGACCAACTCCCAAGCTGAAGCCACCCCTTGTCGGCTGTTAGAGACTGTTTATTTGATATATTTGCAGCTACCCTCCATATCTGGAGGCCGTCTACTCCATCCACAACCTGAGGACGCGCCATGCCGTTATAAAGAATTCAAATTATGAAGCTCCTCATTATGCAGTTTCATTCTCTTAAATTCTCTCACTTAGGTCAAGATATTATCTTCTGTATCCTGTTCCCAGATTCTATCCGGTTGTGTTCTTTACACAAAAACTTCGTGTCTGCTCGCTGGTTCGCAGGTTTCCCATATTCGTATATTGTGTTTAGTTGATTTCTCTCGTTACCGCTAGATGGAGTATGTGTCTTTTCTAAGTCGGCGATCCTCTTTGTGTCGAACAAATTCAACACGGCTCGTAATCTAGGTTAAGATCGTTACAGTGCTTTAAAATATATTCTTTATCTGGTTATTTGCTTACCTACATACTTACTTCTTGGCTTTACACTTACAGAGTTGTAAGGTTACAGACCATCGGTAACCATGCCCTATTTCGTGACACACGTCATGTTCTTACTGCAGGTCATCTATTGACAAGTGATAAAACTACTGTGCAGTACACACCTATAGTCCATTCGCGGAGGCGAGAGTCCTCGTAAACAAATGCACGCGGTATCTCCTTCGCTCTTTGAATGAAATCATGCAGCGATCACGTGATGGGTGTATCGTTACAGGGGCGTCCAAAGTTCACTCTTCAATCTGAATGCAGATTAAAGTGCGTTCGAATGCAGTGAGTAGACTGAAGTAACTGCGCGCTTTGCCCACTCCTTGCTGTCAGCTGTGATGACGCGGGGCTTGCTTTGTTTACGCTAACTGTCTCGTATCCGCGAATGGACTGTAAGCTGATAGCGAAATACGATAGCTTCTTGTGTATCATTACATGACACCGTTAATAATTATAGCGTCGAATGTTAGGATAATAAATGAATAATGATTAGAAGGAACTGGTTGTAGCCTAATCGAGATACCATTCCTGCACTTATGTGTATAGACTGAGGAAAACCACGAAAACTTCTCTCAGGAATGCCGATATCCCTGCCGAGACATGAACCGAGCACATCCTAATACGTGTCTAGAGAGTTACCGCTATGTTTACCTACTTCGTGCAATATGGAGGACTATTTCACGAAATTGTAAAGGTTTACGCTACAAGCACGTCTTTCTATTTCTAAAGTAGAACCAATTCCTTCACAAGAATTCTGAAAGTGTTACGAGTTCTGTTTGTTCCCTGTTCTTCACATTTGTCTGCCATATTTGTTTTGTAACCTCAAGTGCAGTAAGAAGAACTGGAGAGATAAGACATTTAGGAACGACGATAACAAATCAAAACCTGATTCAAAATGAAATTAAGAGGAGAATGAACTCGGGTAATGCTTCCTACCATTCAATCCAGAACCTTTGTCCTCTCGTTTGCTGTCTAAAAACATAAAAATCATAATATATATAAATATAATTTTGCCTGTGGTTCTGTATGGGTGTGAAACTTCGTCTTTGATATTAACGGAGACATATAGAGTAAGTGTGTTTGAGGATAGGGTGCTGAGGAGAATATTTGGACCGAAGATAGATGAAGTGACTGAGATTGGAGAAAACTGCATAATGAGATGGGCCGGACATGTAGAACGAATGGATGAGGAGAGGAATGCATGTAGAATATTTGTGGGATAAGCCAGAAGGAAAGAGACTACTCGGCAGGCAAACACGTAGGTGGGTGGTCAATATTAAAATGAATCTTAGAGAGATATGATGAGATGGTATAGATTGGAATCATCTGGCTCAGGATATGGACTAGTGGAGGACTCTTGTGAACATAGTAATGAATGAACCTTCGGGTTCCATAACATGCTGGGAACTTCCTGAGAAAATGCACAACTAGCGGTGTCTCAAGAAGGGCTCGCCTCCATAAAGTCAGTTTGCTGTGGGAGGAAAGCACCGTGGCCTATTGCAAAAAATATGCTTTCATACTCCCTACAAATAAAAGCTCGTATAAAAGGTTCGAGCAGTTCACGTCCCGTCCGAGATTCGAACAGAATACTTCTAGAAAACAAGTCACACAGGCTAATGCTTCTCTGTCCTGTTGCGTGGTACTGTGTTTATTTTTAATTAATGTAGCGTGTAGAACCGTTGCTATGCGACGACTGCGAGATAGGGGGATATACTAGAGACGTTTCTAGGCAACGGCTCGTTAAACACCTTCCCGCAGCAACGAATCGACGTGCAACAATGGGGGAACTGTTGGAAACGGGGTGTTTCTATGTGGTCCGTGTCGAGGAGTTATCTTGAAGACAACTGGGGCGACCCGGTCAGTTCTGTACGAGAGTCATACTTGAATACTTCAGTGCGGAAGCAGAGGAATAGCCACTGTTGGAGCCGTTACCATAGAAACGCCTAGTAACAGACTGAGAACACTACAATGTGTGCTCCAGTGAACTGTAAAGTGTGGAAATAGCGACAGTGTTAAAGTTATTTGTAGCTACGACCTGTAAGTGGTCAGTAAATCCATTCACCAATCGAAACCCCGTCTATAGTCACACACGTACTACGCGATATTAATTTAACGAATAATTTAGACTACACAGCGCGAATTATTTTATAGTGAACGGTGAAAATGTCGAGGGAAGTGGTCGTGACCTAATTTGTGGTATTATCCAGGCCGAGGGGGCCGAGGGGAAAAGGAGAAAAATGAAGAGCTACAGTCTGGGCCCAGGCCAAAACTGGGGCCCCTCGAATAAGAGGCAGAGTCCTACCCAGTCAGCCGAAACCTTTAGTTCGTGCTACTTGTAACTGAATTCTCTTCACCTGCAGACACATGAAGACAAGGGAGAAAGTGGGAAGCGAGGTAGCTCAGTCGATATAGGAACTATTCATGATATTATATTTGAGCACCCTGTTGCATTCATGTTATTCTAATGCAACTTTAAATGTTCAGAATTTCTCTATAATTGAAATGACATTAAAATAATGTCAACTGATACATGTTTCGGCTTTACTTGGTCATCTTCAGGCAGTTTTTCACGTTTCGGAAACAGTGGCACAGCATTAGATCGTTAGTCGATGTATTTCCATGCTGTTGCATAGTTCACACTAAAATGTGGTTGTCTGAGAACGAAACTCTCTCTCTCTCTCCTTTCCACGCTATTTTCCTTTGGCGGGGTCCGTGTTTGTGTCCCCTTCGCATGTACGTTCTCACTAGTTGGGCGTATATCCCTTGTTAATGAGTGAGTGATGGGGACCATCCTATTGGCTAGATGGCAGAGGAACAGGGGTTCGATTTCCGGCAACAGAAATCTATTTTTTTCGACAGCGTCCAAACCGGTTTTTGGGCTGACCCAAGTCTCCTACCCCAACGAATATCGGGGACCAATACTCCGGAGGAAAAGCGGCCTAAGCGAGAAGCTCATTAATGACTAGTGTTATTCCTGCGCCATATTAATCAAGCACCAAGCCATGAAGTCACACGTGGGAGTGAAGGTATAGCTCCGCCATTCTTAAGCTCGGCATTAGATAGAGGTAAGCGGTCAGCTTCAAGCCTCAGCGACTTTACCCTTGGTGAGAAAGTCCCCTGTACTTATTTGATACGAGGCTGGATGGGCTTCAGAGCCGGGCTGGACACTGTGAAAAAAAAATAAATCTCTTGCCCCTGTCGGCAATCGAACCCCAGCACTCTAGCCCGTCGCTATATCGACTGATTTATCCTACCAGGGTTCCCCACTACGTCACGTTCTCTTGTCGTGCTGTGTAACCAAGCACAGGGACGGCTTGTTTCTTTCTTTCTCTCTTGGAGAAGAGGCCCTTTGCGTGTATCTGAAATTGTGGGTGATTTTGTCAATATCAGACACAAAGTCTCCTCTCGCGGCCCCAAACTCAGCTAGTCCGGGCTCAGTATCCTCATACCTGAGGATATGTACAGATATTTGTATTGGAGGAGCGCGAAGCTCCTGAATCCTCTCAGTTTTATCTCCAACGGATGATTTCGTTCGTCGTAATTTTCGAAATCCTTGAAGTTCGCCCGAGCTCAATATTCATGTTAACAGGAAAATTATTTCTAACGCAAGGGGGTATAGTCCTTCTTAAGGTTGACAGTCGCTCAGTTGATCAAAGTATTCCGTTCTTTACACTGTCTAGTGTAGGGGTGTGATTTTAGACGGGGTATGGATTGGCGAATGAATTTATTGACCACTTATACACCACTCGGAACTAAAAGTAATTACAGCGCTATAGCTGATCTCCACACTTTAGAAATCACTACTGCGAACACCAAGTCTTCTCCAGCTTGCAATGCCTTCAATATCCGTTCCCCGGCAACGGCTTCTAACATTGGATATTCTTCAGTTTCCTGCTCTCAGGTCCCTCCTGTCCAGCGAATATTCCGCAATTGAAATATCTCAATTCAATCCAGCCGGCCTGGGGGTCCTCGCTATATAGTCTGAGGGCGAACAACAGAAAACCTCGCATCCCAGAGTTTTTCTATTGTTGTTATGGACGGTTGCAATTTTTAAGGTCCACTTTAATATTATCTTCCCACAGCGGTATTATAAAATCATAGGCTTCTGAGATTTAGGTTTAAATAGGTGGAGATTCATTTCGTGGTTATCTGCGTAGAAGATGGAGGAAAACACTGTGCCCCACTGAAATATTAACCACCTACCAGATTACACGGTGTCATAACCAAGGACACAAAACTATCAATTAAGTTACTTCAAAGCAGCTGAGAAAGCTTCGTTGGTATAGCGACGGCTACGGACCGGACGGTCTAGGTTCAATTCCCGGGAGGGGCAAGAGATTTTTCTCTTTTCACTCTCTTATCCGGTGGGTACAGGGAGCTCTTTCCTCGGGGAGAGGTTAAAGACGCAGAGGTGTGAAAATGACCACTTACCTCCATCTAATGACAAGGATGTGGGAGCTTTACTTCTACTCCTCCATACGCCCTCACGGCGTAGTGTTTAGTTAATTAAGCAGGGGGTGGCTGTCTCGTTGGGAGTAAAGAGGCTGGGGTGTGAAGCTGACCAATTGCCACAACTTATTGCTGGGGTTAAGAATGTGGAGCTGTACCTCTACATAGCTTGGTCTGTGTGTGTGTGGAGTAATTCCTACGTCTCTCCGGGATTTCCGAACTCCGCGGTACAGCAGCGGGAGAGACACTCCAAGTTTCTGTCCTAGTTTACAGTTGGTCGACATATCCACCCTTGGTGACGCGGCAGACCTCAATCCTGTAATCAAGCTGCCGCCACACACGTTGCAACGTCTCACGTTGCATAGCACTGCACAGACAGCCACTCTGCTGGGATTTCTTGTACCACTCACGAATTGTTTTGTCCATAGGTGGTTCTGTGTGGTACTTGGTTCGAAACCTCCGTTGCACCGATACTATTTACTCAGTTTTGGCAAATTCCAAGACACAGAACTTTTTCTTATCCCTTGTAGTTACCATGTTTTTTCATGACTGCCGCCTAGCGGTGAAACCTGCAAGTACGCCATGGCGTCCACACAAACTTGGAGATATTCTCTACCTACTGATATGTTCCTTTCTGCTGTGTCTGCCTTGTTTTTGCGCTGCCGAGCTTGGAAGTTCCGGAGGCAAGTTACAGTGGACAACCTTACAGAAGGAAGGTCCTGTGTGTTAACAAGATCTCCCATCTCATGTTAGAAGCAGAAGCCAGTAGCATTGTATTTAAGCAGCCTGTTGCATTTAATATATACCTCCGTCCACAATGCAACTTAATCATTTTCTCTTTTGCTTTTTCACTTTCACAACATGTTTCGGCCGTATATGGCCATCATCGGGTGTTCTTTTGCCAAAAACTGTTTCACTGTGTGGTACAACCCTCTTTTTCTATCACATATGAATGCGATATGTCCTAATTTAACATAATAGACTCACTAAAATCAATAAAATCTAGTTAAGATTTAGATCTAAAGGTCTACATACACGGATCAACAACCTACTACACAGGCAGGGGGCACACATGATGAATACATCGACGTTTGGAGAGCTACATACACACAGACACCCGTACAGCTACGCCAGTGATCCAAAGGAAGAATATCTACAAAATGGTGTTTGCATAAAGTGATGACAGCCCACAAACAAAATACTGAAAAATTGTAACTAAATTTTAACAATACGACGTACTGTATTGTTTTCTTATTGATATATAGAATATGAGTATACTTCCCCATTCTCAGATATGTTTATCCAAATTCTTTTTGATGCACCACTCCTCGAATCAGGTGCGCAGAACACTCTTTAGGCGGGAAATAGATAATCCCTTATTCTAGAAGCCCAGAAACACAGAAATGACATAGAAACAAAACGTGATGTTGAGATGATTCAGAGAACTTAAAGTCGTGAAATTGTTGTAATTACGAACATAAAGTTGACTGCTGCCAGCAGTTAACTGATGTTCCACGTATACAGTTTTAAACATGTACAGACGGATCATAAAACACTGGAACACGTACATAGAGTAGAATCACACAGCCATAATTGCCACGCTGCAAACATGGCAGGTTATAATGCAGTATCCCAAAAATGTCTTCCTACTTCGGTTTTGAGTTATTATTGCTGAGTGCTTTATACTGGTAGGTCTTGAGAGGTTAAGACATGGGAGTTACCACTGCTTTGAGGAGACAGGCAGTTAAAGGGATGCTCGTGAGTTAAGATTTTCCTCCGCGTTCTCATTTACGGAGTAGGAGAAAGAATTGTGATAAGAATAAATCACCAGCTCCTTTGATAGGACACCGACCGTATAGAAAATGACGCGTCCAACAATTATTGTATTCTTCCGTGTACATTAATTGCCGCGGTAACGTCTTTACCGAGCCGATGCATAGGAACGGTAAGAGGGGCACATCAGGAGACACACAGACTGATGGCAGTACACCGTTGAGATGGGCTCAGTTCCCGTGACATGCACACCAAGTCTCATAAAGCTTGGCTCAGATAATCACAGACACACAGACAGCATGAGATCCCATAAGCCTATTTTAGGAAAGTAAAGGTAAAGTTGTCCCTGTGCTTAACCAATTGAGTACTATGACACGAAGGCGTATGGGGGTGCGGAAATATAGAACCACATTTTCTTCACCTCGGCACTAGCTGGAGGTGAGTGGTCAGCCTCGGCCATGGGCGGCCTTGCCCCCTAGGAAGAAGCTCCCGGTACCCACTGGGTAGGAAGCTGGGTGGGCCCCAGAGCCGGTCTGGACGACCTGGAGAAAAGAAAAATTTTGCCTCTACCCAGCATTATCCCCAACTCTACTCGGTGGATTTTAATGAAATTTTGTTATGAAGGCTATCTTATTTCGGTTACTATCGGACGAGAGCACATCGTAGTTCACATTAAACTCAAACATACTGTGGCGTATAGACCCGTTGGTAGGCAACCACCTCGAAACAGACAACGAGACCACAGCCGTTGCCATGCGATGGGCGATTATATTAGACCAGTTTCTGGGCAACGGTTCAGTAAAAATATTTCAGCGGCAACGGTAGCGCATGCAACGGAGGAAACAGGGTTTGCCTATGCGGTCTGCGCCGAGGAGTTAGAAAGAGGAGAACAGGGGCAATCAGTTCAGTAGATAGGTGGAAGGCAGTGAGCACGAGAAGCTGGAGAATATCCACTGCTAGAAGCCGTCACCAGGGAACAGTTGATGAAGAAACAGCAGGTCAGAAAAGGCTTAGCGTGTGGTGTGTTGAATTGTGGAGATTAGCAAACAAGGCTGTAATTACATCTAGTTCCGAGTTGTCATTAAATCCTTTCACCAATCCATACTCCGCCTATAGCCACCGAAATCGTGACAAATCTTTATAATTTGTTCCTTGTATTCGAGAAGTTTTCGCTACGAATCTCGGTCGAGTCACCGGCTCTTTTGACTGAAGTTTTTCGTGGTTTTCGTCAGTCTGTCCTGGCAAATGCTGGAATAATTCCTCAATCAATCTTTGTCCGCTTTTTTCCAAATCCTTTTCAATTCACTCATCAAGCATCCTACCGTCCTATGCTCTATAGTCTGAATATTGACGGTGTCGTAAAGTAACCCACAAGAATGCAGCAGTTGGTAGTGCAAACGAGTTATTACGAGTACGAATATAGCCAAAAATTATACATTAAATTTTACAAAACTAAACATAAGTACATAGCCATATTTTATTTTACTGCGTACTATTTTTTTCTATTGCTATTGGGGTGGGACTAAGTACCGTGTACTGCGGCCACTTCTGGCCTATTTTATCAGCCCCAGATGATAGATGAGGGTGATTGTGGAGCAATTGGTGGAATGAAGATTGGCAGGTGAAACCGAAGTACTCGGAGAAAAACTACCCCAGCACCACTTTGTCCACCACAAATCCCACTTGACGAGACCCGGGATCGAACCCAGGTCGCCGCGGTGGGAAGCCAGCGACTAACCGCTTGAACTATGGCGCGGCCAAAGATAGCACTAAAGACAAAAAAAAAAAAACTTAGAAAACAAATAAATGGAAAATTTAATAATACAGGCAGTGATGACAAAAGTAGATAAAGGAATTTTACTGCAGACATTTCTTCCTCTGTCAGAAACTGAAATCCAGGGTCTCCTTCATCCAGCTCAAGCCAGTCTTGGATATTTTCTTGCGTGGTTTCAGTCCCTCCAGCTGCCCTCAAGATAAGTCCTCTTGTTTTAATCCATATTGCACCTAAAGCCCAGATGCCTTTTGAAAGTACTCGTATATACACTTGGTCGTCGATTTACGACAGACTTCCGTTCTGACTGACAGGTCGTAAGTCGATCTGGTCGTATGTCGGCCGTATATTTATTAACAGTATTTTTAACCTTTCTAATCTTTTTATCATCTTTATAATTTCTTTTTAAAAACTTTTACATTTTAATCATCTTTTATTTTTCATTCTTTTGTGGTCGCAAGTGCGGCCGGTCGTAAGTCGTAAGTCGACGACCAATTGTACTCAACTGTGAAAGGAATCTTTCATTTTTAATATTCGATTAGGATTATTCGACATCCGGATTAACTGTAACCGCATTAGCGAGGGTTTACTGTACTTCTCCTCATGAGCAACCCAAAGATCAGGCCACAATCAAATTCAGCGCAAACATCACTAAGTTCTTAGTTGGGCCGCGCCATAGCTCAAGCGGTTAGTCGTTGGCTTCCCACCGCGGCGGTCCAGGTTCGATCCCGGGTGTGGTCAAGTGAACAAAGTGGCGCTGGGGCCGGTTTTCTCTGAGTATTTCGGTTTCCGCTGCCAATTTTCATTCCACCAATTGCTCCACAACCACCCTCACCTATCATCTGGGGCTGGTACAATAGGTCAGAAGTGGCCGCAGTACAAGGGACTTAGTTCCACCCCATTAGTATTAAAAAAAAACCTACAGTTGATACTGCATAGTTAAATCATTCAAGTCTCAGCTAATAAAATACGGGTTTCAAATGTCCCAACTAAATAACCTGTGCAATTGATACTGCATCATTAGAGCACCCATGTCTCACGAAATCAAATGTGGGCTCCAAATTCTCCAGCTAAATAAACACTGCAGTTGATATAAGTTTCGGTAAGTCGAATGGAGAATCCAGAAGCTAAGCAGTCGATACTGCGTCCGGGACGCCCTCCACATCTGTTCCCACGAAGCATCTCTGCGGCCAGGCCAGGCTGCAAGCTGTACGGAACGAGCACAGCTGTTTCAAGCGTACACAACACAGTTTTATGGGCCCCCAACGTTTGTTTTCCCAAAGGGCCCTGTGGTTCGTCAAGACCAAAATTGTGTGGATTCCAAACAATTGACTGGGGCGGTGTCCTGGGGGATATGTGGGGGCAAACTAGGCCACGGAACGCAATGCGCTCCATTACGAACCTGATTATGACGAACTACGTTCCATTGCGACAGCAGTCTCAACATGGTCCACCAATCCGGTTCTTATTTGGAAGCCTTTCAAAACCCGGCCGAATTTACTGCTAAATTTAATGCGTTTATTTTGTTTTACATTTGCGAGGTTTATGTAATAGAGAGTTGATGTTAACAGAACGGATTAAGACAGACGTAAAGCGTCCAACTTCCATTCTGAAGGTATCTCAGTGGGCACCATGAGTAGGCTTGGAGATGAAAAATTCGGGGTTCGATCGCTGGTAGGGACAAGAGACTTTTCTCCGTAACAAGATGATTCTGGGGTCCACTCATTCTCTCACAGTGGGCGTCGGAGGATGTTTTCTTGGGGCTAAATAGGGCAGGGTCATGAAGCTGATCACTCATTTCCATGTAGTGTCGAGGTTAAGAATGCATGAAGCTACAATTCCGCTCCCCCCATACGTCTTCATTGCATGTAACTATACTTAGCATAAAAGGAATTAAAAATTTAAAACATTGGAAATTTAAAAACAAACTTCGTCAAAAATATCCAGCCTCTGTAGCACGATAATTTCTATAATATGTAGAATAAAAATATTCGCTAACTTTTGGTAATTACACGCTCCTCTGGAGAGGGCATACACAATAACAGAACGCTTGAACTAAACAGTATTTCTATGGAATTCAGTGGCTCTAAACAGGGCTGTTACGATAATATTTCTCCCGGAACATTTCAGTTGCTTATTTAACGATGCTGTCGATGATGGGATGATTAACGAATGTGGAGCAGTTGACTGAATGAGAACTGGCAGTGATTACCGAGGCCCTCGGATCAAATCTCCTCTACTGTCACTTTGTTCACGACAAATCCTACATGACCTGACCAGGAGTCGAATCCGTCAGAGCTGTGGCATGGCCTCCAGTGGGTTTCTTTGAACAAAATCAGACTCATCTTACACAACTTGACCCTGAATATGGTGGCAGCATGTACTTCCGAAACGACAGCATGTGTGGCCAGAGTCAAGCCGTGGAAAGGCCCAAGAGCAGAATAAACATCAGAAGACAATGTCTTCAAGGGATCCGCGCGGCAGGACAAGCTCAAACAAGCTACGAAGCTGCCTTCAGCGTTCCTCGGGGAACTTAACATATTCAACATCACCACACCCAGTACACACACTAGAGACGAACACAATAAAATCCCCATGTACAGACTTTGCTTATGTGTGATAAGAGGGATGTAGACGGACTCAACAAATCCACCCCTCTTATGTTAGGGATGTAATCCCTCAGATAATGCGTTCCTTTAAGTGATGTCTACTTATGTCACAAGCTGTTGTTGGGAGGAAGAACTTCGATGAGGGGAAATTTGTGTGACGTCCTTACATACGAGCGTTTTCAGTCCCGTTATATCCTCGTCTGAAGTTGTTGAGACGTGACAACCTGTCAGCAGCACTCCCAACATGTCTGCTTCTGTCTGAGGTTCTCACAGAGGTAGATACTAAGTCTTGTAGACAGGTTCCTCCGAAATGTTGGTACCAGATATCACGGCGTCGCATTTCAGAAAACTCTAATCATGATTCCTCCATGAAGAATCAGAGATAAATCATTGTCACGCTTTTCTGGGATGTGACTATTAGACGGGGTTGAATTGGATGATTGGATTTACTGTACTTGTACACTCAACTCGAGACTATAAGTAATTATAACACTATTACTGATTTCCACACTACAAATCACTAGGACACGCTAACACTTTTCAGTCTTCACAAGTCGTATTGGGCAACGGATTTATAACAATCTCATTGTAACTACAGCACACATAAAGTCTTCTCTTCACAGGCTGACTTTCAAACCTGACTTAAACTTGTTGCCATTTCTTCTCGATCATCTTCGACTGCAGTCTCAAAAGATTCCCTCAATTATTCCTCAGGTGGCCTGGGATCCTCGTTATATAGCATCCGGGCGGACCCAACTGAAAACACCGTCTCCGTTGTTATATTCCAACGTCTCGATTGTTGTTTGCGTATTCGTTGCAGCGGGAATACGAGTATGTTTACCGAGTCGTTGCATAACAATGAACGTCTACTCTCGCTCCGCTATTCCGGCCTTCAGGCGTCATGTCACATTATAAACAGTGTATTCGTCTGGGTTGTAACGGCTTGTAGTTCAGTGAGGGGACAACGTATCTGGACAATATGTCGCCTCTGTCTTGAAGGTCGAAGAATGAACCAACTGAGAAACCAGCTCAGCTCAGCTTTTCGTCAGTTTATGATGATTTCATGCTTGGCTTACTATTCTAACCTGAAGATGGAAGTGATATGATCCTAAAAAAAGTTAGCTCTCTTTGATCCACATGGTCTTACAATCCAAAATACGGTCATTTTCATGGTCACCACCGTGACAACCTCAAACCCAAAACTTAGATTAGTTTGAAGGCCATGACTTATGGTAATTCTCAATGATGTTTTGATGGTTCTTTGAATACTCATATCCTGTAACGTGGTCAACTTGACCAGAAGCTCTAATGCGAGTTTCGAAAGAATGGGTGGGCAACTACCAGATTCGACCTGTCCATCTGTCTCACTATAGTTCGTCCACTTTGGGATAGAGGGTGCGTCAGTGGAAGTGAATGGCGTAGTATTTATGTCACCCTTAGAAAGTCTGACGGATTCTAGGACGAAAGGTCAGTAAGTAGGTCACAAATGGAAATAAAACAAGTATAATGGATGTAATAGGTTCTCTATTTATACCACTGGGTAGCAGCACAGTCCAGCTTCATTACAGTCTAGGTAGCAGACGCCAATGCACATGTTCAGAGTAATCAAAATGGCGACAGTGCTTGAGCAGCGTTCTGTTGTGCGTTTTCTGTGGGCAAAAAGACTCGATAAGAAGTATATTCATACTGAAACGTTTATTATTTACGGTGGGAAGTGTTTGTCGCGTAAAGCGGTTCACATCTAGGTGACAAACATTTCACTGAGGACGAAGAGGTTGGAACGGAGGTGCGGAAGTGGCTGAGATTTTGATGCGCTGATAAAGCGATGGGACAAATGTATCAATGTTGGTGGAGGATATGTCGAGAAATAAATGTTTTCTTGCACGTTGGAACATCTGTGTTTTACGATTTGTGGCATATTTACGTACTATCTCCCATATTTTCAATATCTTTCCTATATTCATACAACGGTGGGAAATTCAGAAAGAATTCCACAGGGCTTTTCTTCCGAAATATTGTCTGCACGAGGCGTGGCGTATACTGGTTCGTAGAGCAGATCGGCTTTAAAAAGTAAATTTGCTTGTGTGTTTAATTTACCATTTAAATCACAGCGCTAACTAAACGCAGCGGCTGCTTCAAAATTCAATAGTTATACCTAAGGCCGGTCCGAAAGCTGTAGAGTAGAGAACAATATGTTGCCCATGCCAGGAATCGAGCCCATGCTCATTAGTCGTCCAATTCGTATGCCAGTATCTATACTCACTGAGCTATCCCGACTCCAAGTTTTACCACAGAGAGTACTTATGTTTTTTTTTGTTTGTTATTATTCTCAGAATAATAGCGGTTTTAACACGAAACAGCATTAAATGGCTCGTGTTTGTAAGGGAGACGCAGTATGTTTTCTGTAAGGTATGAACTGAATTTATAAACATTATCTGGAATAGATTCAGGTTTAAAATTCCAAAGGAAATCGTCAAATATTGAATTTTCACTTTTAGCAATTGGCCTTTTCTCACTTCAAACTTCTGCTGTTAAGGACTTTTCGGAGTTATGCCTGTATTTGTAAGATTTCGAGTTCTAGAGACTTTTAATAAAGAGATTAAGCATGCCTAAGATGTGACGCCGTGTGACACTGGTAGAAATTTATCAATATTTGGAGAAACCTGCTGCTTCCATATTCAGAGTGGAAGAATTTTTGCTCACTTCTCAAAAATATTGATCACTACTACACTGCCATTTTCATGATAGAAAACTTTTCCACTTTGAAGATGAAGACGAAAAGTTGATGGTAAAAACTGATAACTTTCTATCGTTCTATACTTTCATCTTCAGGGTACAAAAATATTTCTGCCCTGAAGAGACAGGTGTAAATTTGCTCCGAAACACTGATGAATATATAATACATCTTCATCTTTAAGGTCCAATAATTTAACCCTGAAAAAGGAGGCAGAAGGTTCCTACGTTGATAACTTTCTACAGGACTACACTTCCATCAAAACAAAAAACAAAAGAAACTCCGTGGTTTTAGTCAACAAGCGACATATACCGACCGAGCGACCGCAGCTTGTCGGCGAAGTTAGTGCCAACATTAGCGGATAGAGGGTGTTGCGTGGTCAGCGCAACGAATGCCACGCGTTATTCTCGGTTTTCTAGACCGGAACAAAGGTAAAATCATTTCTGTTCCCTGAAGACGAAGGTGTCAAATCTCTAATAACGATGATAACTTTTCTACACTTTCAGGTAAAAATCTTGCGCAGTGAAGACAGAGGAATCATGTTGGTCCCAAAGACTTGTGTTTGAACGTATCTGTAGATAAGCTGTCTTCTATATTAACATCAGAATTCAAATATTTTATATACATTATTCAAATGCATGTTCATAATCAAATTTGTTTCTCTGTTTGTATATAATTTACATAACAACACTTCCGTATTTCTTGTCCTTCAAAAATAATCTTCTGACACATACGGCTACACATTAAATGACATGTGTCAACAATAGCTTTTATGAAGGTACAGTTCTATGCAAATAAATGTCTATTGTACAGTCCTACTTAAAAATATTTACATATGCACAGCGGGCACACATTTGCAGCGAGACAGCTCAGTCATTGCAACGACGCTATGGGATTAACGAAAGGGGTTCAATTCCAAACAGAGGTAAGGATACTGTGACGCATATGCCCATTGCTAGGTAACCGCTCGGTAAACAAATTTCCGAAGTTACTCTCTCAACAACAGAAGGACATCCAATGCTAGGTAACAGACCAATAAATATATGTTTGACAACAGAAGACTATATTCTCCTTGGGGTCAGTGCCGAAGAATTATAAGAGGGCACAGTAAGGAGTAGAACTGAGGAGTACAGAGGAATACAGAGGAGTACAACGGAGTACGGAGGAGCATAGAGGAGTACGGAGGAGTAGACAGGAATAAGGGTGAGTACAGAGGAATACGGAGGAGTACATTGGAGTATGAAGGAGTATAGAGGAGTACGGAGGAGTACAACGGAGTAGGGAGGAATATAGAGGAGGACGGAGGAGTACAACGGAGTACGGAGGAGTAGACAGGAATAAGGGGAGTACAGAGGAATACGGAGAACAGAGGAGTATGGAGAAGTACAGTGGAGTATGAAGGAGTACAGAGGAATACGGGGGAGTACAGCGGAGTATGATGGCGTATAGAGTAATAGGAGTACATCGGAATTCAGTTGGAAGTCAGAACGGTTCCCGTGGAGTGTCCAGTCGGAAGAAGATGACAGTGCATCAGACAGCGATCTGTGAACTGTTGTAACCAGTTTAAAGGTCCAATAAACTCGACCATCAAATCCAAAGTCATGCAAACCCCGGGTAAGTGACATTCTTCATTGCATCACAGTGGCCATACCTGCCCTTGGATCCACCCAGCATCCTTCCCAGTGAATACCGAGGGAATTGCTGGGAATGAAGCGACAGGGGCGAGAAGCTGACCAGTCCGCTTACGCACGTAATTTCGAGGCGAGAAATGCATGAAACTGCATGTCCCTCAACTAAATACAGGGAAAATAACATCTGAACCTCTTTTACCTTACATGTATAGTTTTATGTCGGGGTTCTGGTTCCTTAATCTCAGAAAAATTAAACACCAGCAGCCATTTTAACAGATAAATACACTATTGTTTTCATTCCTAATTCAGTAAGCGTCACGCCACGCCACGCCACGAAGACGCATGGTGGAGCGGAGGTATGTAGTTCAACGCATGCTTAACCTTGGCACTAGCCACATATCGAAGGCTAGATTCACGCTCTCGCCGCTTCACCGCCGGTTCTGTGGATTCTAGAACCAGTCTAAAATCTGCAGAAAAGAGAAAAATGTCTTCCATATATCTGAAATCGAACTCAAATTTTAGCCCGTCGACATGCCTACTGAGCTATTTCGGATGTATTTTGACTGGAGTCTCTTCCTGTTAACTTATTTTTTAGTTGCCTCAAGACCTTTCAATAGCTCAGAGTGAACGTAGTTTGTGTTACCAATCCCCCGTCCGCCCCTTTTGCTTGGTCGAATGAGGACAGTTTGTCTCCTTACCTCTTTCTCTGGGGGTAAAGCGGTATGGACGTGAAGCTGATCACTTGACTACAAATAGTGCCGAGGTCAATTTTCGAGAAAATCGTCATTTTTGTTCTTTGGGATCGATTTTAAGGGCCTTCAGGTTTGGAAGTATAATATTCATATACGTTCAGTCTTTCAGGAGGTATAGGAAAATTAAAATATTTTTTTTTTTTGTATTCTGGGATGGGGCCCAAATCGTGCAAATCCAAAGAATTTAGACTGCGCATATGAGAAAATAAATGGGATAATGCCATAACCCAGAAATCGGAACATACAAGCGAATTCTATGAAGTTCTGGCGATGGTGTATTGCCCTAGAGACTGCTGCGACCCTCGGCATTGCCCACCGTCTGGGAGTCTGAATAGATCACAGCGTCCCTGAAACTGCCTCTGATTCCGCTACTGAGTTGCGTCCTAAAAACAATCTCCATCACTGGACACATGTTACCGAAACGTCGTATTCCATTCAAGACATCTCACAATGGACCTAAATCCAGAAACACAGAAACACATTCTCTCTCCCTGCGGCTCTACAGCCCCTTGGACCTTGGCGGCTTTTTCAGTTTCTTAATCTATACACTCCTTAGACTCCTTAGACGGGGGATCAGTCCACCACAAGGCCGCTACCTACACACAGAACAACAAAAGCAGAATAAAAGCACACAGACATGTTTGCCTTGAGTGGGACCCGAACCCACGATCCGAGCAGTGTTCCAGAAGGCGAAGATCTTTCATGCCTTGGACCACGTGGCCTCTGTGATCGACCAGAAACACTAAGAATATTAGAAATTTGGGGAAATCGTGTTTTTGGCGCTTCTCTTTACTTACAAATCTGTCTCAAAAGAAAAAAATAGTGACGGTTTCCATGATATTATGATAACACAGTGCACTGTTAGAGCATTGCACGCACTGCTGGGTAGGTGGCTTCTGCGAACAATAGTCTCTCTATCATCAACTGTCGTCCTCTTAAAGTAAAATGACGATTTAGATCAGCTACTTGAATCCTGTGTTTTGTATTTGTTTTTCATTCTAGATTTTAAGGCTGAATTGTGAGTACGCCGACCAGAATCCCTAACAAGCCAACCGGACCCTATAAAGACACCGCGTTCTTCGGCACTCATATATATATATACATTAATTCCTCAGACACAGCAAGTTCTGTGTACCTGTTAGAGCTGATATTCTCCAGCGTTGAGTAGGTAATGTACTATCCTCTGATATGTGACACCACTTAGTCTGGTTTGCGTTTACCGACGTTTCAGATGAACATAGTTTCTCCATCTTCGGGATCAGAGAATAAGGCTAAGCAAACAGCAGGGCTCTGCTTGCATCTTATTGGTTTTTTGTTTGGCTGATGGTGCAGACAGTACCTTCTTCCGAAACGTCGGTAAATTTCTATTGCATGGCGTCATATGTACAAAGATGATAATCTTTCGTGTTCTTATAAAAATACATTAATTTTATTCGGTAGATTACAAAGCGAATGATATGTTTGAAAATGTCTAATGTTGTTACTGTATCTGTATGAGCTATGTCACTTTCAGAAAATACTCTGGCATATGGATCTTAGAGAGATAGGATGGGATGGTATTGATTGGATTGATCTGGCTCAGGATAGGGACCAGCGTCGGACTCTTTTGAACACTATAATGAAAATTTGGTTTGTATTGGATTGATCTGGCTCAGGATAGGGACCACGTCGGACTCTTTTGAACACTATAATGAACATTTGGTTAGTATTGGATTGATCTGGCTCAGGATAGGGACCAGCGTAGGACTCTTTTGAACACGATAATGAAAATTCGAGTTGTATAAAATGATGGGAAGTTCTTGAGTAGCTTCACAATTTGCGCCTTCTCATGAAGGACTCAGCTCTATCAGTGAGTTTCCGAGCTCAAAATGACGGGGTGAAATAATATGCCTTCAGAAAAGGATCATTTTAAGGGCCAAATATTCATTTAACTGTTCCCCCTTACTCCTGTTGCCACGGCCAGAGCCCCGATTCCGTCCTATCTACACTTTCACTAGTTTCTCCACTCTCGGCTTCGTCTTCTATCCTGAAGATGGAGGCAGAAATGTCTTCCGAAACGTTGGTAAAGATCTATTAGACTATACATCACATCCTAACAGAATTATTTCTTACTCGTAGAAGACAAAATTAAACACACAAACAGTCTGTGCGCAGATCATCATGTCACAGGTCATAGAAACATACAGTAAGTATAGTGAAAAGGTAGAGCTTTCCCTGCAGCAGGCCGTGGAGGCTCATAGGATTGTAAGGCGTCGAGGCGCACACATTTTCTACAAAATCGGCTCACAGATGACAGTGAGGTTGTCAGCCTTACGCTCCAGCCGCCCTTTACACCTAGGAAGATTCCTGGTGCTCATTTCTGTTAGAGGCTCAGCCGACCCCAGGGCCATATTGCGGCTGGAAGGATTACGTAATTGAAAACATCGGAAATCGAACTCGCGACCTTCTGCCTTGTATTGCCTCAAGCAACTATGCTACCGCGTGCCCCGGTACATGTAATTTAGAGAGCTCAAAAGCTGTTGAGCAACAAACACCATAAGATACGTCGCAATGCATCTTCTCGTCTTGCACAAATAAGAACAAATTTTGCTACATTTAAAGTAATTTCTGTTTGCATAGGAAATATTTATTTACGCCTATAGATGTGACGGACGTCTCAAGGTTGATTAGCAAAGATTGGGAAAGCCTCTCCTCTGAGCTCGGGGACAGCCAAAGCTACAGTGAGCTGGGACAGTACAGGGTGAATAACCGCGAAGAGGCAAAGAGATCACTTTAGTGGCCACACTTTCCTTGACACTGTCAGTGAGCACGCAGTTGGGTACACCCAGAAGTACAGGTTCGTCGCCCGAGATATGCTTGACTTTATTGTATCACAACTTGTACTGTTAAATCTTTAAAGGAGGGGGACACGCGGTAACGAAGTTGTTTGAGATACTATGCTACAAGCTGGGAGGCCGCGGGTTCGAATACCGATGAGGTCATTGGATTTTTTCAGTCGACCTAATTCTTCCAACCGCACTAGGGCTCTGTAAACGACTCAGACTCTAATAGAAATGAATCTCCCTGGGGGTAAAGGCGGTCGGCGCGTGAGGCTGACAACCTCACCGCCATTTGTGAGCCGACTGTCTAAAAATGTTGTAGCCTCGACGTCTTACACACGTATGAGCTTCCAGGGCTTATTACAGGAATAGCTTTACTTACATTTTTATCGTAATACAAATCTACACGTATTTCAAACTGACACGCAAGAAATTTTGAGTTTAATTCACCAAAATATCTGCATGTAACTAATGTAACACCTACTTAGAATTCAGTGAGAAAGTAAAAAAAAAAAAAAAAAAAAGTTATCCCTATAACAGGCTCGACTGTCTCTGTGGTCCAGTGGTCAGAGGTCCTGGCTAGAGATTCAGAGGTCCCGAGTTCGATTCCCTGCGCGACCAGATTTTATGAGAAGTGGTGGGTTTGGAACGGGGTCCACTCAGCCTCCTGAATATACTTGAGGAGTTATTTCAAGGAAATAGCGGCTCCGGTCTATAGAACCGAAATTAACGGCCGTGGGGATCCGTTGCGCTCCCCACGCGTCACCTTCTATCCGCAAAAGTTGGCATAAACTTCGCCGACAAGCGGCTCGGTCGGTATAGTTCGCTTACGGACTTCAGGCCACGGAGTTTGTGTTTATAATAGGCCATGGAGGCCCATAGGTTTGTGAGACGTCGAGGTTCTCACATTTTTTAAACAGCCAGCTCACAGATGGCTGTGAGATTGTCAGCCTTAAGCGCCGGCCGCCCCTTTCCCTCAGGAAGGTTCCTGGTACTCATTTCTGTTCCTTTTCTGTTTACTCTTTTAACCCTATCAGTGCTATGAAGTTTTGTCCTCGGAATACTAGCGTCTCTTGCTTAATATCTGTGGCGTACTAGAGTTTAACAAAAAGAACCACTAGTGTCATCTGTTTAGATTAAAGTTAATGAACACTTATGAAGTTGGTTCAGTCGGTAATGCTCGAATCTCGGTCATGACACCAATTAACCTGAGGTTTCCATCGATTTTCTCAGATCTTCCAAGCAAATTCCAGGACAGTATTCGGAAGGTGCTGCGTTCGAAACTCGGTCGGTATACCGGAACTATTTACGGGTGTTGCATGTGATAAGGACGAGTTTATTACATTTGGCTCACAAAATTTTAGCGGCCGGCCAATGTCACATGCGTTAAAGCTTGCTTAACCGTTCTGAAGGGTAATAACAGAATTTATTATGCTGTGCGCAGACGCAGATCGTCCTGCCTCTGTTTCCTTTCCTTAGTAAACATCTTCAACCGTTCAGATTTTGTGCGCATGCTCTAAAAGTGTGAGAAGTAATAAACTAGGCTTAAAAAAGTGCACCCCATAATGCTATATGCAAAATCCACAAAGGCATTCTTTGCACTTTGTTAAGCTCATGCAGGCCGGTATGTAAATGGTGTTTCAGAAGAACAAAATGTTATGTAAAAAAGGAAAACATATATTTACAAATTACAATTATACAAAAAATAGAGTTAGATATATTATTTAATCAATTTTAATAAAGTGTTCAGTCATTCTAAGTTAATTATAAGAAATTAAAAAAATTATGAACGAAACAACCTATTTTATAAAATTTTTTCCGAAAATTCTTTGACGATTTCACGTTAATATAAGGAATTACAGACAATATGTGAAAGATTTCTCTTTGGAACGTGTGAAAGTCACCATTTATGGCCTTATGTAAAGTAGGCAGAAACCTTCCACATAGGCCGCGCCATAGCTCAAGCGGTTAGTAGTTGGCTTCCCACAGCGGCGGCCCGGGTTCGATCCCGNGGTCAAGTGAGATTTGTGGTGGACAAAGTGGCGCTGTGGCGGGCTTTCTCCGAGTACTTCGGTTTCCCCCACCAATCTTCATTCCACCAAATTCTCCATCATCATAATCACCCGGGCCAGGCTACAATAGGCCAATCAGTGTCCGCCGTGCCGGTTGGACCCAGTTGGACTCCACCGCCCACTAAGCGAATTAAAAATAATTAATTATAGAAGGGGTATGGATTTATTGACACCTTATACACACCACTCGAAACTACAGGAAATTTCAGCGCTATCGCTGATCTACACTCTTAACAGTTCATCGTTGCACATGCCCTAGGGTTCTCAGTCTTCACTTGTCGTATCCTGGCAACGGATTTATAACAGTCTCACTGTAACTGCAAAACACACATGACGTCTTCTTTTCACAGCCTAATCCCTTTCTTTCTGTCACTTCTCAATCATTTGACTGCCATCTACAGGGACACTCTCCATTCTTCTGAAAATTCGTGAGAGTCAGAGTCACTTTACGATTGGCGGTTTACTGCCAATCAGTTCGCCTTGGCGCAAAACCCGTTGAAACCCAAGAGCAGTGTTTTCTTTTTCAACTGGACACTTGCAGTTATAGTCCTTACATAACAATCTCTCTTAAAAGAAGATAGGGTCTGTCGTTTACGACTGCTGCTGGTCCTCGCCAGCGCAGTTATTCTCGTGTCCTAGTACCACGGAGCTCATGACTATATTTTACACTCGAGGCGCACCCAACCTGGAGGGCCACGTCCTCTTATTCATATCCCCCAGGAACAGGATGGGCCAGTTATACCCCCAGGGACTGGGTTCCCTTTCGTCGCCTCCTACGACTCGCAGGGCTATGGTGGAGATATTCGAACCGCCTCCACGTGGGGGGACTAACTCGTTGCTTCAAACTGTCCTGATTATAACATCTCGACATGAAACATAGAAAGTACCATTGCCCACCAATTGCTCTATTGTTGCAGTGTGTTTACTTCACTGTTGAACAGAAACGGCATTTCTTCTATTGTTGCTTGCGTATTTGTTGTAGCGGGAATGTGTTTACCGAGCCTAGCACTGAACGTCTGCTTTGGCACCACTCTTGCGGCCTTCAGACGTCATGCCCCAATATCAAGTTTCCTCAGAATCTGTGAAATGAGTCGTGATATACATGATACAGCTCACTGGGAATAGCCTGATTCTCCGGCAAATTTTAGTGAAGATTACGAATGAGAGATTAAAAAAAAGTTGTGCTAATACTAGGTCACATACGGACTAGCAGGAACTCCTTACTCTGTAAGGTAGGGCTCGTAAATGATTTCATCAGCATAGCACATCCACGGCGACGAACAAAAAGAGAAACAGACTACGATGGTAACTTCTTGACAGTACACCCTGTTGGACCGGTTCAGAATCCCTCTTTTTGAACAAACAGTCGTCATTGTAAAGAAAGAACTTGTTATTGGGAATGATAGGATGTTTATTAGAAAGTCAACCAAAAAACAAAATTCGTCATTCAGCTCTCACGGATACCAAATATTGGTTCACAGGCGAGATCAACACGAACAGCGTGTTCGGGCGGTTAACACCTCGTTGTCAAACTATGCCCCGGCCCCTATTCTGAATATAAAACAGCCAACGTTTTGCTGTTCTAGTCCTGTTAGCTCGCTGGAATTCCTCAGCCGCTTACTCGGCTTCTGCTGCCCAGCTACACCGCTATCAGCTGTCCACCTGTATGTATACAGTACGATATTCGCGAATTATCATGACACATGAGGTATTTTAGTGACACCTACAGTCCGAGTTTGAATCCCGGCACGAGCAAAAATTTGTATTTCTGCGTTACAACTTCTACATTTGCTCCGACAACCCCCCCCCAAGACTCCTATCCAATCGGTACCGACGGTTCTTTCACCTGGATTAAACTGGCTGGAGCATGAACCTAATTACTCATCTATATATACTGCCCAGATTATGGAAGCGTGGAGCCATATCTTCACACCTCCATAAGCCTTAATGACCTCTTGCTTAATTAAGCATAGAGACAATTTTACCATAAAGGGAAGAAAAATTTCCTTGTACATAATTAAGCACTGCGCCATTGTTTGTCTTAGGCATTAATGAGGCATGTAACACGTCTCATCTCTCTATGGCTCTACAGTCCTCTGTTGGACCTTGGACCTTTTTTCAGTTTCTTAATCTTTACACATTCGGCAGGACTCCTTGGGCGGGGGATCACCCCCTTCGGCATGGCCGCTAGCTGCACAGACAGATATCCATGCCTCTAGTGGTATTCGAACCCACGATCCAAATGTTCGAGCGAGCAAAGACAGTTCATGCCTTAGACTGCGTCTCCACTGTGATGGGTGACACACTTCGTAGTTAATGCTAAATAAGAAAATCCTAGTGTGTTTAAGGAGATCACCATGAGTGTTGCTTCTGGTTCCTATATTATGTTGCAAAAAGAATATAGGAACTTTTTGATTACGATGTAAAGATCCACGCTACTATTATATCGTGAAGCGCCCTGATATATATTACAGGCACGGTTTAAGACGTATCGGGCATTACATGGAGACTATTGGTCAGATTTATGTCCCCACCGATCCTCAATCTGAGACGAGAATAGGTGGGCCTCAGAGCTGGTCTGGACGCTATGAAGGAAAGAAAAATCTTTGTCCCTTCCGGGAATCAAAGCCCAACCATTCGGTTGTCAATCCCGTAGTCTAGTCACTGAGCTACACCGGCTTTGGAAATAAATAAATAAATAAATAAANCTGGTCTGGACGCTATGAAGGGAAGAAAAATCTCTGTCTCTTCCGGGAATCAAAGCCCAACCATTCGGTTGTCAATCCCGTAGTCTAGTCACTGAGCTACACCGGCTTTGGAAATAAATAAATAAATAAATGTGATGATTAATGCTATAGTGTTCCTATTAGCAGCAAAAGTTGAGAATACTTAGGACGAATTCAAATTTGTAGAGGGAATAGTAGAAACCGCATTTTTTAAGGGAACAACATTGTTATGTCATGTGTGGTAGAAAACAGACATGTTTACACATAGGGGCTGGCTTATGTTGGTGAGGGCTGTGGTCTCTCCCTCAACCGCACACAGAAGAGGGTGGGGGTGGGGTAGATGTCTGAGCCACTGCAGATGTCACGAACAGCAGAGCGGGCGGAGGGGTTGGGGGGGGGAGGAAGTTCTCAAATCTCCTACTGTCAAACTACGTTAGAGCTGCCCCGAATGATGAGATGGTTTACATTACAAGGAATGGTACATAAAATCGTAAGGCATATTAGTAGCAACACATCACACCGCAGGGAAAAAAAGGCATTCTTGTCTGAAGCTTGTAATATGTGTACACCACGCATACAGAAGCTTCGAGCAGTGTCAGGGGGAACCCAAGTCTGGGTGTAGAGATCTTGCTTTTTCAGATTAGGGACACAGGTCTAGACTTAGAGGTTTTCCTTCTTCATATCATAGGTCTACATTTACAGGGCTTGGTTCTCCTCATAAAGGACCTAGGTCTCATTTTAGAGATCTTGCGTTTGCAGATTCGGGACACAGGTCTGCACTTAGATGTCTTGTTTCTTGATATCAGGGAAATAAATCTGCATTCACAGGGCTACATTCTGATCAGGGACCTAGTTCTCGTTTTAGGACTTGCTTTTTCAGATTAGGGACACAGGTCTACACTCAGATATCTTGTTTCTTCATATCAGGGACATGGGTTTTCTCTTACAGGGCTTCACATCGAGGACTAAGGTCTACTCTTAGAGGGCCTGCTTCTTCAGATCAGGAACGTAGCTCTACTCCCGAGGGACTATCTCCGGAGATACACAATCTAGTGCTCCTTATTACCCTCAATAAAGGGGCACATAGCGTCCAGATCGGCTGTGGGGCCCACCCAGCCCATTACACAATGACTATCGGGGTCTTTCCCTGGAGGTAAAGCGGCCGAGGCGTGAAGCTAACCAATCACCTCCATCTATTGCCAAGGTTAAGAATGCTTGGAGCTATACCTTCATTCTTCGAATGTCTTCATGGTGCGGTATTTAATTAAGCACAGGGAAAACTTTGTTTTTGCCGTTAAAAAGACACACTTTTTCTTGAGAAGCTGGAAGTCGCCCATTTCCCGCCATTTCTGGAATCCCAAGTGTCATTACTGTGTGGGATTTGAAGTTCTCACGGGATAACTGTGAAGATTATTGCTTTCCGGGAATGTGAGGCCCTGTAGTTTGCTAGATCGTCACCAGTGTTTCAGAGGAACCTGCTGCTTACTCGTTCAAGATAGAAGTACTCATACCGTGAAGATGGAGGCAGTAGGTTCCCCGAAACGTTGATAACGATTTACAAGACTATACGTTACAACACAACTTTCGCTGTCATTACCGTGCTCACAATAACCTGCCACTCAACCTCATCCCGAGCCAGTTGAATCTAATCCACACCAAAACTCGCAATTTGTTTAAGACCAGCATAAACCCAGTTGAAATTTCAGAGGATATCGACATCACTCTTCAATTTGGAGTAAAAAATTTCTTTTCACATGCAACCCGTTTCCTTATATAAGCAACCTGTGTCAAAAAGCCCATAAGCTCAGTGCTTCGAAAACATCTGAAAAGACATTTATACCAAGATAATAAAGTTGATATGACAACACTATGCTGTGACTGGTGCTGCTCTCTAGAGGTACCTTGTAAACACTTTCGTCAAAGGTGAGCACTCTAGTAGAAACTTAAGAATATTGTTATCATCTTCTGCTCTTATTCGTAACTACTAGTAATACTGACTTTAACAGATGCAACCACAGAAAAGCAAGCATTGCCCTTTTATATATAAAGATAAACGTTACTATGCCGGTCACGGTAGCTGAGCGGTCTAAGGCATGCACTGTCTTCGCTCGCTCGGAAGCCGGGATCGTGGGTTCGAATCCCACTCAGGGCATGCATGTTTGTGTGCATTTTTCTGTGTTTGTCTACAGGTAGAGGCCTTGCGACGAGCTGATCACTCACCCAAGGAGTCCTACCGTATGTGTAAGATCTAGTAAACCGAAGTGAAACGGAGAGTTTCATGGAGGTAGGCCTAGGCCAAAATTGGGGCTGTAGCGCCACAGGGAAAAAAAAAAAGTTACTATAATAATGTATTTATGTATACATGTAATGCACAATTCAAAATTTGAATGTATTTCTCAACTCTCTTATTCTGGTCCTTGATTTGATCGCCCTAATAATTGGGGAGTAGTTAAAATTAGGGAAACCCCATAATGTGATTTTCTGTGTCCTGATAATTATCCTCTTTTACATTCAAATATTCTAGCCGGAACTTTGGTCTCAAATATCTCCAACCCGAAATGTTCTCTCAGGGTGAGAGCTAAAATTTCAAATTTACGCAAAAAAAAAAAATTAATTTTTGGATTTAAGAAAAGTGAGTCTGGAATATAAAAGATTTTGAGCTAGTCAGTAGAAAGTATTCCAGAATGAAGGTACAACGAAGCCAGCCACACTTGAGAGGATCCTGAGCCAGTTATGTCCACCAGCTCTCGTCACAATATATAATAATGACATATAACTTACTTTTATTCTCTCACGGCCTCGAGCTTAAAAATACTGGGGCAGAAATTAATCATCTGTTTTCTTTTGATACGACGCGGACCGCAAAGAAGACAAAAAATAGGGGGAACACATCCACAGACACACGGACACACATACATACAGACAGCAAGGGGATCTCATATACCTAACAAAAATTAGGAGAACATACAGAGAGGAGAAACAGACGGCAAAGCGATATCATAAGCCTCCTTCTATTAAAAAAAAAAGAACAAGGAAAGTAGGCTATAAATATATAGATGCAAGTGCTGCGAGCCTAAATCATCATTAGGGGTACGTCTTCATTAAATTGTTAAGTCCTGAAACCTAATCCCAGCTTATAATGAGAAGGAAAACCATAACACAGGACGTAAATCATGATGCACCTTGCTCAGAAAATCTTGAAAATTGATTTTAACAAAAACATAACAGGGGCATTAAATGATATTATTTCACAGTTCATCTGGGAAAAACACTAACAAACGAAAATCAGGTTCGGATAAGAGAATAATGAAACAAATTTTATCAATAATCAGCTTGTGGCTGTTTTTTCTGAGCTACGAACATTTCAGAAATCGAAACATATACGGAAGAACAGTTTTTACATGTGTGGAATATGGTCGACCGCCTCTCTATTCTAGTGGTCAGAGTTCCTGGCTACAGTTCCAGAGGTCCGGGTTCGATTTCCTGCTCTACCAATTTTCTGAGCAGTAGTGGGTCTCGAATGGGGTCCACTCATCATCGTTAGGATAACTTAGGAGCTATTTCAAGGAAATTCCGGCTCCGTTCTAGAAAACCTAAATTAACAGCCCTGGGGATTCGTTGCGCCGAACACATGACACCCTCTATCTGCTGAAGATGGCACTAACTTCGCCGACGAGCGGCGGTCGCTCGGTTGGTATAGTTCGCTTGCGGACTAAAACCACGGAGTTTTATTTTTGTGGAATATAATCCCGTACTTTTAACTGAAAAATATTAGATACAGTAGGGAGATGTAAAGGCAAAGTTGTCGTGGAGTTCAATTAATGAAACGCCACGACATGAGGACGCAATCGGAAGTGGAGGTAAATATTTGCACCCAAGAACAGCAACTGCGGGTATTACATAAAGATATGTTTTGTAGAGTGTACAGTTCACCAGGTGTTGTTACAACACTGAAATGAAGAGGGGCGTGAATGGTCACAAAACGGTGACAAGGAAACAAGAAACACATACAGAATATTTTTTGGGGGGGGGGGGGGAAGTGGTGGTTTGGAAAACCCTTGCTTAGAAGCCCTACAAAAATACTCACTCACTCATGGAACGGAGCCCTTCTTGAAAAGCCGCCCATTGTGCAGCCACTCAAGAACTTCCCAGAACTTTATGGAACCCGAAGGTTCCTGTCCTGAGCCAGATCAATCCAGTCCATATCAACCCATCCTATCTCTCTAAGATACAATACAATATTATTTTCCCATGTACGTCTTTGTCTTCCTGGTGGTCTCTTTCCTCCTGGCTTTCCCACAAAAATCCTACATGCATTCATTTCCCCCCTTCGTGCTCCATGCCCTGCCAATCTCATCCTCCTTAACTTGATCATGCTAATTATACTTGGAGAAGAGTACAAGTTATGAAGCTCCTTATTATGCAGTTTTCTCGAACCTCCTGTCGTTTCATCTCTCTTTGGTCTAAATATTCTCCTCAACACCCTGTTCTCAGACACCCTCAGTCTATGTTGCACCCTTAATGTCCCTTTGCTTGATTAAACATCACGCTATGAATGCGGACGGAAAAGTAGAGTTATATCTCTACGGATTCTCAACCTCAGCCCTAGCTGGGAGTGAGTTGTGAGCTTCAGGCTCCGGCAATTTGACCCCCACAGATAGCTGGCCGGTCCCCAGAGCCGGTCTAGACCCTTTGGAGAAGATAAGGATCTCTTTCTTCTGCCTGGAATTTAATCCTCAATCCTTGTTCATCCAGTTCGCAGCCTAATCACTGTACTGACTGAGCTATCCAGGCTCTTTGGTAGATTAGCAGTCAAGACAAATTAGCACAGTGACCAGTCGAGTGCTTTCATGAATACGGTAACGAACCTTCGTGTTTTATGAAAAGCAGAGAATGTCTTGATTAGCTGGATCACAATTAAGAAGGATCCTGATTAATTAGTTGCTTTCGCTGATTCAGTTGTGTCCTTGTACCGTGTGGATCTGGTGTGACCAACGTTTCGGAGATAACTGCTTCTCCATCGTCAGTATCGAACTGTGTAGCATTTGTCTTTTAAGTTATTATTTAACGACGCTGACAGTATCGAGATTATATACGATGATAGGGTTATTAATGAATGTGGAGCGGTTAGTGGAATGTGAATTGGTAGGGGAAACCAAAGTACTCGGAGAAAAACCCTCCCGTGTCACTGTGTTCAACACAAATCCCGCATGACCTGAGATCGAAACCAGCGGGAAGCCGGCGACAAAACCCCGAGCCCGAGACAATATAATTTGGACTGTTGAACGCTTGGCTCAATGTGGCCTTAAAAAGGGCTGTTTTGATAATATATCTCTGTCCCTGCTTGCCCGGATAGGACATCAGGAAGCCCCTTTTCCCTCGTGATTCTGTTGGAACAAAATCTATATACACATTGATTCATCTTACTCATTTCGACCTTGAAGATGGAGGCAGAATGTACCTTTGAAAGGTCGTAAACATTGTCCACATTATATTACGTAAGGACCCAAGCGCAGAATCAATATGAGTAATGAACTGCCATGAAAGTTAGTTAGCTAGTTAATTAGTTAGCCAGGTCGTTTCATTTGCACGTATGCTATCCGGCAAGGAGCCATTCGACAGCCTGCATTATGGGACGAGTGCCCATTCCCCCTGCACCTCCCTGTAAGCATCAGGGGGCCTTGTAATGGCTTTATAACTCAGTTAAGTGTGCCTGTGTAGTGACCGTCTAACAATTACGAATCGGAACAAGGTTCTTGTGACACTAACGCTTGTTGATGGACAGTGGCCAATATTCAGTGAGTTCGGTCATACAAAGTGTCTTCTAACTATAATGAAAGCTGTGTTTCTGACGTCAGACAATAAGAGACATGTGTCAGGTTTCCTCTTTGAAGTGGTCGTTGTGTTGTGGTGTATATCGTTCATCATAGAAGCGCTCACTCCATTATTATTATTATTGTATCTGCAATATGCAAAGGTTAGTATTGATCGATTATTTTCGACTGTGAACCATGACGTTCACGTAAATATTTAAGAATTCAGTTTCATTCTCATAGAAATAATATTTAAAGTCAAGACCGGTTCTGCCCCCCCCCAGCTTCTTATCCAGGGGGTGCCGGAGTTTAAGTGGCCGGGGCGTGCAACTGACCACTCTTGTCCATCTAGTTTCGAGGTCAGGTAAACGTGGATCTATATATCCACTCCCCCATACGCCTTCAGGACAACCTGTGCTGAGCAACCCAGCTTCCCTTAGGACGCCAACTCAATAACGAGGCAGCGCAGGAGGCCTCGCAGTCACTTCCTACTCGTTCAGCAGGTTATTAGTCACGTCATTGAGGGTATGTGACAGACACATCCTCCTTCTGTCTACTTGGCGCCTGGTTTAGGCCTCCCCCCCACCCCCCACCGTAAAAACACGTTCCCGAAAATAAAAACCTCCCTTTTAGTCTTGTGGGACAATATTAGGTGGAATTATTTTTGTGCAAGAGCGGCGTATATGCTGCTTCTACAACTGTAGTTCTTCCAAGTCCCGTTTCTGGGCTATTTACATGTAATTTGTTTCAGTGGTTCGCTGTAACAGAGTGAGATCTCGTTTCCCTCTTTAGGAAGTAGCATTATTTGAATTCCGAATTTATTTTTCACACTAATAAATCTCAAGTTAATCCAAATGGGATTTAAATTTCAGTTCCCAGTGATTGAGGGGCTATGCTACAAGCCGGAAGGTCGCGGCTTCAAGTCCCGATAACTTGACCTAATCCTTCCAGCCGCACTAGGCCCTGGGGTTTACTCAGCCTCTAACAGAAATGAGTACGAGGAATTACATGTAATTAAATAATTTTCCTGGGGAGTAAAGAGCGGCCGACACATAAGGCTGACAACCTTACCGCCATCTTTGAGCCGATTGTCTAGATAGTGTGGGACCCTCAACGTCTCACAACCCTATGGGCCTTCACGACCTGGTACAGGGATAGCTTTACTTTTTTTATTTTTTACTTACCTCGGAGAAAAAACATTATATGTTGATTACGAAGGCCAACCGGTTAATGCTGTTTCGGGAAATATTCTCTGTGGCAGGGCACTTGGTTGAGGCACTATGCTACAAGCCGAAAGGTCGAGGGTTCGAAGCCCGATGAGGTTATTGGATTTTCCAATTGCCCTAATTCTTCCAGCCGCACTATGGCCCTGGGGTCGACTCAGCCTCTAAAAGAAATGAGTACCAGAAATCTTCCTGGGGGGGGGGTAAAGGTTGGCCGGAGCGTAAGGCTGACATCCTCACCGCCATCTGTGTGCCGATTGTCTAGAAAATGTGGGAGCCTCGACGTCTCACAACCCTATGGGCCTCTATTGCCTCTTACAGGTATAGCTCTACCTTCTTATTTCGAAAATCAAATGGAGCACATAAGTCCATGATTTATTCTGACCGTCTTACAGTGCATACACTTATTCACCTTACTCTTCTCTCTTGCACTACATGTTTCGGCACTAAAGTGCCATCTTCAGGTGCTTTGTCGAACTACTGCATTGCATGCCCTGTTGTCTTTATACTAAAATAACTAAAATATATATTCGTCATATACCGTATTTACGCATGTATAGGCCGCACATTTTTTGCCAAAAATTCAAGAGGAAAACTGGGGTGCGGCTTATATTCGAAATATTCGAAATCAAACTTCATTTAAAAAATATATATTCATAATTAGTAATACAGGGTGTAATACTCCTGAAATAATATTCCAAGAAAATTATTTTTTCTATAATTTCTGTCTGAAAATTGTGCTGCGGCCTATACACGCACGCGGCCTATACATGCGTAAATATGGTATATTGCTAAATTTTAAATATTAAAACTGTTCAGAGCACATAAGTGTACGGTGTAGACAGAGTACAAAGTTTTGAGAGATTTGATCGTAACAATTGCAGTTCAAAGGGTTAATAATGACACAATTTGTTGAAAATATCCCTCATGAAGCGACATACACTGAGTATGTAATTTCACGGAAGCAAAGGCCCTGTCCGTTCATAGAGATTTCCGGAATCAGAATTTTTGGTATGGTGGAAACAATAAGTTGGCCAATCACAATAGCCGTACGGTGTAAGATATAAACCGTCTTCGCTGGCTCGAACACTGGGGTCGTGGGTTGGAATCCCACTCAAGGCATGTATGTCTGTGTGCGTTTATTCTCTTTGTGCTGTTCTGTGTGTATGCCTTGCGATGGGCTCTTCCCCTGTCCAAGGAGTCCTACCGACTAAGTATAGGATGAAGAAACCGGAAGAGCGGCCAATGCCCAACAAAGGGCTATAGAACCATAATTATGGGTACTGCCCGATCTTTCCCTGAAGGTGAAGCGGCTAGTGGTTGAAGCTGTCTCCATTTCTCAGTTCGTCTTCGTGGCATAATGCGTAATTAATTAAACACAGAGACAACTTCACTTCTCTGTTCTATTATAATAGAACAGAGAAGTGAAGTTGTCTCTGTGTTTAATTAATTACGCATTATGCCACGAAGACGAACTGAGAAATGGAGACAGCTTCAACCACTAGCCGCTTCACCTTCAGGGAAAGATCGGGCAGTACCCATTGGGTAGGAGGCTGGATGGGACCCCAGACCCGGTCTGGGCGCTGTGGATAGAAGAAAAACCACTTGCCTCTGTTGGAAATCGAACCCAGGCCATCAAACCCGTAGCCCATCGCCATGCCATTGCTGCTCCCAGAAATGTTATTTCCCATCCTATTGTTACGTGTATTAGTGACTAATAACGCGGGTTCGGAATTGGATGAACGGGTTTATTTACTCCTTATACACGCCACCAGTAATTACATGTAATTATAGCGCTTTCGCTGTTTCTGCACTTTATAATTTACGGTTACACACACACATTAGTCGTCTCCTGGTAACGTAATTAGAACACGAGAACTATAACAGTCTCACTGAATCACATACTCCAAGTATTACACGCCAATTCTTCAGACGACGAAACTTCCGTGGCTATCTTCCACCGAGAACTCAGAACTCAGAACTCAGAACTCTGTCACTGAGGGTGCCTTGGATATTCCTGGAATCTCGTTATATAGCCAGACCACAAATAAATCACAGTTATATTATAAGAACCGTTGCCTAATTTAGCAACTGATCAAGTCAAGTCAGTGTCAAAGTCACTTTGCGACCGATGGTCAGTCACTCAGTCAGTAAGTCTTGGTGTCGAGCCCCATCTGGGGCCTATGACCAGATAATTATTACTATTTGAAAGTTACGGTTTTGTTTTTGTGGGGCGCCCTCTCTGACGAGAGGACGGGTCTGTCTTTTGTATATGCTGCTGGCCTCTGCCAGCGCCATCTTTCTCGGGTCTGAGTCCCTTTTAACTCGTGACCATATTTTACTGTCTCAGATTTGAGACTTCCCTTTTCGTCTCCTCCTACGACTCGCAGGGTCACGGTGGAGGTATTCGACCCCGCCTCCACACGGGTAAGTAGCAACTGATCACAGATAACTCTGTTCCGACTATTGCTTGGCACGGACAACATAGAAAACACAGATTCTCTATTGCTGTGTAATCTACGGTGTTTAGAGAGCTGCTGCCTGACAACGCGTTGATCAAATACATTATAGTATGTTTAGGATAGAATATAGAAACTTCCTAATGATAAGTGTTAGTGCAAGTAACAATCCGAAAAGACGAACCCTACAAAATGTTAGACACAACAGTTACTAACTTAGATGACTGCTTAACCTATAGACTGATTCACAAACCACGTAATAAATTAGCTAATTAATTGTCTATATAGAGTAATAACCAAACATGTAGCCATTGTGACATAACACCTGCAGGCAGGAATAGTGGAGCCAGATGAGATGGTCATTGCTAGGCAACAGCTAGGTAAGCACATTCCTGATGCAACGAATAAGCAAGCAACAATAGAGGGAATGTTAGGAAACAGTGTTTTCTGTTAGGTACGCCACGAGGCTATATAACGAGGACCCCAGGCCAGCTGAAATGATCGGTAGTCGAATAACTCAACCGTAGCATGGCGAATCGTAGGAGGCGGCGAAAAGGGAACCAAGGACCTGGGGGTATAATTTGGCCACCCTGTTCCTGGGGGATATAAATACGAGGACCTGGTCCTCCAGGTTGGGGGAGTCTCGAATCTGAGATAGTAAAACTTGGTGGGTTCGTGGGTTCGAATCCCACTTGATGTATGACTGTCTGTGTGCGTTTATTCTGTGTTTATGTTGTCCTGCGTGCAGGTAGCGGCCATGCGACGGGCTGATCACTTGTCCAAGGAGTCTTACCGACTGTGTAAAAAAAATTACGAAACTGAAGAAGAGGCAAGGGCCCAACAAAAGTGCTGTAGGGTCACTGATGAACGAATTAGCTAACCAGCTGCCTGTTGGTCTACATTCGGTAATAACAGTACGGCGGAAAAGCAAACTTATGAGGTGGGTGCAATGTTACATCCATGACAGAAATGCGGTATCAGATCGCAAAGAAACATTAAATTTCTAAATAAGATGTGCATCAAGTGTAAATAATTTGACGTGTGTAGGCAAAAGTTTCGGGGCACGCGGTAGCGTAGTTGGTTGAGGCACTATACTACAAGCTTGAAAGTCGCCGGTTCGAATTCAGATGAGGTCGATAATTTCTCAAATAAACTAAACTCTCCAGCCGCACAATGGCCCTGCGGTCGACTCAACCTCTAACAGAAAGGAGTACCAGGAATATTCCTGGGTCCAAAGGGCGGCTGGCGCGTAAGGCTGAAAACCTCACCGCCATTCGTGAGTCGATTATATAGGGAATGTAGGATCCTCGACGTCTCACAACCGTATGGGCCTCCAGGGCCTGTAGAAGGAATAGCTTGGCTCGTAAATCTGACAACCTCACTGCCATCTATGAGCCGATTGTCTAGAACATGTGGAAGCCTCGACGTCCCACAACCCTCCCGCTAGAAAGAGCTAGTTTCAATCACTGGACTCAATCACTCGATCCAGTGATTGAGACTAGCTCTTTCTAGCGGGCCCAACTGAGTAGGTTTATCCTTCCCTATTCGCCTGAAGACGGAGACAGATCCAGTCTCCGAAATGTCGTGGTCTTTTGTCTTTTACATACCAGACGATGGGTCAAGTCCAAAATAAGCCGAAATAAGTACAGCAGATCACTAGATACAATACTAGAGGTACATCTTCCCCTGTAACAAGCCGTGGAGGCCCATACGGTTGTGAGACACCGAGGCTCCAACATTTTCCAGACAGTCGGCTCACAGATGGCGGTGAGGTTGTCAGACTTACATGCCGGCCGCCCTTTACCCCCCCGCCCAGGAAGATTCATTTCTGTTAGAGGCTGAGTCGACTCCGGGGCCATAGTGCGGCTGGAAGGATTACGACAATTGAAAAATCCAATGACTTAATAGGGAATCGAACCTGCGATCTTCCGGCTTGTAGCATGGTGTATCAATTTATTACCCTAACGCGTGCACCCGGCGAAAATATTATAGTATTAAGTACTGAATATAATTTATATATATATTTTTTTAAATAAACATCATACAACATGTAGACAAGACCAGTACTTAAGGCATACTTTTCCGTCTTCGTTCACATGTGTTCTTTTTTTTTCGTATTCGGATGAGCATTCAAGCCGAGGATATGTGCTTCATTCTGGATGTCTATATGGAAGAAATTTTATAATAAGAACCTTCATAAAGCGAAAACTATCTGTATATAATTCCACGGAACTGAGCCCTTCTTGAGTGGAAGCCAGTTGCGCAGCTGCTCAAGCATTTCGTACACATATAAGAGAGAAGACTTCACACACACACACACACATACACACGTTGCCCGGTTCCTGTATAAGTGATATTAACCGCTGCTCAGTTAAGTTTCGCGTCATTGAGGCGAATGGTGAAATGGAAGTAATGCTCCACGCATTCCTAATCTCGGAAATAGAAGGAGGTGAGTCGCCAAACCCCTATAAGAATATATGAGTGGTTAGTTCCACGCCACAGTGTTTCTATCAACCCCGAAAGATCCGACGGTATCCATTTTATAAAATGCTGGGTGAGCCCCAGGGCAGGCCTGGACTCTGTGGAGAAGAGAACAATCTCCATCCCTTCCGAGAGTCGAGTCCCAATTCCTCGGTAGTTCATTTCGTAGCCTAGTCACTATACCAACTGAGCTATGCCGGTTCCAGCTCACCGATTCTCGTTCATTGCAAGGTATGTATTCCCAACGCGGCAGCCCGGGTTCAATCCCGGACCTGGTCAAGTGGGATTTGTGGTGGACAAAGTGGCGCTGGGGCAGGTTTTCTCCGAGTACTTCGGTTTCCCCTGCCAATCTTCATTCTGCCAATTGCTCCACAATCACCCTCACCTATCATCTGGGGCTGGTACAATAGGCTAGAAGCGGCCGCAGTACAAGGGACTTAGTCCCACCCCACTAGCAATAAAAAAAAGGTATGTATATTAATATGATGATCACAGTGGACAGTCTAAGGCATGAACGGTATGAACTGTCTTCGATCTCTCGAACGCTGGGATCGTGGGTTCGAATCCGCCTCAAGGTATGGATGTCTGTACTGTGCCCTTCATTGTGTAGGTAGCGGCCTTACGACGGACTGATCCCCAGTCCAAGGAGTTCTACCGACTGTGTATAGGATTAATAAACTGAAAAAGCTCCCAAGGTCCAACAAAAGGGCTGTGGAGCCACAGACAGATAGACAGATGTATATTGATATAGCGAGGAATTCATCAATTACAGAATATTTGTGATTTTTTTTTGTAAACAGGAGGAAGAAAAAATATGCCGAAAGCTGTCAGAGCAGTATAATGCAACAAAAGCAAATATGCAACGTTCAGCGCTGGGTTTAATTTGGTTCCATACCAATCTAAAAGCGATAGAAATCGTCGTTTTTATATTTTCTCCTGTATTTAACGACACTGCCTATATATATATATATAGTGTCGTATGATAGTGAATAATGAATTGTAGACAATGTGGAAGGAAGGTATCATAGCCTCGTTTAATGTACTACCTTGGTATTTGCTTGGAGGCACTGAGAAGAACTACGAATATCCCGGCCGAGATTTCAATCGTTTACCGGTAGCATTTAGAACATTTGCTCGGCAGTGGCCCGCAGACAACAGAGGAATGATGTTTCCTACGCGGTCCGCTAAGAAACAATTGGAAATAGCAATGGAGGAAAGGTGTTTTCTTCGGGGTCCGCTAGGCAAAAATTGAATTTCAACAATGAAGTTTGGTGTTCTCTAAGTGGTCGGTGCCGAGATACTATAAGCGAGACAAGTTGAGAGCTGGAGTCAGTCAGAAGAGCAGGAAGTTGGTGTGAGACGGCCGCCAGTTCGGAGTTAGTGGAATGGAGCGAGTTAGTTGGTGAGTTAGTTAGTTAGTGAGTGAGTGAGTGAGTGAGTAACAGGGCTGCTGCTGTTCAGTCCTTGTGAGCTATTGCTGTGAGAAACTGGTAGCTGAGTCACGGGGACAGTTCGGGAACCCAGAGTAAAGGGAAAGTTCGTCGATAGAAACCGTTACCAGACAACGACTTGTGACGACGTGACTGTGGACATTAGTGTGTGTGTGTGTAACGATGAACTGTATATTGTAGTCACGCGCTATATCAAAGAGTCTAATAAATCCAGTCACCAGTCCAAAAACCCCGTCTGTAGCCACTCCATACACGTGACAGTATGAGTCAGATATTTTACCACATAAGCCAACTTTCTGGGTGATAAAACGATTTGATATCGATATAGAAATTTCCCAACTCGATAAGTAGTTCCATATCAACAAACAAACTCCGTGGCTTTAGTTCGCAAGCGAATTATACCGACCGAGTGACCGCCGCTTGTCGGTTCTATATCATAATATTAAATTGCAGCATCCTGTTGCACTGTGTAGATCTGGCCTTGCCATCTACGTGCAACGACAGTTACATAAGAAAGGCAGAACAGTATTACAGTGAGCAGCAGGTTCTTTCATCACAACAACCTGTAGACCTGATGATGGCCGGGTAGGTCGAAACATGGAATGACAATAGAGAGAACTAGTGACTATTAACCGACGTTGCATATATAAGACAATAATGGAACCGGCAAGAACTAAGTAATTCGTGGTAAATAACCGATATTAGCCCAAATCAGGATTCACCTGCTTCCTTTACCAATATTTTCAGTTAACTATCGAACTGAGTTATTCACAGGATCGATAAATAAATATAAAGCGATACAGAAGTCCGGGATAAGACTGCAGAATTGTCTTCTAATGCAGCAGAGGCTAAATAATTATTTTGATTTTGGTTAATAAATATTAAAACACTAGCTGTACCCGGCCACGCGTTGCTGTGGCTCAGTCTGGTTAAATGGAAAAGAAAGAAAAGAGAAAGAGCACGTTTCTAATATGTTTAATTTCACAATGCTTGTGGGTATATAAGACTCCTAGTGCGTGTGCAACGGTGAACTGACATTGTGCATATCAGCGATAGCGCTCCATTAAGTGTGATTAAGAGAACTTGTAACCGAAGTGCTAATAAATTCAATTATCCAATCTAGAACCCGTTGTTTTCGTCACGCGTACCCTCCTACAAGTGAAAATATTCATAATATTTCAATTTTTCACACAGTGCGGTGGCGTTAAGACGAGATACAGAATTGACTAATATAATTATACTGACACGCCGACAACTAATATGTTGTTCCTGCAGTAACTTGGTTTCTGGACTTGTTCTATAATCGGCCACATTTCTTTTGCCCTGTCAAGGTCATATCATTGCCTCCCAAATTTAACATTGGGGCTACCTCTCTCTGTAGGGAGAGTCTCATGCAGGAGAAAGAAGTGGAGGGGCAGGGAGAAGGTAGAGGAGGGGCGGGAGTTGGGGTGATTACCTCAATCGGCCAGAGGAAATGTCAACATTATGAAGTGAATATGAGGGCCACGCCATAGCTCAAGCGTTTAGTCACTGGCTTCCAACCTCGGCGGTCCGGGTACGATCCCGGGTCTGGTCAAGTCGGATTCGTGGTGGACAAAGTGGCTCTGGGGCAGATTTTCTCCGAGTACTTCGGTTTCCCCTGCCAATCTTCATTCCACCAATTGCTCCACAATCACCCTCACCTATCATCTGGGGCTGGTACAATAGGCCAGAAGTGGCCGCAGTACAAGGGACTTAGTCCCACCCCACTAACAATAAATAAAGAACTGTTGGGCTTTGTAACAGAGACGTAATGTGTTTCCTGTGAGGTAGGAACTGGAACTTCATACTATTTTTGTGCCCCGTATGGTTCTCAGAATGAACAGCGACTGTTTCACTAAAACATTAACGGTTGATCTTTGTAACGGAGACGCAGTATGTTTTCCGTGGAGTAAGACCTGGAAGGATAGGGAAGGAAGTCTTCGTGCCCTACTGTGAAATACTATTCCGGCATGTCTGGGGGGATTAAGGAAGACCACGAAAACCCTTAGTCATTAAGCCGGTTTTCGTTCTGATATTGGAACCTTGAACTCTCAAGTACGAATCAAGTGTACCAATGACTCGATTGTTCGATGAATGCGTGCAGTTATACCTCCACCGCACCATATGCCTTCGTGGCCTGGGACAACTTGACGTTTATCTTAAAGATGCATAGGAGATACAGTATTAGACAAAAGTAGGAGTAGTTTAAATCCCAATTTTACGAATATCTGTGCATTCTTCCTATCTTAAAAGAAGTCAGAAGTGACGTAAGTGAATTTTAATGTGGGAGTTTGTTTTATTTTATTGCTTTCTTTGGCTACATTTATCATTTATATCACTCATTATAATAAAACTTTTGAGAGTGAATACTCTCTGAACCGAACCTGACAAAAGAAATTATTTTCATAGGTTGCCTCCTGTTATGTGTCACAGACAATATATAATATGAAGAAAGCAGTCTTCTGGGATTTGGTACCGTGTATATGTGGTGTTAACCGACGTTTCGGAGGAACGTATCGCTTCCATCTTCAGGGTAGAAGGAAAACTATAAGAAATCCGCAAGTGAAGAGGCCGTGAGAACCGGTAACTGCAGACAGTCTGCTTTTACCGGTTCTCACGGTCTCTTTGCTTGCAGATTTCTTATATATTTTTTCTTCTACCCTGAAGATGGAGGCGATACGTTCCTCCGAAACGTCGGTTAACACCACATATACACGGTGCCAAATCCCAGAAGACTGCTTTCTTCAATATTAGGAGGCTTAACTTGGGGGCGGTCAGGCCTATGAACATTCAGCTGAGTGACAGCAATTTCACAGTGGTTACGCAAGGTGCAAACTGCCAACTCACGCCTACACTGACAGAGCACTACTATATACACTGTGAACACTATACGCTCTCTACTGTAACGACAAAATAAGTACGAGGATAAATGTGGACATGGTAAACTAAAACTATTCCTGTAACAGGCCGTGGAGGCCCATAGGGTTGTGAGGCGTCGAGGCTTCCATATTTTCTAGGCAAAATCGATTTACAGATGGCGGTGAGGTCAGCCTTATGCAACGGCCGCCCTTTAACCTCAGGAAGATTCCTGTTACTCATTTCTGTTAGAGACTGAGTTGACCCCAGAACCATAGTGCGGCTGGAAGGATTAGGTTAACTGAAAAAATCCAGTGCCCTTATCGGTAATCGAAAACGCGGCCTTCCGGCTTGTAGCATAGTCCCTCAACCAACTACGCTACCGCGTGCCCCGATATAATAAAGTAGATATAAACATCTAAATAACTTTATACCAAGGTGAATAACAGCAGTTTTCACTGACATCTTCTGCTGCGTTTCGTGTCTGAATGGCTAAGCAGCCATTGCAAAATATTATGAAGCCGCGAGAGCTCAATGGGTACAGATGTGAGCTACGGCCTGGACGACCAGGGCTTCGATTCCCGACAGTGCAAAGATTTTTCTCTTCCTCGCAGCGTTCCGAACGCCTCTGGGACCCACCTAGCATCCCATTCAAATGGTACTGGGGTTTTCCTCAGGGTTATAGGGGCCGGAGCGTGAAACCTGACCATTCACCTCCATCTAGTGCCGAGGTCAAGAATGACATAGTTATATCACCACTCCCCCCATGTCTTCGTGGAGTATGGCTTAATTAATTAAACACAGGGACAAATTAAACTTCCACACTTTAACTGATTATCATAGTTCTTGTGCCATTAAAATAGATGTTACGTCCCCGGTTTTAATTTCCATGTTCTACGCCCACATTATCTGCAAAGTTAGATTCAATTTCTGCATAAGCTGACGTGAAGCTTAATAGTTTAAATACTTTAGCTGATAGTCTGTATTATCTCTTGTTAACAAGGATTTTTGTAGGTCCATTTAAACAGCCCTTAAGTAGCTGAGACTAAAAGGTGTCGAATGACACCCCGTGTGAAGGCGGGGTCGAAGACCTCCACCGTAGCCCTGCGAGTCGTAAGCAACGTAGGGTGGAGTTGTTCCTGTGCTTAACTAATTAAGTACTACGCTTAATGTATTGGATGTATAAACACACGTTTTCATGACCTCGGCACTAGTTGGAGGTGAGTGGTCAGCTTCACGACCTGGCCGCTTTACCCCCGGGGAAAGAGCCCTCGGTACCCATCGGATAGGAGGGAGGGTGGATCTCAGAGCCGGTCTGGACGACATGGAGAAGTGAAAATTCTTGTCCCCATCAGGACTCAGACATCGAGCCCTTGGTCGTCCAGCCCGTAGCCAGTGGCTATACCGACAGAGCTATCCCGGCTCTTCTGCGAGTCGTAGGAGGCGGCAAAAAGGAAGTCTCGAGAATGTCTCGAATCTGAGACACTAAAATATGGTCGCGATTCTCACGGAACTCGGACCTGAGAATGACTGTGCTGGCGAGGACCGGTAGCACCCGTCCTCTCGTCAGGGAGCATGTTACATGAGGACTACAACCGCAAGTGTTGGAAAATAGAAAATCTGGTTGTGTGTCTCAAGGGACTTGTTGCCAAGACGAATGGTTCGCTCATTAGTAAACAGTGACTTAGTTCCCACAGCGGTGAGCATCAAGAGCACTGCTTTCTGGAATGTGACGCCGTGTAGTTCGATACCTGAGTACACAGGTAGACCGCAATAGTGACACATGCGATACACAAAACTACGACAGCTGCAACAGAGTGCAACGGCGGCATTCTGATCACGAGACAAAACAAAATATCGACTTGCATGGAAACACATGAACAAGTATACAGTGCAGTGGTCTCACCAAAAGAAAAAAAAACCTGATGATGGCCCATAGCGACGAAACATGTCGTAAACTAGAAGACATATATGACTAAAGACATTTTGAAAATTGGATAATCACTTTAAATGTATAGAATATGCTTTTAATGTCCTATTGACATTTAATGATTTTAAAACATAAAAAAATATTGAAATACATTTTTAGCGTGGAACATTTTCCTAATGTATTTTAAATTGTTGCATTACTGACGGATATTTTTATAATAAGAAAACTATTTCCTGTTGACATGTCAACAGACTTGATGGTAGCAGAACGTGAGGCACTCAGTTTCTGTTAGCACAACCGAACCTCAGCCCACCATTGGACAGGAACCTCAGCAACTCCCAAGTACCTCCGATCATCTCAACCTACGGTGGGCTGAGTGCACTTGGCACGTGGGCCACTAACTGGCCTATGGCACCAGACGAGTGTGGAGCAGTCGGTGGGACGAGATTTGGCAGGGGAAAACGAAGTACTCGGAGGAAACCTGCCCAGTGACACTTTGTCCACCACAAATTCCACACGAGGACTTTGGATCGAAACCGGGCCGCCGCGGTGGGAAGCAGGCGACTAACAGCCTGAGCTATTGCACGGCCTCGCAGCCTGTCTTCTTCTTGATTTTCCATTTGGATGGTTTCCAAGGGGAATTTTACAGAGAAGAAAGTTGTATACATTCCTTACCAGAATATCTCAGTCAGTGTGGTGAGCAAGCTACTAGTCTGAGAACTGGGTTTCGAATCCCGTTAGAGGTAGTGGCTTTGCTCTTAGCCTCCGCGTCCAGACCGACTGCAGGCAACCACCAGCTCCTCATCAAATGGAGCCAAGGGTTTAAACAACCGGAACGTGAAGGTAAGCAGTCTCTGGTCCTGAGGTTGAGAATGCGTGGAACAATGCAAAGAAAGTAGCCAGCAAGAAACAAACACTGTTTGCTGCCCGCTTCATGCTGGTTTCTTTCTTGGCATGTTCTTTGACCCTGAAGATGCAGTACTTTCTCTCTATGGCTCTACATCCCGTTGAACCTTGGCTTCTTTTGATGTTTCTTAATCTATTCACAGGCCGCGCCACAGCTCAAGCGGTTAGTCTCTGGCTTCCCACCGCGGCGGCCCGGGTTCGATCCCGGGTCTGGTCTAGTGGGAATTGTGGTGGACAAAGTGGCGCTGGGGCAGGTTTTCTCCGAGTACTTCGGTTTTCCCTGCCAATCTTCATTCCACCAATTGCTCCACAATCACCCCCACCTATCATCTGGAGCTGGTACAATAGGCCAGAGGTGGCCGCAGTACAAGGGACTTAGTCGCACCCCACTAGCAATAAAAAAAATCTATTCAGTCTGTAGGACTCCTTTGATGGGTGATCAGCCTGTTGCAAGGCCGCTACCTGCACAAATGACAGCACAAGGATAGAATAAACGCACACAGACATCCATGCTTTGAGTGGGATTCGAACCCACGATTCCAGTGTTCGAGAGAGCAACTCTGATTGGCTGAAGATGCAGACCATTCCTCATAAATGTATGTGAATTTCTACTGAACTACACGGCGTCGCATTTCAGAAGAGCGCTCCTTATAGGCACACCGTGAGAACCTCAGCTTCAACATATATGTATACGTGTATACGTGTAGCAGAAGACTTCTGCGCATTCACAACGACCGCTTACGTCGAATCCAACTTGAAGGACCGACCTCCAAAACTCACTTCATTTTCACATGCTGCGGACACATGTTGACTTCCACTTCTTGCTTACGGTCGACTTATCCTGTCGCTCTGTGTGAGAGCACACGTGTATATTAAAACACATGCAAACATTTTGAATTATACAATCAGACATGAACGCGTGTTGAGAACTATGTCTCATTAATCAGACATCGTACGGAAGTTAACTGGCAATATCTTGAATATATTACAGTTGCCGTAACTTGTTTTTAGATCTGCCACAACGAAAAAAAAATGCAAAAATATATATCTATTATCTCGGACACGTGCGTCTGTCTAACCTCATGCGACAACTTGAAAACTGTTGAAAGAATTTTCATGATATCTTTATTGAAGCGTTATATTAAACTGATGGGAAAGCCAGAAGGAAAGAGGCCACAGGAAAGACCCAGAAGTAGGTAGGAGGATAATAATAAAATGGATTTTAGAGAGTCAGGATGGTGTGGTATGGATTTGACTGATCTGACTCAGGATAGGGACCGATGGAGGGCTGTTGAGAACACGGTAATGAAACTTCAGGCTCCATAAAATGCTGGTAAGTTTTTAGGTAGCTGAGCAACTGCGGGTTCCGAAGGACCCAGGTCTATGGAGTTACACTAAACTGTGTACATCCAAGTTTGCTTTAAGTCGCATAAAAATGATGGATTCTTTACACATTTTTATCTGCTCGAATCATGAGGACATCTCGCTGAATACTTACAGGAGAAAAATAAATATAACACACGCAGTCACAGGAGCGAGACGCAACATAGAGCACAATACACGATAGTGAAAGAGTGCTCCAACAGACGATGATAGACGTGACTCGCGTAATGAAACACGNGAAACACTCGACGTCACTGAAATTTTCAACTGATCCAGTCCTTCCAGCCGCACTATGGCCCTGGCGACGGCTCAACATCTAACAGAAATAAGTACCAGGAATATTCCTGAGGGTAAAGGGCAGCCGACGCGTAAGGTTGACACTCTCACTGACATTTGTGAGCCGAATAACTAGGAAATGTGGAAGCCTCGAAGTCTCACAACACTATGGACCTCCATGGCCTGTTACAGGGATAGCTTTACTCCTCTTTTTTTTTTACCTTACAGTTTTAGAGACAATCAAACAAAGCGAGAGAGACGCCAGCTTTCTATGCTATGTGCATGTTTCCACACTCGCTGAACTGAGAGTTTATCACTGAAGCCGCATGAATTACAGCTGAAAATGAACTGTCAGGGATCGCCAAGTTTACTCTACTTCCGACTTTGGCCTCCCGGCTGCTTTCGAAACCAACTGCTCCTTGATTATTTGCGTTCCTACTCATTACCCACTCAATGTTGCATGCCATGATACAGTGTTTCAATTAAATGACGCTAGTGGCGCCACTGACGTATTCCTTTAGACGTTCATACCGTGAAGATTTGAGATGCTATCTTCGCGACGCGTGTGTCTCAAAACCCTTCATTTCTTTCTGCTGTAGATGAAAGGGCTGTTTTAATATTACGATTGTAATGGTGTTACTACCGAACGTTAAGAACAAAAGCTTTCCTGATTTGCATTCCAGAGGTCCGGGGTTGAAATACTGGCATGCAGACTGGTTACACTGACTTATGTTTCCCATGATTTCTCTCAGTCCGTCCAGACCGCCTTCCAGAGGCATAAAATTGTATTACAAATCATCCCATACAAATCATCATCATACTCCTTTTATAGAATTCGAAGGTTCACTAACGTGCTCACGACCGGCTTACGACTTTCTTACCCTATTACCATTTCAACACCGAAGATGGAGGCAGTATATTTCTTCGAAACGTTTGTAAACTTCTTTCAGACTACAAGGCGTCGTATCTCAAAATATAGTATCCCTAGACTCATAAGCTTGCAATCATGTGCGTCTATCTTATTACGAACGTATTGTTACGCAGTATGTGTGACTATAGACGGGGTTTGGATTGCTGAATGGATTTACACACCACTTACAGATCGTAACTACATATAACTATGACACTATAGCTATTTCCAAACTTTACAGGTCACTGACAAACACAAACTTGTGTCCTTGGTCTATTACAGTCTCTATTAGCCGTTTCCTGGCAACGGATTTTAATGCAGGAACTGTAACAGTCTCACTGAATTACACACTCCAGATATCACACATAGAGTCTTCTTTACACAGCCGCACCCGTGCAACTAACACTTTCTCTTCACAACCTCCCGTACAGAACTGAACTTGGTCTAATCTTGTCCCTTGTTTATGATATCTCAGCACGGACCACACAGAAAACACAGCTTCCTTATTTTTGCGTTCGTGTCTGCTGATGCGGGAACGTGTTTACCGAGCCGTTGCTCAGAAACGGCCCTGGTATAGCTGCCTATCTTACGGTCGTTGCATGGCAACGGCTCTACAGGCTACAGTATGTTTTGCCAGTCAAAGACTGTAAACAGAAGACTGCCGGGGTAGACGAACTTCATGTGTTGCTCTCCCATCCTACACCCGCCACCCGCAACACTCCCGTGCAGTACGGAAGTACGAGGGAAAAGTTACGTGCGCAGGCGCAATTAGCATTTGTCTGACGCTAAATGGACGCGACATGTGCATGGAAAAGCAACGTTTAGTACCATCATACTTAAAAATGTCTAGCTTTCTACTCACGTCTTTGCAAACTCTCGGTTATGCAGTGCAAATGAGAAAGCTACACTTGCTCATTAGCTATGTTTATCAGCTGTCTCAACAAAACATTTCCTATTAACATGTTCGAAAATTTATTTAAATGGAACTTACAAATACGTTATTTTTTTAACGACAACATATATCGCAAGGAAAAACGCAATCTGTGCTAGACTCGAAGTTCTCTTGGACGTATTAATAAAAAGTACCATCTTCTGGGGTATGATGCCGTATAGTCTGGTAGAAGTTTTCCATAGGAATGACACCAGAGGGAAGAAAGTGGAAGACTGAAAAGATAGCGCTGTTCCTGACAAGGGTCATATTTGCAAATATGGTTAAGTGTAAAAGTACGGGGAAAAGTGGCACAAGTGAGGAATGTGAGGTACAGACTGACGTAGCGTTCGTAGTAACAATACGGGGATTACATGTTGTCACATACAAGAGGCAGTACTCTTTAGAACACACTGTGTTGGTACAATTATTGTGTTTCTGCATGTTAGTCATCGTCCTGTTTTTATTTCAAACACATAACGCCTCGGAGACTGGATTCTGTCTCCGTCTTCAGGTGGAACCTACTCAGTTGGGACCTGATAAAGCTGGTCCCTGTCTTCGGAGACGGAGACAGAATCCGGTCTCCGAGGCGTTATGTGTTTCAATGAAAACAGGATGATGGATAATGTTCAGAACACAATAATTGTATTAATATGCCATCGTCTTGTCAGCAAACCGTCCTTCTGGGGCCACAGATTCTATAGCTTCCTTCTGGAATTTCTCTTAAAATGAAAGCGAGTTTCTACAGCTCTTTTGCCGATATTGTGACGTTCTGCAACAAGATAAATAGAAGTGCTGTGAGAAATATGGCAGGAGGTTTTCGTCACAGCGTCTGGAAATTTCGTGTTATTAATTGTGATGAAGTTTTCAGAAAGTTTATCTTCCTCTGAGGGAGAGAGGCACGGACTTCGTCCGGGAAAGCAATTAGGCTTGCGCCTACCCTGGATAAAATCCCCCCCCCCAAAAAAAAAATTACACTCACATATCGTT